>NC_085054.1:26311394-26671394 GCF_963662255.1 Cinclus cinclus
GAGACTCGTTTAACCTTTCTTTGTCTCAGATTCAAACCTCTACAAGCAGTTATTATAACATTTGGCTGCATTATGGCGCTGTTGAAAGGCCTAATTAAATTAAGTGTTCCGCGATCTTTGAATGAAAGGTGCTATCCAAGTGAAAGCCTGTTGATGATGATGACTCTAAATTATGAGGCCAAGTCCTTCACAAGTTTTACTCAGTCCTTGGTTAGACAAAGTTATTTTTAAACACTGTATTTAATGTAGCATTAAGATTGTTTGGGGAGTGCCATGCGTACAGACATGACATCTGACCCACAGTGGGAAGGATTTGTCACTGGAGGGTTTTAATGGCAGCAACCAACCGCACAGCATCCACACGCAGGCAATCGTGCTGGTCACAAGCAATTCTTAATTGCTTGTTTGGTTTGGTTTGGTTTTCATAAATTTATTTGAAGACCTTTATTGGGAAGAATGGCCAGGACTTTTAGTTATTTCAGGAGAAAGGCTGTCTCAGGTGGGAAATTAAAAGCTGCTCGATCAAAGTTCGTAGGCATCTCAGCCAAAAGATTCATAAACAGATGTCTTCTTTCTTCCAACCTGTCAGTACATCCCTAGAAGGACAACAATGTTTGTTGGTCTTTCACTAGGTGGTATCTTACCAACAGCAAGGAGGCAAAATTGCAAATGTCACTTTTTAATTTTTGTTCTTTTGCAAACTATGCAAAAATTCCTATGCTTTGGCAGGGTGGCTGTAGTCCTAAAACTCCTATCTTTTCTTCCCACCAAACTTCTCCTCACCTGTTTCTTCAGTTCACCTTTGCCTCTACCAGACTCCTTGACACTTTTATCCTCAGCATTTTTTCTTCTTTAGCATCTTTTCCTCTTAATTTGAAAGACATGTTTTTCCTGACTGTTTTTATTGGGAAGCTTTGTCCCCCCAGTATTACCCTGTAACCACAAGAGGCTGCTGCCTCTCTCCCTCCTGAACAAGTTATCAACCCTTCCTAGCCTTTCCCACCAGTTTGCCTCCTTTTCCAGTTTCCCTCTATTGTACAAAATCCATCATAGCAAATTCACCAGAAACACGAGAGTGAATCATAGAATTGTTAAGGTTGAAATATACCTTCAATCATGGAGTTCAAGACTTTATGAGGATATTTTAAATGGGCTATTTGTTTTGCTGGGTACCACAGGCACAGGACCACATCTAAAGTTCGGGCTCCTTAAAGGTCTGCTTTACAGCCTATTATATAATGTGGGATTCTTTCAATAGACAGGAAGGATGGTATTTTGGTTAAAGCCTCCTGGAGATCAGGATTCAGCTTCTAGCTCTGCACACTTCCTGTGTGGTTTTGGGAAAGAGACTTTGTGCCATAATTCCCCATCTGCAAACTAAAGATGATATTACATCCTGTTTCTCACCTACTCCCTGCAAGCTCTGTAAAGCTGCAGAGCCTGTAAGCACTGTAGAGCAAATAATGTCACTTTTTAATGCAACACTCTCCACAATAGCTTTTCAGAAGACTAATGACTGTTGTGGTGTTAATAATAAATAATAATTGTAATCGTACATAAGATTTTCAGTCTTACTTGCACTTAAAGTTGATTCTTCCAGACTTTCTGCAAGTTTACTTTGGGACCAGACTGAGCAAAGAATAACAGTCAAACTGTGCTAAATAAGGTGGATTTCTTTTCTCATATACTTTCTCTTTCTCTGTATTTGCTGAAGGACAAAGAACAGCAGATTTAAGACCATCAAACTCATTTCACCTTTGTAATATTTAAACTAATTAGTCTCAGAGATGAAAAACGCATTGCTCAGATTCCAGATAATCTTAAACAAAACACTTCATGCTGATTTTATTCTGCTTCTATCTGTGCAAAGATTAAACAAAACCCACAGTTGGTTTCATCTGCCAGGTTCTAAAAAAAAATCATGTCACAGAAAGAGAAAGGGGGGAAAATAAATCCAAGGCAAGGTTTGCAGTGCTCTGAGTTTGCTCATCCTTAGTTTATCTTTTGCAAATGAGCACGTATAAAACAGTCCACCTACTGTTCTAGTTGCTACGATATAATGCAGTTCCACTGAATGATCCTGTTAACCTAACCTTCAATTTGCTGGGATTTGAACTCTGAATTACAGCTTACTAACATAGTTTAACAGCTGGTACAAGGGCTTCTTTTGAATTTTTAATCACATGAATTAAAGATTGCTGGAGATGCTTTTCAGACCTCCACTAGCAGTGATCCAATGTACAGAAAGACAAGTATAGGTAGCCCCATGAGGATTAACAGCACAAAGGTACTATGGCTTGTGAGGCTATGCTGCACTCTTTGCTTGCCAAATTAGGAATACTGGTGCAAATTATTCATGTGAGGATAAATTCACATTATGGCTCCAAATGGATTTAAAATCCCCTTTTTAGCTCTCATTTTTATATACAGCGTGCATTTCCGGAGCACAGGTTTTGAAGATAAAGCTTAGTTTAGCAAAATGTTTCTTCTGTTCCGTGTATAAAGGGAGCACAGGCACTCACACACAAAGCAAGAGAGAGAAAGAAATATATATAGAGTGATTGCAACTGATATCTGGAATGCAATGAAAACAAACATGACCGTCTGTGGATGTTTCGGGGTGGATGTAATCATTTGTTGCCGTCATGCGGCGTGCGGAATGCGCGTGTTTAGATTCTGCACTCTTTGTGTCTCCCGTTATTTACTCCAAGAAGATCTTTCTTATTGAGGATATTTCTCAGGGAAATGAAAACAAAAGAAAAAAAATAAGAAAAAAAGGAAAGGGATTAAAAAAAAAAAAAGACAAAAATCTAGTTCAACTGAAAGCTTCTCTACCCTGACAGGATGAGTGCTGTGAGAACTCGGGAAAACAGACCTTGCCTCTCAAGTTCACTACCCCGGCAAGCCTGGAGATCAGCAGAATAAAGTGGATGGATTTGTTTAAACAAATTAAGTAGGGGGAGGAAAGAAAACTTAAAAAAAATTAGGGCAGCAGGAACAAGAAAGCATGTTGCTTCTTAATTATGCTGTGTTCTCTCTCTAATGGATTGGCCTCCCCACACGCTCTAAGTAAAGCAACTGGCATGTGGCATCCTCTGCAGAGATAGGAGTGGTGGCAAGTGTACAGCTGTTCGTGCTGACACACAGGTGTTGGATTTTTGGATCTGTTAGCTAGACAGATTTTTAAGGGTGTACGGGGGAATCATCTGCAGTTGTTGCACAGAAAGTGAGCTGTCCAAGAATACTGGAGTTAATTATTATGTAAATCCCACTCCACAGCCAAGGCTCAGGGTTGGAGTTGGAGCTGTGTTCTCCCCGTGCCCTGCCAGCTCTGGGTCACTGTCTGATCTCCTTGCTGTCCCCTGTTCATAAAGTGCTGTGGTGAGCTGGCAGCAATGGGCAGCTGTGACAAAGAGACAGGAAGGTCAAGTGGGGATGAACAGCCAGAGTGATCCCTTCCCCTCTCAGCTGGCATGGGATCTCTGGGAAGATGGAGGTGGCCATGTCAAATCACTGAAGAGGTGATGCTGAAACTTCAGGGGTGCTTTTCCCAGTCCTCAGGAAAAGCCTTAAGAGCAGCAGGTTGGCAGAATGTTCAGGCAGATCTTTAGCAGTTTATTGTCCTTTTATCAGCAGGATTTGCTCTGGCACTGAGAGCTCATGCTGCACTAACAGCCCTGAGTACCACAGTGGCTTTGGGCAGTGTGTAGCTGGGGTCGAGTGCATTTGCACATAAACAAGGAATATCATCTCCTACCAAATTCCCCCTGTGGATAGGCAGTGATTTCTCCTTTCTCTTTTGCAAGCCTCTTCACCCAAAGGTGTCTTGGTTTCCTCAAAATAATATGTTATTTGATTTCATTAAATAATAGATGTTATCTCAATACAGGGCAAGGTGCCATGTTTTCTGTTAACTAGTAGTATGTATAAACCTTTATATTTTTAATGGTCTTTATATTTTTAATGAGCTGTCAAATGAAGTAGAGGTGTCAAAAGTGAATGGAAGGATGCGACCAAACAAGGCCAGGTTGGAAAGGACTTTGTCCCCAGTTTATGGGTCAATTTTTCCTCCCTGTTGCTCCACAGTTCCTGGGGTGGATCACAGGGCTGCTGATGGGTTTGCTCTCCACCTGCACCCAGCAGCTCAAAGGGATAATGCTATAACATCTTATTGGCCAATATTAGACACCATTTCATCCTGATAGAATTTGAATTTTGTTTTGTATGCTCTGGGACCCCTGGATTTTAGACTTCTTTTGGTAGCCCTACCAGGTGTCTGTGATTCTCTGACTCCTGCTGCTGTGGTGGGCTCTGACCTGTCCAGGTTACTTCACTCTGGTGGTGGCTTGAGTATCCCTCTGAGGGACAACACCAGGGGAACAGCAGGAGCAGCATGGGCAGCATCAACCCTCTCCTGAAATTCAGATTTGAGTGATGAAACCCAAGAATGCAGAGCAGCTGGGAGTGGGTCTCAGAGTGCTGATAGTGGGCAAGCTGGGGAGTATCACATTTCTGCCCAGGGAATAGGCTTTTCGTTTTTTCCCCCCACTAGGGTTAAGTCCTTTGGGGTTTTTTTGTGTATTCTGCTCTTAGTTTTTTGCCCTTTTCCCCGAAGTTCACAATGGAAAAGAAATCAAATTAATATCTTTTCCTCACAGTTTCCCAGGGAGGAGGAGAAGAGGAACACCTCATCCCATCCTCCTGTGACTCCCAGCCCATCTCCAGGGCTGTGGCAGCCACTCACTCTCTCCTGGCCCGGCTTCGCCGCACAGCTCCAGAGGTCTGGATATTACCATCCATCACAGCAGCTCCAGTTCCAGCACTTGCTAAACGCCTGAATTTCCCGCTGGCTCGATGAACAGCTTTCAGCTTGTGGTACATTACACAGCCACCGGGTGAATGGGGCTGAGCGTTCCTGTTTGGCTGCGAGCGCCGCGTTCACCTGAGCTCGCTGGCAGGATGAATAGTTCACCGTGGTTCTGGTGCTAACCCCCTTTGTGAACTAGCAGTGAGCCATGTACCTTATTACAAAGGCCGACAGCTCCCTGGAAACTTAAATCCACTCTTTTTCCCTTCCCCACCATAGGGAGCTATAAAAGAAAAGGACTTGGTTGGTAGGCATGTAATATAACAAAACCCCCTCTGTTGTGGCAAGATCCAGACTCCCCAGTAACAATGGGGATTATGCTCTCGCATCGAAAATGCCATTGCTAGTTTTAACTGCAGTACCTTATTACAGATTCCTACAGAGCACATTTATGTCAGGGGCTTGGATGTTTAACTTAAGTCAAGCCTGGTAGCAAAGAGAGCTCGGCAACCTCTGGTTTGGGATGTTTGGTTGTTGTTTTGTTTCAGTTTGGGTTTTTTGTTTGTTTTTATTTATTTATTTTTTAATGGAGGGGAAAAATGCAGCTCGGTATGCTGCTTTGATGCTACCTTCCCCCAAACCACTTCTCAGAGAACTTTAAATAGCCTGACACTGGCACCGGGCAGGAGCTGGCAGAAAAATGGATTTTTCATCTGATGGCTCGCCAAGGTTGTTTTCAAGAAGGAGAAGTAGAAGAAGAAGGGGAAAGAAAAAGCCCCCAAAACCCTTTTGCATGCCAGTCATTCAGTGCCTGCCAGTTCCCATGGTTCTCCTACGGATGGTAGCCACAGAACTATTCAAAGTACAGTAAACACTCAGGAAAGTGAAAAGAAACTCATGAAGCAGAGAACAGAGAAGGAAAAAGAGTTGGGTATGGGATACATGAGTAAGAGTCACTTAGGGATTACTCTAGGGTATACCATGAATGCTTCACTCAGTGCCAGCAGTGTCTGGACCAGCACATTTTAAGGAGGACCTACCTCCCTTCTGCAGGATGGGGAAACCAGCTGATGTCACAGATGGTGGGGTCAATGGGGAGGCAGTGACTCTGTTCTGGGGTATCATATATGGAAAAGAAGGGTATTTATAATGCCATTTAGCTGCACTGAGAAGAGTATGTACAGTCCTCTGCATGGACTGCAAATCCCAGGGGACTTGTGCCATCACTCTCTTTTCTTCTCTTTCATCCTCTAGAGTGGAGTAAGTGTTTGTCTTTTTTTAAATTTTGATTTTCTTCTTAATATTAATTTTTGTTTGTTTCATGAGTCAGGGAAGGAAAAGAGAGGAGATGAAGTGTGACATCCCATCCCTGAAAGTGTACAAGGCCAGGTTAGACAGGGCATGGAGCAATGCTGGGATAATGGAAGGGGGTTGGAATGAGATGAGCTTTAAGATTCCTTCCAACCCAAGTCAGCCCATGATTCTAAGTCTAGTAGTTTTCTTGACATGAATTAATTTTTCTTACCTCCAGGGCAGGGGAGCTGTAGATGGAGATCTCTATAACAAGACCACTTGTGCAAGGGACATGTGCATTGCCTTCTCTGTGTGTATCATATTTAATCCCCTGAGAGAGGTGATGTACCAGAGAAAACATAATTATCTCATTCAGAACAAAACTTTTACAGAGATAATTTATCACTATGGATTTTTCTGATATGGTTAAGCACAGGAAAGATGCTGATGGATCAAAACTTCCTTCCTTGGGAGGGGTACAATGTGATTTCTACACTGGTTTTCCTTTAATATTTTCATTTTCAAAAAAACTTTTTTCTTTGACAAGCTGTTTGAAACCATACAGATTTATTTGTTGTTGACATTACGAATTGCAGAAATCAAACCATGCAGGATTGAATCAGAGGATACCTTTCCACTGTCTCTGATTAAAAGATAATGGGAAGTCCCACTGGCCTGGGACAGTTCTGAGATTCATCTCTCTTTTGAGCATCTTGTGCCTGAGGTTGGTACCTAAGACCAGCCTGTTCCTGTGACTTTTGCAATTCCAGTTACTCATCCTATTGCAAGGTGAGGGTCTCCCCAGTATTCCTGTATGGGACAGGTTGTCCCCTGCTTTTCTACTCTTGTGTGAAAGGAAAACTCAAGAGTTACTAATTGTATCAAATTATGTATTTTTTTTTAGGGGGAAAAAACCCAACAACACAAAATCCACCAAAAAAGTTCCAAAATCAAGCTGTTCTCTGAAAGAAGAGGAAGCTGCACTTGAAGAAGAGGGCCTAAGAAGAGCAAGAAGAGCTTTTAGGTGTCTTGAAGTCTTACTCTTGTGAAGATAAGAGGAACTAAAAGTCATAGCAAAATTTACATTTCCCTGCAGCTACAGAAAGTCTTTGTATGTGAGCAGAGCAGCTTTACAAGCAACAGGTGAAAGGCAGTGATGAACATCTGCCCAAACCTGAGCACCAGCACACTTTGAGGGTGCTGGTGTTCCTCAGGAAGGTCAGACCCTCAGGGCTGTGCAGCCACAGAGGGAGTGCTGGGATGGCTGGGGCGCACTGGGGTTTGCTCAGCACGTGCTCTGTGTTTGTGTAAAGAGCAGAGGGTCCCAGGGAGATCCTGCCTGTCTCACCAGCTCCCTCACCAGCTCCCAGGCCCCTCTCTCACACAGCTGCAGCCCTGATTCATCTCTGTTCCCAGGCTCTCCTGCCAGTGAGAGTGCAGCAGGCACCTGGTGTGCTAAATAATCCTCAGCAGTAGGCTCAGAGATCATTAACCCTTCCCTCACCACGGCAGGGTGTTCTGCAGAGCACATGCCTGGCGGTGGGATAGGATCCCACAGGAAAGCGGTGGAACACCTGGTTTTTATTGAAGTAGTGTACTCGAGGAGCATAACACTGCAGATCTAATGTACAGGGCAGCCTATTTCAGAGCAGCACAAAGAGGGAAAAAAGGCAGCCTGAAGTGTGTGTGGATCTTCTCAAAACACCTGCAAGTAATATTGGAGAGGACAGATGTGAGATGGAGATGTGAAAGGGTGAAAGTGGCTTGATCCTCACCTCAGCTGTAGGAAGGCAGGGAGCAGCATCAGGGAACTGTTTGGGGGAGGTCAGATTGAGCAGCAGGAGGCCGAGAGCTCCCTTTGAATCTCTACAAACAGAGGTTTTAGCTGTCAGCCTGGCTGCTCCTCAGTGCTGAACAGCAAAAGGTTGGGATGGAGAGCAACCACCCCAGGAGACGAGGAGCCCCATTCACTCTGCACACCATGGTGGGACATCGGGAAACATTTCTGCACCCAAAAGGTCATTAGGCATTGGAAGGGGCTGCCCAGGGAGCTGGTGGAGCCCCTGGAGGTGTTTCCAGAAACCTCAGTGCTCTGGATTAGTTGCCAGGGTGGTGTTTGGTCAAAGGTTGGACTTGATGATCTTGGAGGTCTTTCCCAACCTAAACAATTCAGTGATTCCTTGATCCCTGCAATTGTTTCCTCCCTCACAAGCTTTCCACTGGTTTAAGAGGCTCCTGCCCTTTTGTGCCCTCATTTCAAGAAAGATATGGCTTTGTATCACTAAAAGAGGTGCACAAAGGAAAGGAGAGATGACAATGATTCTCTTTAGGACTTTTCTCTGACTTTTTATGCTCTAGGAAATGAGGGAGTGGGAGGAGCACTCTTGATGCATGCATGTCTACCTGTGACCCCACACTTATGCAGCATGTTGTACACTGGCCCTGTGGAGCCTCTTTCATGCTCATGATGAATTATAGGGGAATTGGAAGCAGGAAATGCAGCTGAAAAAAGCCTGCTATCCTACAGAATAAAGTAAGTGCTATGCCTAAAGGGACAGGCCTGGGGTCTGCAATGGCACATTAAAAAAAAAAAAAAAAAAAAGGAAAAAAAAGTTCTACATGCTGAGAAAACAGACATCTGGTCATCTGGGACCAAAATCTGACTTTGTTCTTGAGCTTATGAATAATTCAAAAGGCCAAACTGATATTCAAGTAGTAAAGTGTGGGTGCAGACCTCTCACTTCCCAATGCACCTTCTGTGGGTAAGCCATTATTCTGGATGACCAATGCAATTCCAGGGGCACAGAGTGCTGGGAGAAAGACAGAAAATCTGCTTAAATACACCCCAGAAATGATGAGTTACAGGTTATTTAAAGCTTAAGAGAATTTGACAGAGTGTCTACTGCTGTTATTCCCTTCTTTCCTTGGTCCCAGCTCTCTGCCATGTTGAAGTGAGCAGGAGAGGTGGCCCTGTCAAGCTTTCAAAAGGCAGAATACTGAAAAGGTCAGAGTAGTAAACTATGACAGAGCATGTAAGTCATTATCATTCTAATATTGCCTCTGTAATGAGAATGAGAGCAGAGTAAATTATTGTGAAATACGTTGTAAAACTTGGGAAAACGTAGTTCTGTTGCTGTCTAAGTTCTTTAATGACAAATGGATTCTATGTGTGTCTTTGTAAACGTGCTCTGTAGCTTGATGGAGGCTGAAAGTAAAAAGATTTGTGGCAATTTCCATGGTAACTATTCATTTTTTTTTCCCCCAACCATAAGGAAAACTCACATTGAAGCAAGGTTGGGAGAAACTAAAGGAAACTAAAGAGCTTGGGGATTTTGTTTGATTTTGTTTATTTATTTTGTTTGTTGTTTGTTTTTATTTAGGGTCTGTCAAAATTTTGGCATTAATTCCTGACACTGGAGTAACACAGGATTGAGGGTGAGGTATTTTTACTGTATCGAGGTCCATGTAACTCATGAAAGTCCCATGCTGTGCAATTTTATTGGTGGTGCTACCTGGAGTAGTTGCTAGAGATGCTTCTTTTGCAAAACTTTGGGTGACTGATAACTTATAGATTCATGAAGACAAAAAAGTCAAAAAATGGTTACGTTGGGAGCACCAGCTGGTAGAAGAGCTTATAGCAAAATAAAAAAGAGATTGAAGAAACACCTGTGGAGGTAAGTCCCAATTAATTCTGGGTGTTCATTTGTGGGTGACTGTTGTGCTGAAATAAATCCATCAGACCCACTCTCCATCCCTGCAGGGGGACACCAGATCAAGAAGGTTCACTGTAACTGATGGGAACAGAAGAGGAAATATCCTCAAGTCATGCTGAGGTAGGTTTAGGTGGATATTAGGGAAAATTTTGTTACTGTCAGGGTGGTCAAACATTGGAACAGGCTACCCTGGGCAGTGGTGGAGTCCCTATCCCTCGAGGGATTTAAAAGACGTGTAGAAGTGGCACGTGGAGACATGGGTTAGTGATGGCCTTGGCAGTACCTGGATAATGGATGGACTCAGTGATCTTAAAGATCTTTTCCAACTTAAGCAATTCTATGATTCTATGCTTCTCTCTTATTCTGACAACCTGCAGCCTTTTATGCACTCAGGGATTTAAATAAAGCTGATTATGGGTTGATTTCTGTAAACTATGGAAAACTCCATTTGATTGGGTTTTCAAGCTGGCTTTTTGTCAGTTTGGTTTTCTTTGATAGCTGAGATTGCAAATGAAAATAAGAAATGAAATGAAAGTTGTACCATATTGCAATATGTCATTTATACCAAGGAACATGAACTGTGCACTTTCAGGGCTTTGATCTTCACATGGGAGAAGCCCCAGGAAGAAACTGCTCATGGCATTTCAAAACAAAGTTGTGATCACAGGAAACCACCTGTGATATATTCTGGCTCAGGTAATTCAGAGAGACAGAGGGAAACAAACTCTTTGCTTATCTCGTTCCAGCCCCTGCCGTGGCAGGGACACCTTCCACTATCCCAGGTTGCTCCATACCCAAATGTCCATCCTGGCCTTGGACACTTTCAGGGATCCAGGGGAACACACATCTTCTGTGGGCAACCTGTACCAGGGCCTCACCATCCTCACAGGGTAGAATTTCTTCCTAATATCTCATCTAAACCTGCTCTTTTTTACCTTGAATATGTTCTTCCCTGTCCTATCATTCCAGTCCCTTGTAAATAGTCTCCATCTTTCTTGTAGTTTCCTTTCAGGTACTGTAAGGCTGAAATTAGAGCACCCCAAAGTATTTTCTTGTGTAGATATATGACAGTGACTTTCCTGAGTTGGATTAAATGTTGCTGATAGGTTGGACTGAAGGTCCCTCAAAGCCACTGCAGCCTCTGGCGGTGTCCATGAAATCAGGACAAAGGACACCTCCCCAGAATTCTTTGAAACACTTTTCTGGAAAGTAGTGATTCAAGATGGCTTTTGTTGGGAACATCTGGGATTTGGTTTCAGGCTCAGCTGTAGTGAATGTGAAGAAAAGTGTGTCTTCACGGTTAATTTTTAGCTTATGTGACAACATTTAACGGGGCTGTTGAAATGTTTAAAAGATGGCACATACATAAGTGTTTGTGGCTCCTCAGTTGGTGAACAATCTGCTCTGACCACAGCATGAACTTGATTTATGTGAGAGGGCTGAAGTACCACAGGACACCAGAAACCCCTTAATCTCAAGGATTTCAGGTTTTAGCAGAGCTTGCACAGGAACAAAAAACATGTGAAAGTCTGTGAGCTCCTTGGCTTTTGCAGGTCAGGGTGGGGGATATGAGAAACCAGCTTTCACCCCTGAATTCTTCAAAAAAAGTCTTTATTCAAAGGACATGAAGCACAGGACTTGTCTCATAACCAGGTCATGGCCTTCAGAGGGAAATGTTGAACAGCAGAATCTGCTGTAGCATGCAACTACTACCCCTCAGACGAATTTGACTACATAATGTCTGACTATTTCAAAATATCAGGCTAGATAAATAGTAAATATCCACTGAGAAATGTGTGGTGCTGCAAGGGTTAACTAGAGCTTCAGTAGTTTTCTGAGAAAGCAGTGGGGGGAAGAGATCTGGACCCATATTCCAGATCCTGGTTCCAGTTAAGCTTCAGAGGGTGAGCTTGACTCTTCTCTTTAAAAGGCAAAAACAATATGGTGCCCCCATTATTCTCTTATTTTACAAAATGCCAAACTGCATGTGATCCATTTAATTTCTGCAAGTGTTCCAAAATGGAAGAGCTGTCTGGGTTTTCCTTTAATTGAGCAATACCCTGCATAGCAACTATAGTTTCAAACATTCCTCAAAAAGATACAGTAGACCTAATACACATACAGAGCTTCAGTTAGATTCTAAACTCATTTTTAGAGTTAAAATTCTATTTAACCTGTAGTTGTAACTCTTTATTGAACTCTCCTCATCTATTTTTCCTTCAATCTGCCTTTCAAAAGTGGTTCCATTTTTTTTTCTTAAAGTTGTCTATAAGATCTTCCTCTGATGATGGATCTGTGCTGTACACTCACCTCACAGAACTGAGAAAAGGTCAGTGGCAGTTCACTCCTTAAAATTTGAAAGAGTTGCTCTGTAGTACTAAAGTTACATACAGTAGCTGTGAGACATAAAAACAATATTGTGCCAGCTTGTCAGGAATTCACCGAGCAGCTGCCCCTCAGGTTTCTCATGGATGTATATGTGCATGTATCTGGCATTTTCCAAACTGGAAAAGGTCTGAAAGGTAACTAAAACAACCAAGACAATTTATTCACTGAACAGAGGACATGGCTAAAGGAGTGAAAATCCTGTGGGGCTTTCCCCCCCCACCTTTTCATCTATTTTTTCCCTTCACTGGCAAGAATGCAGACTTCGTTTGTCATCTTGTGGGCCTACCTATAACAGTGCAAAGGTGAAATGCCTGAATATTAAGCCATAATCCATCATTGTACACACACTAATTACTTTCTGTCCTCCCCTCCTCTTGTCACCGTGGTCCAAAGCAGGTTTTCAGAGGCTGAGTACATTCATCTGAGATGTTTAGCTGCCACGCTCCACCGCATCCCTGTATGATCTGCCTGGGCTCAGGCCCCCAGAGGAAATTTGTGCATGCATACTGTATGTGAACTTTAGATAAATAAATAAACAGGAGAAACAGCTTCCAGATAATTGAAAGCGAGTGAAGGAGGGAGCAAAAAGAAAACAATTTCTCAGGGGAGAAGCAAGCTGAGGTGGCAGGTATGATTAAAATCCATATGATTTATGAGTAGGTGCATTACCAACATGACAAACCCTTAGTGTTTGTTTGTTTTGCTGCATTTGACAATAAAGTTTTTTTTTTTCACCCACTTTTCCCCCCCTTCTTTTCCCCATCTTTTCCTTTCTTCTTCTTTTTTTTTCTTTTTTTTTTTTTTTTTTTTTTTTTTCCATGTCTCCTTGCTGCAGGTTTTGCTCAGGAGTTAGCCACTCAGGAATTCCTAGTGCCTGACTGAGCAGTAATTTAGCAAGCTCTCTTGTGCTCTTTTCCTGTCAGCATTAACATGTCAATTCATTTTAATAGTCTGGGCATGCGCAGAGGGGATGCATTTTCTCAGTAGGTATCCCATGAGCCCACCCCGTGGTGCAGAAATGTGTTATAGCTTGTCTCAGGCCACAGAGACTTCAGCAGGTTTATTTTCATTATGGCCAAGCATATTTGTTAAGACAAAGCATGAACAAGAGAAAAGAATGCACAAAAATGAGACTTTAAAATATTAAAGGGGGAGTCTATGTGTCTGATAGGTAATTTATGACCTGTGCACAGAAGTGGTTAGGAAGGACTTCCTTGCATGATATCATTACATGGGCTCAAGAAAATGTGTGCTGTCACTTCCTCTGGTTTTTGGAAATTAAATGTTATCATGCCATATTAGGAATTATCTGCAATCATGATTAATAGCTGAATTGGCTTTTATATTAAACTAGAATTTACTTGCCATCTTTCTTATTAAAAAGCCTTCAGATAGATTTGTATCTAATATTTTGGCTCCAGTATATAAAACCCAAGGCTGTTCAGACCAAGAGCCAACCCTTGGACTACAACATTATCTCTGTAAAAAAAAGTTGAATTTTTACATGCTTGAAACTTGGGAGTAGAAATTGTGGATTCATGAGAAAAGAGAAGCAAAAAATTAGAAAGCTGCTTCTTGGCATCTCAAATGACATGTTTCGAGATGCAACCTAAATTAAGCCAAGGTATTTTGGTTGCACAGTACCTTAGTGGAATTAAATATTTAAGCATGCAGAGCTGTGCTATCAACGTCTGTATGGCACAAATACTTCTTCAGCCCAGCTGGACTCAGCTACATTGTCTAAGTGACCTGAAAAAGGCAAAGTCATGGTTTATTTTTAAAAGATTCTCTTCTCTTAAGGAAGACACACTTTTGTGGGAAGTCCTGCCTTTCTTACTCTCTGTAGGCACACAGAACTGCAACATCCTGGAACTCTGTTGGGAACAGGCTTGTTCTGTTGTTGAGTATGTGGAGAATTATGTCAGGAATCTGAAGTCTGGCCTAGACATTCCCTCTCATTCCACCGTGGAAGGAACAAACTAATTTCCTCAAAAAAAGGAATGCACAAAGTACCTTTTTTAAGGAGTAGGCTCTGCTGGATGCTGGTCAGCAGGGCTCTTCTCAACAGTAGTTGGCACAAGACCTCGCGTGACAAAACATTATGGCACAGGGCTATAGAAACACCAAACAGACCCGTGCTTTGAGCTGTGTTGTGCCTGTCCCCTGGTCACACAGTTGCTCTTTATGGCCTGAATAAGCGAGCACAGTGACAGAGGAAATGCTGAGTCTAAGGGAGAGCTGCAGCTCCTGACAGACAGCACAGCTGCTAAAAGAAGAAGCAGTGCCATGGTCTGTGCTCCATGTCGGGAGGGTAGCACTGCTAAAACTGGTTTCTGGTGAGCCATTCATACAGCAGAGAAAGCAAGTTCAGGTAAAGGGAACTCTCAGACTGTGCCCAACACCCTGAGAAATAATTGTATAGGACATGTCAAGTCATACCTGCTCAGTGAGAGCCTGTGTTTTATCAGTGAGATGGTACAAATGTCCTGGAGAGTTGTGTAATGTGTCACCAAACCACCTGTGGCTACAGCCCAGAGACCTGTCCCTCTGGGAGTGTGATTTTGCCATAGGAGTGTATGGTGGGTCTCAAGGAGATCCTTCTGGTGCTTTGAGGAATTTGGACAACTTGTTCTAACATTTTTCAAGTCAAGAATTCCCTCTTAACATCTAATCTGGATCTCCCCTCTTTAGTTTATAAACATTCCCCTTGTCCTGTAGCTATCTGCCTGTTCAAAAAGTCCGACTCCATATTTTTATAAGCTCTTTATAAGTGTTTTATTTCCAGGATAAAATATAGATAGGTCTGGAGACATTCAGCCTAAGGTTGGCTGATATAAGTGACATTAAAATATAATCAGGTGTGTTTTTAGGAGGTGATGTGCATGTCCAGTAATTGAGCTCACTGGTCAAATTTTGCTTAAATTTGATTGCTGGGCAGGAGACACAACCAGTTTCTGTAAATAATAGATAAAGTAGAGAAGACTTTTGAATCAACAACCTCACAAGCACTTTGATATCATCAGGTACCTGGAAGCAGGAGGAAAGACAAAGAGATGTTAGGAAGAACCCAGAAGGAATAAAATCTTCAATGCAGCTGCCTGTGTGACTTCTCCTTAGTCTAATAAGTCATAGAGCCAAACTTTGCTCCGTGTGGGAGTTTTTCACTAATCACAGTCTAGGAAAAGATGCACTGCCAGCTCTAGATAAGTGTGATAAGCAGAGGATGAGGTCTGGGAGCTGATTCCCATGTTCTGCCTTTTCCTGTGGAAGCTAAGGGTTCATGCAAGGAGGTGCATCTATCTGTGCCAGACTTTACAAAGAGTGCTCTCACCCTGCAAGTTTTACTGCCAAGTTGTTCTACCTTAAATCACTCGCAAGGAGGGTTTGGATTGTAATTCATGTTGGGTTCTGGCAAAATCGGGAATAAACATGTAAGAAGTGTAATGATTTGGTTCCTGAGAGAAAAAGCAGGGGAAGGATGGTGGTGGTGGTGGGGGGGTGTCAGGGGGTCGGGTCACTTTACAGCCACATGGCAGTTTCACCATGTGGGAAAAATGTTTTCTTAACTCTAAATAGCAAAATTGCAAAAGCCTTGAGCATTTCAGGGAGATCAGTCATAGCAAAGAGCAACACAAGAGGCAGGGTAGGAAAACCTGAGGCTTTAGGAGCAGGATAGGCAAAGCTGCTTGAGGGAATGGTGCATGGTATGAGCTCCCCAAATTCACACAGGTGTGACCCTCCTCAATTTCCTGATCATCAATAAAAGACTCAGAGTTGCCAGGGAATCTCCCAACCCAATGGGGCAACAGGACCCCTCCATGATTTCCCATCCACCACACAGCCAAGTGAGGAGAAAAGTAATTGGTTTGAGTAGGAGGCACAATAAGACATGAAATACAAGCGTGTCTTTGGTAGAATTTGTAGGCCATAAAAAGTATTTTAATGACATCTGGTGCAGGGGCGTGTTGAAGCTTAATTAATTAATCCTTGCAAAGAACTCGGAAATTCTGGGATCAAAGGTGTTGCAGAAGTGCAAAATGCCATTATTATACCTATAAACGTGTGCTTGTTAAGTTAAATGCTGTTTATTTATTGCCACTATATACTTGTTCAGCAGTGTATATCAAGTATTTTACGAACGTTTTAAAAGTACAGGTTTTTATCACATAAAACTGTCCCTGTCTCAGCCCCCTGCACAGGCTGTCAGGTACTGAATTTCAAAACATGTAATTGAGTCTGATAATGCCTCTGCTTTTGGGTTAGGTTTTTTTTTGGGGTTTTTTTTGGGTTTTTTTTGGTGTTTCTGAGGTGTTTTCCAGTCTTTAATATTAACATGGATGCTGCTGCTGCACAAGAAGCAGAGATTATGCACAGCAGTCCATAGCCATGACTAAAACCTCCAAAATTAACTTCAGGCTTGGTTTCAGCTTGGTACGTGGTTGCAGCTCTCTGTTCCCTCTCTCTTCCTTTCTGTTCCTAGGATCATTAAGTTTGGGAAAAACCTCCAAGACGGAGTTTTCACCCTTAGACCAAACACCCCCATGGTCACTAAACCATGCCACAAAATGCCACATCTTCTCTTGCTTTGGACAATTTCAGGGCTGGTGACCACCACTGCCCTGGACAGCAGTTTCCATTGCTTAACCCCCATTTCAGTGCAGAAATTTTTCCTAATATCCAACCTGAACCTCCTCTGGAGAAACTTGAGGCCATTTCCCCTTTTCCTATCCTGTATGCTAACATCTGTCTTGCGCAATTAAAAAATATTACTTTTGACAATTCCATGCATAATTTGACTAAATTCATTGAATAGAGCTCTCCCACGCACCTCGAATTTTTTTGTTTGCTTGGGTTTTTCTTGGTTTCCTTTTTTTTTCTTGTGTAGCAATTTATAAATAATAGAAACTATAATCAATGTTGTGTTCCCACTAATTCAAAATTTAGCATTGTAGATTGTTTACAAATCAGAGGAGCAGTGCACGTGTATCCTCAGCAGTCAGTTAGAATGCAGGGTCTTTTTCTCCTCCTCTATTTGAGTATGTAGTAAAATTATTCTTTGCCTTAGATTTATTTCAGCTTTTGTTAAATTAGTGTCTTTATAGCTTCCCACAGTTACATGGAATTTTCTGTCTGACACCAGAAAAAAAAAATTTAGAAATATACTCCCTGTGATTCATAACAGCATTATTTAGACTAAATTTGTAAATTCTGTGCAGATGACAATAGCATCTTTGTAAGTCTTTTAAAATATAAATGAAATATGAGTTTTCTTTCAAGGTACAAAATGTCATTAAGGGCTCAGGTGGTTAAAATCAACATGAAAAATACATGCTGCATTTTCCCTCCTTAAATGCAATAATGTAATCAGATTTCAAGTCATCTTACCTACCTCACTTACAGCTTTATGGAGATTAATTAGTTTTTAGCCCCCAGTCACATGATCTGTTCTAACTGCCATTTAGCTACATTTGCTATCTGACTTGAACCTGTAAGCTGTCTCCAGCCCCAGAGGACAGATTAAATTTTAGTATTGGTTGCCTTCTTCCTTTGATTTAAAGGTAGATAGTTAGAGCCATAGTTCAATTATTCTTTGTTGTTAATTAGCCATGTGTCGTCATCATTTCTTTGGGCAAAGCACATGTTTGATGAAAGAGGTGAAAAATGGCTTAAGAGTAGGAGACAACTTTCATGCTTTCATGCGTTTGAGCTGAAAAAGATTTTTCCTGATCAGGTGCAGACCCATAAAAACACTTTTAATTCTCATCTATATCACCCACCTCTCCCTGCTTTGTGTATGTCTGGCTTTTATGCACTGCTGATCGATAAGGTTACCTTCTCATTTCTGTAAAATGAGCTGGCCACAGAGGAGGAGAGGAAATATTTCAGTTCTCTTCCCCAAGCAGGAGTGAGGTGAATTTGTGTGTGTGTGGCTGTGACTTGGCTTTTGTTTTCTAAATTTTCCCCTTAAATTAACTTGAACACTTTTTCTATAATGTGATTTTATGTAAAGGGAATGTTTTATTCCTTGTTGAGAATGATTTCCAGGGCCATTTAATATCCAAATAAATTCCCTTCTTCTCTCCTAAGTGTATTAGAGATGATAAATGTAGATTGGATAAAACAGTGTGTAGACAAAATCCTGTCCTTAATTCTGGGTATCCTGTTTACTTCAGTGAAATCCTCCTTTCTCGAGTCAGGAAAGTAGATTTTGGCCTGTACTCTGAAAAGACAAGAACTGGATAAGCTTCAGGGAAAAAATGGAAGGATTTTTTATTTCTGTTTGTGATTAAAAATAAAGAAGTAAATAATAAAGGGATTAAACTTGTGTTGGTGCTTGGGATGGTGTATAACTGGGTTCCCCAGCATATAGAACAAAAGATCAAAGGGATCTCTGCCTCACATAAGTAAAGGAGCTCTTGGAGTGAAGGCTGTGTGGCTTTTCCTTAGGTGAGGGCTGGAAGAGAGTTAAGATAATGAAGGTGTTATCTATTACATGTTGAGAAAACATCAGAGCCAAACCCATCGAAGATTTTATATGGACATTACACGTGGCTGTCTATTTGCCATTTGTTTCCTAAATTTCCTCTAATTTGCTCTTCAGCATGCATTCACCTTGGTTAAATAGGGCTCGGCTCAGCAATTTTCCACAGAACCACGGCGTTTCCTGGCTCTGGCCACCAAGGCTCTGCAGGATTTTCACTGCTCAGGTGTTGCAAAGCCTAATCCTTATTCAGGAACCAAAATGATCCACTTTCCTTGCCTGCGGTGCTTGGATCCTTGCCTTTGGCAGTAGCCCCAGACTCCTGCAGAAGATGAAGACATCCCTCCATGCCTATAGATGGAAAGGCGCCAACATGGATGCCATCAGAAGGACGCAGCTGAGCATATGCTGAGAAAATTGTGGCATCCATACTGTACATGGGGAAGGGCTGACTGAACACACCAGTTTGTTGAAGCTTATGGCCCTGAAAAGGAAACATAGGTTTCCTGTAAATGTCATTCAGGGATATGCTAACTGTTATTTCCTGGCGCTGGATCATGATGCTTTCAACACATTCTGTTCATCTACCTCTGCTGCCTGCCTGCCTGGCTGTGCACAGCGATAGCTCTCCTGTCTTCGCACCTTTCCCTCCTCCCTGCGCAAGGCTAAGGTAAGAGAGACTCAGGCAAAAGGGAAAAAAAATGGCTTGGGGATGGACCATCAAGGGGAAAAAAATTAAAATGTATGGTTCAGTGTTGTGTGCCTTCCTCTGGTTGTCACCTTACTGGTGTGCTTGGGCTCCATCCCTTTGACCCCAGGATGGAGCTGGTCCATGGAATTCTATTTGTACAGGTTGGTTTCAGCCTTAGTGCCCATGACAGAGCTGCTCCGCTGAAGAATCTTCAAGGGTTTCCCCATGTACCTCCTGCAATGCGAGTTGTCCTACATTCCTCATATCCCTCCTTCTCTCCAGCTGCTGTGTTTTGGGGTGTAAGTGTCAGCCAGTGGGACGGGGCATCAAGGAGATGTGCAGTCAGGTGTCAGAATCACACTGTCCGCCTTGGCCTGATATCTGGGCCTGGCTGCTCCTCCTTCCAGTGCAGAGAAATTAAAGGGACAAAGGTAAATTCTTACAATTTATCTGCTGAATAAAGATCCTTCCAAGCCAGAGGCATGGACCCTGAGCATCTGCCCGGGTGATAAAGGGGCTGTGTTATCTCCATTCCAGCTCTGCGCCGTACAATGCGCCAGTGAAAGGCAAGTTTCAGTGTCTGGTGAATAAGGACCATTGTCTTGGGGATAATGAGGCTCCACTCCCTTTTGGCTCCCTCTGAAAGGCCCCGGCACTGGTGAAGGAGCCGTGCCACGGGTCCGCCAAGCGCATGCTGAATGCGGGGGTGACAGGGCTGATTTTCACAGCTGTCATGAAATGCCAGGGCAGTGGGTTTGTGCTCCATGTTTCACTGTATCAACCCACAATAGACAAGCAGTTGGCCACAGGGCTGCCACCTCCTACCAGCTCCCCTTTGCCATCAGGCCCTGGTGTTGGCTTCATTAGATTTCCACTCCCTCCTCCTCACACAAGTCAAGAAAAGAAATCAATTAAAAATTCAATATCTTCTAAATTTCTATCTCTATTCCCATACTTCATTTCTATATTGCAATTTTCTTAAAAATTCTATATTCACACACAGAGCAAAAAAAAAGTAGATTAAAGCTGGATAGCACTAGGCCGAATTATGTTGTACCATAAATAACACTTTAATTAATACAATAAGGAAATCATGATAACTGAAACTGAAACTGATGATGAAACTGAACAGGTGCTCAAATCATAGCAGGACAATCTGGAAAACTGTGGTCGAAGCTCCAGGTGAAATTGTGGAGTCTTTGAAATATTGACATCTCTTTTAAACTGCTGTAATATGAATACGAGAACTTTTTTAGTAAGTACTTTTATTTTGAAATATCTGTTTTTGAGGAGCTCTGACCTAAATGTCACATGTCACATTCAGTGAGAGTAAAGAACCAAAAAAAAGGCCTTTTTATAATTATTATTTTCGATGGGTACTTTCTTAAACAAAAAAACAAACAAACAAACAAAAAAAACCCAAAAAACAAAAAACATAGATTTTGTAAGAGAAAACCATTCCCATTTGAAATAGAAAGTGTGGCTTGCCAAAATGCTGCAGCAAGACCCCCACGGTGCCAGGCAGGCAGCAGGGGGCAAGGAAAACCCCTCACTTTGGATTGTGGTGCTCTGGATCAGACAGGGAAAGTACACGAAATGCAGTGGGAAAGCAGAATTAAAGCAAGGAACCACAGAACCGATTTCTATGGAGAACATAAGAGATTCCAGGGATTTGCTGGGGTCTGGTAGCCCACAGGGGCTCAGCAGTGGCCATCCCCAGAGAGCTGTGGCCCACTGGGGACAAGCTACGCCATGTGTATCTCCTGCCTGCTATGGAGTTTGGGTTGTCCCATTTTGGGTTAGCTTGCGCATCCTCCTGTTTCTCCTTGGAGGGTTTGAGGACACATGCTGAGCATTTCTGGAAAATTGCTCCTCTTTGGAGCACGCCATTTCTCCAGTTGTCAGGAATGAGAACAAATAAGTGAAAAGCCAAAGAAAAGTGAGATTTTCACCACACAGATCTACTTTACAGCTAGCACTGAGCATGACCGTGTTTCCTTGGAGTGGAATCACCTCTGAGGCAAACAACACAAGGAGCCAAAGGAAACATTGATGTAAGGATGCCTCTTCCAGCCGTTCCCAGATGCAGAAAGAAGCAGTATTCCCTGTGTTTCCCTCCAGGAAACAATGATTGCTCATGTAAGCTGCATTATTAGATACCTGTTATTTACTAAGGCAGTTGAACTAAAGACCTGGACACTACTGGACCCAGTTCATGGTTATTTATTGCACCAAATCCAATCTATAATACAGTGTCAGCCCTGTACCAAAGCAAGAGACAGTTGTATTTATGATTATTAGTACAATATTGAATCATCCTGAACCAATTACTGGTCCAATTACTGTGTCATTATTATCTTCTGAATAGGGCTTGATTTGTCTGTGATAAATATGATGCAATTAAACTACCTTTTTACATAATAAAACACTGCAGGTGTTTATTCTTAAGGGTTTACGGATACCAACAACCAATAGATTTAATTAAAAAAATCCTTGAAATAAATGTGAATTTCATTAAATTGTTCTAGCACTGGTGAATATTTTAAGACTATCTACCAAAAGATTGTCTCCTTATAATCTGTCTTAAAAGCTATGCTAAGTGCACAAAAACAATGACCTCAGCTTTTTAATGTTTCAATAATTAATAACATTTCTTTAAATAATGTGTAATTGGTCTGTAATAGTAAAACTTAAGAAACAAAAAAGTTATGTGGGTCAAATTGCTATTATCATTGTGTCAGTGTGAGGGATAAATGTATGCAGGCTTAACAAAAAATCTTCTTAAATTCAAATTTTCTGCTCCATAATTTTAAATTTAATCTTACATTTTTAGTGCTACAGCCATAAACATAATATTGACTTCACTCCTGTTTGGTACTAGCAATGGGTACAGAACTTTGTGCTGGATTTAGATTCTCAAAAGAACAGATCATTAATGTGAAATCCTACCTGGAATTATTTTGTGTCTCAGCAATGGGGATTAATACTATTGCTTTACCTCTAAGGCAGCCAAAGTCAGTGCAGTGTAAATGGGTATAAAACCCTTTGCTGGGCTGGGTTATGCTGGTTGTCAGAAAGGAGAATCCCCTTTCCCAGCTTTGCTGTTGGACTTCACTGTGCTGCAGAGTCTGAAGGAATGGTGACGTCAGTATTGCCTTTTTTTTCCCTCCCACAGCTGAATTCAGCACCTGATCATCAAATTTGGGGTTATCTTGTGTGTTTTGGGTTTGTCTTTTCTCTCTGTAGATTGTGGCAGCACGGGATGTCAGGAGAAAGAGCAGGGCTCCTGGAGACAGGCCGGATGTTTGATATGGGAAATTTGTTTGTGTCAGAGCAGAAAAGGCCCAAAATTTTTTCTACCAACACTCGTAATTGAATCCAGGGCAGGAAGAAGCTTGTGATGCAGTTACACAGACTCAGCAGGGAGGAATGAAGCAGAGTTAGGTGGCAGCTCCAGAGGAAGTGTGATGTTGACCCACACCAAACTGGGCTCCTGGACCCCTGGCTCTCCATCAGGGAAGCTCCCAGGGCTCCAGTCTCCAAAATAACCCTTGCACTTGCAGATTTGCTTTTATATCTAATTTGTATTTGATCGTTATCAGCTAGATCCTTTTATGCACGCTTTCAGACATCTGTATTCTTTCCATTGAATGTATTCTAGGGAGTAGCTGTGAGATGCTTTAGCAGAGGTTCTCTCCTGGCTGTCTAACCCTTCACAGAAGTGATCATGGCTCTGTGGAATAGCATTTCAGGGAAGGACACACCCCAGCTTCCCACCCTTGGGATGTGCCTCTGCACCTCCACAGCTTCATCCATCCCCTCCCATCCATCTTCTCTGCAGCACAGACCAGGCTGGATGATAAAATAAAGCTTTTTCAAAAGGTTTATTAAGCAAGATGTAAGGTCAGGCTTTTAGCTGGAAGGCGGGAAACGAAAGGTTACAAGCAAAACAAATACAAACACAGTCCCAGCCTAAGCTTAAACAACTGGATTCCTTTTCAATTGCTTGGTCTGGTTTCTCAGATCCTGAAGACACACTGCAGCTGCTGGGATTTGAAGCATCCTAAACTTCTGCCCTAAGTCCTGGTGCTGTGGTCAGGCACAGACAATTGGCTTCCCTCCTCTTCCCCTGTTTGCTGCAGCTCCTGGGGCACACTGACACTCTTCTCGTTTGAGACAAGACCTAATTTTTGGTGGAATGACCCTGCTGTAGACACAGCACGTAGGCAGTGTGTGCTTCCTCCTCCTATCCGTCACCCCTTTGGGCAGCACCAGAGCAGATCTGGGTGCTCCCACCTTGTTTTTGAGATGCTCATAAAGGCATTGGGGGATGCTGATGCCTTCAGCCCCATTTCAGTTCCTCATTTTCACCTCTGGGGCTGCCTGCTGACCATTCTCACCCATTCTTGCTTCTAACATCCAGGTATGCAGTAATTCTTGCAGCATCCCTCTTGCTTGCTGTGTAGGACCCACACAGGGGTCTGCACCGCACTGCCACCCCTCTGAGCGATTTTGGCACCAAAACTGGAAGAAAGGATAAAGTTAATTGCATTTTCAGCTTGTCTGAGAAGACTGATTAGGGCAGAAAGTTGTAATGAGGGACAATGAAATAACCCCGGTCAGCTTTGTGCCTGGTTGGGGATGTTACACTCTCTTGGAGGATGGTGCTCTGATTTGAATTAGTCACAGCCCTACTCCAAAGCACAGATCAATAAACACTGAAACAGAAACACATGGAGAAAGAGAGGTAAATTATGGAGAAAAGAAAAAAATTACCCCCTCCATCAAATGACAATCTAATGGAAGCATCCTGGATAGCTAATTCTGATAATTCTTTCAAAGCAGTCAACACATTTGGGATTCTATCTGCAGCCCCTCTCCATTAAAGAGCTCGGGTCCTTATTGGCATCCAGCATCAGTTTTGAGGTCTGGGATGTGTCTGCCGGGGAGCACAGCAGGTCTCAAAGACAAAAAGTATTAATGGGTGTTTAATTGCCCACCTTGTAATAATTTACTGGGAACCTGATACTTTTATCATTTGTCACAAACAACTCCATACTGTAATAATATAGGAAGTATCATTGGTGCTATAAAAAAGTGATGGTGCAAATTACACTTCTCTTTCTGCTGAATGGTGCTAAATAGCAGGGAGTTCCCATTCTTCTATTTCCAGGACTTCGATAATTGTAGATGTGCATTTGCAAGGATCAATTGATAGCTTGGATCACATGCTATCAATATTTCATTTTCTCTATATTTTTAAGTGAAAGGAAGAAGCCAAATTTCACAGTGGTATCACTAAAAAAAGAATCTCATTTTGTTTTCCTGTCTGCTGTTAAGGAAGAAAGCTCATTTCTTGCAGCATAAAGGGATATTAATGAATGCAAAGAGCATTTTCCATATTGCAGAACAAAATTTACTGTTCTAACCAAAGATATTTTATATAAATTAAGAGTTTGTTTAAAAAAAAATCGAAAATGGAACTCAATTCTAGACAACACTTAATTTAAACTAAGTGTTAAAATAAAAGCAATAACACTGAGAATAAATTAATGAACTACAATTAACTATATTTACAATAAGTGGTTTGGTTGGAAACACCTATTCCCTGCGCTGATAAAATAAAACCTGCATTCTGCAAAAGCTGAAATAAGTTAAATGAAGATGCTTTTAACAAGGTTATTACTTAAGCAGTGACAGGTTTACAGATTTTAGCACCATTGGGTTTTCACAGGAGCTGCAGCAAGTGCTAAAATAACACACACCTTCAGGTTCATTAAATTCACCAGTGTGATGAAATAACTGATATTTTTCTGTATTACTATAGTGCTTCAAAGAACTGACTATAAATAAGATACACTAATAACAACTGTTTGCAGTGCTAAAACAATAAAATAATTCTTCCAGGCTTATATGCAAAGGAAGAAATAAGTGTAAGGCAGACTGTTAGCAGAGTTATATCTGGTGGCTTTAATTCTACTGGTGCCATGCCTTCAGCCATTTACTTATCATAGAAATGCCCTATAAAATGTTTTATCACTCATTGTGGCAGGAAGAAATTTGTTTAAAGGCTACATAAAGAGGGGGCTCCCGTCCCGAAATGTTCTCTAATCTGGTGTTTATTGGAGCATTTCTGAAGCACAGCCTATGCAAAGAACTGATTTTTAAAAAGAAGCATTTCAGACGGTAGTAAATCCCACATTATGCCCTGTTTGGGAAAGAACCAAGGCTGGGGGAAAAGAAGCAGATTTCTAATAAATCAATGGAGTGTGGCCTTTGGAGACCTGGGAGGCATATGGACAGTAATAGAGTATCCCAGGTTGTTCCGTGAACGATTCCATCTGGATGAGGGCTCGGTGTTATTCGCAGCCTCCTTCTCCCCTCAAACACCTCCAATCTCCCCTGCAGCCCCTCTCTCAAATGTCAGACCACCTGGGATCCACAGCTGTCGGGCTGAAAGCGGAGCTGCCGGGGTGGCCACGGCCCCGCTGCCATCAGGGGAACCCGGGGGAGCCAGGGCTGGGGGTTTGCACCAGGAGTGGTATTGAACACTCTTTCCCCTTCTGTATAAAAATATGGCCTTGATGTGTTTTATATAGACTGTCCTGTTGCCAGCAGGACAAAGGGGAATGGCTTGAGGATGGAGGTCAGGTGTAGGTTAGAGATTAGGAAAACATTTGTTGCTCAGAGGGTGGGGAGGCCCTGACACAGGGTGTCCAGAGAAGCTGTGTCTGCTCCTGGATCCCTGGAAATGTCCAAGGACAGTTTGGATGGGGCTCGGAGCAACCTGGGATAGTGGAAGATGTCCCTGTCCATGGCAGGAGGTCGGAGTTAAATGAATTTTAATGTCCCTTCCACCCAAACCTGGTCTGTGATTCCATGATTCTCTATATATGTGTGTGCACACACACGTACACACACACACACACACACACACATATATATGTATGTATATATAAACACATACATGTTTAAACATGTCTTTGTATACCTAAGCAGTTGGAAGAACTGTTTCCAGTGCCTGGGTTTGGTCTCCATGTGGACACTGTTCCCTTCATGCTGGTAGAGAGGTAGAGCAGGAGTCACTGCTGCAGTCAGAGGGTCTAAAACACAGTAAATGAGGTTAATCAACCCCACGATGTCACAGGCTTGCTTCAATTTTGCAATGCTGTTGCTTCCCTCTGAGTGATTTGCAGTTCTGTTCTCTGGTAGAATCATGGAATCCCAGACTGGTTTGGGTTGGAAAGGACTTTAATGTCATCTCATTCCACTCCCTGTCATGGGCAGGGACACCTTCCACGATCCCAGGTTGCTCCCATCCGACCTGGCATTGAGCAAAAACGATGTAATGTGGTCCTGGGGGACATACGTGGTTTGGGGTGGGATTGGCAGTGTTACATTAACAGTTGGGCTTGATGATTTTAGAGGGCTTTTGCCAGCCTTGACAATGCTGTGACTCTGATATGTAAGCTGCTGTTTTGCTCATCCTTGGGGAAGAGTGTCAGTCACTGTGCTCCAGAGGGACTGCTGAGTGAAGGAACTGTGGGATGCACATCTCAGGTAAACAAGACACGAAGAGCACATTGCACCTGGGCAAAAACCTTTTAACTTCTCTGCTTTGTTTATAACCCCCTTGTAGCATATCTCCGAGAAGAGCAATAGGGCCATTTTATTGCTGAATATGCAGAGGTACAGCAATACTAAATGATTCTGAGGCCTTCAACACAAAAGAGCTTTTACTGGCCATAAATGAAAAATGTTTTTCATGACGAGGCCTTTATCTCAGGAGTTTCCCTGCCACCTGGAATTTACACAGCTCACACTCACTGATATTTTGGAGTTATTAAACCATTTAGATTTGTTTGTAAGCTACATGAAACTTTGTGAGCGAGTTGGGTTTGGGTGCCTGGTGTTATTAATAATTTATGCTTCATGTGAAAAGAAAATTGATCCAAAGTGTCCTGGAGAGGCCAATCCATGCTGCCTCTGTGATCAGCTGAGACACAAATTAAATGTGAGTAATGAATGGAAATATCAGCTTGGAGAAAAGCTGCACAGACCTATTCCAAGCCAGGAGGTGTAGAGCTGGTGAGGGTTGTCAAAGGGAAGAGCACAGTGTCCTTTGAAGCCTGGTCATGGAGACAAGGATGTGGGAAAAGATCCTGCAGCAAAAAGTGGTCAAAAGTTCTTAGGAGGAGGACGAGAGCAGCTCTGTTTCCTGAAGGCAGCACTCCAGATCAAACATCTCTTTGTGGAAATGTTCAAAAACAACCCAAACCACCTCATCCTGGGTTAAAGATGAGCTCCAGTACCTGGGGCTGGATGGGAGGTCAAAGGAGGAGCACTGAGGGACATCAGTTGATGCTGAGGCTGTGCTGGAGCTATGAGTTGGACCTGTTGTGTCAAAGGTACGAGTTTACATTTTCTCCTAAGAAAGAAAAATGTTCAGAAAATAATCCCTAATGGAATCTGTGAAACGTTTGCTGAGCTTTAATTTCACCCTGGACACACTGATGCATCCTCTGTTTCTCTTTGCTGTTCTTGTGTTTAAAGTAACTTCTACTAGAAGTCACACATATCTGACCCAGAAATACAAGAATTTCACAGTCTCTGAGGAAATGTGCTGAAGGGAGGTTTTCTGGAGACTTTCAGCTGGGAATGAATCTTCCTGCCCATTTTTTTTACCACAGAGGGAGCCCTGGAGAAAGATGAAGGGCTGGAGTGAAGGAGGTGGTGCAGAGGTCACTGCAGGCACCTGCTGTTTGTGGAAGTTTCTGTTTTGAGGTATGTGTTAACTTTGGACAGGTAGGACACCATGGACTAGTAGAACATTTTATCAAATATTTTCCCTGTATGTTTTAATTGCTGCACATGAATAATCATGTAAATGAATGCTGGAGGTACTTCTTGTCTTTCTAAGTGTGAACTGTATAGATAAATGCATCTACATATTTATGTGTCCTTATCAGTCTTGATACCCTATTTGTTTATGGGATAATATCATCTAAGTTCTGTCATGCTTGGTTCAGGACAGGTTCATTAACTGTTCTTCCTGCCCTGGCAAATGAGCAGCCATTTCAGTGAGGCAAAACCAGAATGAATTGTTTGATCAGGGGAATCAGGTTCTTTTGCAATTCCTGCTTAAAAATAGTGGGAAATGCTTATACTCAGAGAAAAATGAAATATCTGACACTGAAAAATACAGTGAATTAATATGGTATACTGTGAAGAAAAATTGAATTATATGTTTTACAAATTATTTTCTTTGTTCTGAAATCCTGTAATCATAGAATGGTTTGGGTTCAAGGCACCTCCAAGATCTTGTTCTATTCCCTGCTATGAGCAGGAAAACCGCCCACTGTCCCAGGCTGCTCCAAGCCTCATCCGGCCTGGCCTTGGACACTCCCAGGAATCCAGGGGCAGCCACAGCTTCTCTGGACAACCTGTGCCAGGGCCTCAGCATCCTCACAGGGAAGAATTCGGAGGTGGCACGTTGTGGTCCAAAAAATTATTGCTCTGGTCCTTGACACACAAAATGGTTTGACACAAAACAAATCTGTTGTTTATACCCTGCAAGCACCACGTGTCAATCATGAAGAGTTGTTCTGCTCTGAACACACCTGTATGAAGCATCAGTCTGGGTCACTACATCCTGTTTATCCTTCTGCCCCCACGGCGTTGGATCACAGGGTGCAAACACAGCCTGAGGACAGGTGCCCTGTCAGAGCAATAAACTGTCACCCTGGATTTTCAGTCCTTGGCTGCTCTGTCGAGATGATGGTCAGGGTGCCAAGTTTAAATTTGTTTCTAGTGATTTGCCACTTTGCTGTTGAGACTGAAGTAGAAGTGGGAGCATATTGGCTTCAGCCAACCAGTAATCGGTGCTTGAAGGCAATGAGCACCAAAATACTTTTTGTCCACCGTTCATTAATTTTCCCTGAATTCCAAGGGGAAGATGTCACTTTTTTTTTTTTCCTTTTTATTTCTTCTCTCCTAGCAGGTTCAGTGCCTTCTGCAGCTTTTGCAGAGTGCCAGGTCCACAATCTGTTTTAGCAAAGGCTGTTAGTCCACACCCCTCTCTCCATGGGGCCCGCATGAAAAACAGGAGTTTGAGAAGCAGAGTCAAGGTTTGGAATGATCAAATACTAGAATGGTCTGGGTTGGAAGGGACATGAAAGATTATCTCATTTCACCCCCTGCTATGTGCAAGGACGCCCTTCACTATCTTAGGTTGCTCCAAGCCCCATCCAGCCTGGCCTTGGACACTTCCAGGGATCCAGGGGCAGCCACAGCTTCTCTGGGCACCCTGTGCCAGCACCTCCCCACCCTCACAGGGAAGAATTTCTTCCTAAGTTGTAATCTAAACCCTCTTTTTCAGTGATGTATTTCTGCTTCACGACATCGGTGTACTAAGTCTGCTGGAATTTTTAAGCACATTTAAATTGTGCATAATTGAATCCTCAAAAAACATGGAGAGATCTTCTCCATTTCCTGTTTTATTGTTTTCATGAAGGTTTATTATGTCTCCATATATCCAACATTCAAGTATCCTTCAGGAAGGGAATGCTGGTCCCTGGTTGAGAGTCTGGAGGGCTCTGCAGTGGTTTTGCACAAGTTGTCTACAAAAAAGACAAAGTCTTCTGGTTGACAATTTGTGGCATGTATGTTTGAGTAAGATGAACTGTACTTTCCATTGCATCACTGATGTTTCCGCCCAGAGCTTTCCCACATCTCATAAGCTGCTTTAAGCCAGTGCAGTTCGCAGAGTGGGAAAAAAAAAATAAGGAATTGAAGAAGCAAAAATAAATATTAAAGCACGTAAGAATTAAATATTACCTATTCAAATAGCAATTATGCCGTTGAAAACAAGATCACCACACCTGTACAAGAAAAGACAACCAAGCCTAAAACATCTGTTTGGATCCACCTGCCAAGCACCTGTTCTGCTGTTTCAATGCCATTTGATTGCTGGAGATGTAGAGGCTCTTGTGAGGTAATGAGTGATTTTACATTATGCATGATTGAAAACAGGTGTTCTAATGCTGTACAATTCTATGCATGAATAATTCAGTTTGTTTAGAGCAAGATCTTTAAAAGAAATATGGTCTTTATTTTTTTTTAATAAATATTAAGGTTATTCTCTGAAATGTATGGTGGCTGGTCTTTTCAGCAGGCTCACTGATGACCATTTTTGTATAATTTTATGGGTAGGAAATAACACCGCGGAAGGTAAAAAAAAAAATAATTATACCTAAAGCACATAAGCAATGAAAATTGAAAGCTTTCTTTAGCAAGGAGGGGGGGAAAACCTGTCAGTGTTCTAAGGAACAAAGCCAGATGACTTTTGGCAAAGCCTGCTTCTCACCACTAACAAAACAGCCCAAGAGCTTAATTATAGAGAGGGGTGAATGTGCCTCAGGGATAAGTAAGTAGCTAGTCCATCTCTTGGTCCGAATTCCAGCTGTGTCTGAATACGTTTAAGAATTTGGGTTGTTTTTTTCCTCTCTCTCTTTCCCCCCATAATTATGAAAAGGTTTCTTGCTTTTCTTACAGTTGTATGCTTTTGCTGACGGAAGATGCTGCAGACTCAGGTCTTTATCCACAGAACAGTTTCCATGATGGGAACTACAGGATAAATCAGCCCATGTTTCTCAGGATGGAGAATTCAGCAGCTGCTTGGGATCATCTCCCAAAGATGAAGGAGATGTGGAAGTCAAACTGAGAGGTGAAGCATCCCCTCTGCCTCTTCCCAAGGTAAGCACTGCGACTTCAGCATTTCATCCCATTTGAGCTGGGATGAGATGAACTGGAGCAGCCAAAGGTTTTCCTGCCACAATATTTGTCTGCTCTCTCCTTGTTCCCTCAGCCAGGAATGGAATTTGGTTTAGCAATTTTAGTCTAGCAATTTTAGTTTAGCAACAAGGTTAGTGTCTGTTGTGGTGTTAGTTTTATTATGGGAGTCTTTTGTGGTGGACCATTATGAATCTTGGTAAGGGTGAAGGGAGTGGAGAAACTGAGAGTGAACAAAGGATTTCAGACCCTCCAGATCTTGCTGTCCATTGCTCTTGATGTGACAATGAAGTGGGAAAAGAATAAAAGAGAAGAATGAAAATGAAATTACTAATTTGAAAGGAGGAATGGACGAGGGTCTCCTTTGGGTGGTAGATGCCCCATGGAAACATGCAAGGCCAGTTTGGACAGAGCTCTGAGTGACCTGGTCAAGTTGAAGATGCTCCTGTTCAATACAGGGAGGTTGGACTGGATAGCTTTTGAAAGTCCTTTCTAACCTAAACCATTCCATGATTCTAGGGAAGAAAAGAGGCTGAAAGCCATTATTAAAAGCTGCTGTATACTAATTTAAAACCCCACCATGATGCAATCAATTATTTTGGTTGCTCATGTATAACCTGAACACTGGTTTGCATCCAGTGGCTGTAGAGGTTGCTGTAATTAACTTCAACACATTCTGTAGGTTCAGGAAATATAAGGAGGAAAATTCAAGAATTCAAAACATCCAGGTGTGACCTAGGGCCTCACTAGGTAAACAGAGGCAAAAACTTCTCAATCCATGGCCCACACTGCTCAGGAGACATTCAGGCTCTAAAAGCAAAGTTCTATGGCCAAACCTGGCAAGCTGCAGACATTGAGGGGTTTAGCTGAAGCAGATCTGTAATCTTTCAGTGTTTTATATACAGTAAGTTACAGGAGACTGTAAATTAGAGTTTATAATACCCTATCCATTCAGCCACTGACAAAGTATCTAAGGTAATCTGACCTGCTTCACAGACCATGAGAAAAATCCTCATGTAAAGTGAAAAAGATGAATTACAGAGAGGTAGAGGAATTTGTCTCAACTCAGATATTGGGTTAATTCCCATGTCAAGCAAAAGAATGTTTTACCAGGCTTTACTTGAATGAAGTTGGGGATGTTTAATAGATGCAGCCTTAGAGGGCAAGGGATAAACTCTGCTCCCTTGGAGCCAATGACCATGCCACCAAAAACATGGGCCAGAATGAAAGTCAAGGGAATAATGGAAGAGATCTTTGAGAAAAGAAAAATAACCACGACAAAATATTGTAGGGAAAAAGGGGTGGTTTTCTATTTTTTTCTTAAATGATAATAAAGAGGAATACGTTCTGATACTCTGAGTTCCTGCAATAATAAAAACTTTTCCTTTCACTGGGAGTTATTCACTCCTTTAATTAGAAAATAACTTAAATCTCATCTTTATAACATATTGGGTGAGGGGGAAAATGAAAAGGGGTTGAAGATGTCTGTACTCCTGAGGGTTTATCTGTACTGGTGCAGATGATGGAAACTCATAGGTCCCACTGGGCAGCCATGAGAAAGGCAGGACATTCCTGCTCCTTCCTGACTCCTTCCCACTAGTTTGCAATCATGAGAGATATTGAGGGCTTCCTTCAGCCTGGTGGAGGAATTTCCTGTGGGTCTACAGCTCTTTCCCTGCCCCCCATCCCCTTTCCCAGTAACAGCTGTTTCATAGAACACATTATCTGATTGTTTTTAAATTAATGTTAGGGGGTATTTTCTGTTTTCTGCTTTAAATCCTGCACACGACTCTCCCAGAAACACATCCTTCTCTTACCCCTGCCTCATCTTCTCTGTAGCAGTAAGAGAAGGCTCCAGTAGCCCCTCTACCACTTTCTCAACTATTTCCATTCCTTTTCTGGGTACTGAAGTGACCCACTTGTTCTTGCAGTTGAATTCTGCAAGGGCAGAGTGTGTCTTGGTCATGTTCTGTGGGCCAGTCAGGTGCCTGCAGATAGGAAATAAAGTTTGGCTTTCAACCTTCATTCCTTTACTGCATGGTTTCAGAAGGCAAGTTTTCCAGAAACACATCCCAAAGAAAGTCATCAGAGTTTCTCTTTTGCGAGGATACCTGTGTGATTGAGGGCTGTTAGGAGGTTTCCAGATGAGGCACTGAAAGATGAATGTGGAACTCCCTGATATCTTTGTTGGATATAGAAACATTTAGTTTCTGAAACCTTTTGATGGACTCAGATGGAAGTTGTTCCATAAATCAAAAGTATGTATTTACCTTTTCTATATACACCTCCTGTGATTTATTAGGTAACTGTTTCTTGTCGTTATTACACTCCAAATTATTTGACTTTGGTTTCCTTTCAAGAATTAACCAGGCTATGTTGAATCATGGAATAACAGAATGCTTTGAGTTAGAAAGAGCCTTGAAGCCCATCTTGTTGCACGCCCCTACCATAGGCAGGGACACTTTCCCCTATCTCATGTTGCTCCAAACCCCATCCAACCTGGCCTTGGAGATTTACAGGGATCCAGGGGCAGCCACAGCTTCTCTGGACAATGTGACTGGGCCTCACCACCCTCACAAAAAAGAATTTCTTCAATTTAAAGCCAGTTTCCCATGTCCTGTCACTAGAGGCCCTTGTAAGAAGTCACTCTCCAACCTTCTGCATGTCCCCTTTATGTCCTGTAATGCTGCTGTGCGTGTACAGGAACTCCATTGATTGCTGGGAGATCTATTGTCCCAATATCTCTGTTGCTACAGCAGAGGTGACAGAACAAGGTCCTTCCTCTAGGTACCAGTGGTCCTATTTCCTAAACCAGTAGTTCACTCCATCTTACCCCCAGTTAAAATCCTGTTGAAACTGTCAAGAGTTATTTCCACCTCTTTAATTTCTTTCTCAAACAAAATCCTTCACTTCTCTGTGTGCAGAGGCTGCTGCGGCCTGGATCTCATCTTGTCTTCTAGTAACATCTTCCAGATTTGTTTTAAACTGATTAGACACTGCTGAAGAATCAGCTTCTCTCCCCCGGACAGTACAAAGCCAAGTGTTGACAGAGCTGGCTCGTGGCCATCGGCTCCGTGGTGACGCAGCATTGCATCTTCTGACAGCCCCCATTTCATTTGGGGTACTCTGAAACATTCACACACCCTGACGAATTAAAATAAAATAAATTACAGAGTGACGGGAGACTGCAATTAAAAAAATGAAGTGTCGGCTTGACCAGAGAGTTACTTTAATTAAAGGACTTATTCTATACACTGGAGCGAGGAATCAGAAAGTTATTTCTGCTGTTCTAATGTGGCTGCAGTTTCTCTCTGAATTTTGGTTTTGAGAAACAGAAGATTATCCTTTTTATTGGGCTATGGAGAGAAATTATGGGGAATGAGCTGAGTGATTCAAAAATTCTCTCAGTAGGGGTAGTAAAGGAGGGAAATACTTGTCCTTCCTTAACTAAATAGCTTCCAGAGCAGTTTAGAAACAGGGACACTGATTTCTGGGTCCCATCTCAGCACAGGGTGTATTTAAGTCACTGGGATCATATGTATTTCCACCATCTAGATTCTTTTCTGGATGGAAATCTTCCTGCCTTTAAATATGAGGAGGAAATACAGAAGGTCACAGTAACAAATACTGTTTCTGGGATTCATTTGTCCCTAAAGGTTAATAAAGCTCATCAAGAAATACATTGAAACGAAGCAAAGTTATCTCTAGCATTTGAGCCTTCCCATCACAGTGTCCTAAGAGATGTCCTGTGGTTTGACACATAATTAATATGTTTATTTATCTTAGCCTGCTTTTTTAACATCCATCACCATAATAGCCAAATATAAACATTTCATCCTGTTTTGTAGAGAGCCTATGGTCCATTTTATTGCAACAGTGACTTTCCCAGCTCCCACCAGTGGCATGGAGTAGATTCTTAAAAAAAAAAAAAAACAAAAAACAAAAAAAAAAAAAAACCAAATCCATGAAATTTTCTCACCACTTTTTCTGGAAGCCGTAATGTTTACAAACTTGTGGAAAATGTGCCTCTTTTGCCTCCTTGGAGCGTCATGGGAACACAAACTGAGCTCTGATCCAGTAGCACTGCTCTGGGCTGCCTGGTGCTTCTCGGGGGTCTCATAATCCACCCACGAGGTTGTTCCAGAGTCCAGCTTAAAGTTACACTCTGTTTGCCAGCATCCAACATCTCAAACAATTTTATGATTGACCTGGCTTGAGTATTAGAATCTGAAAATTTTTCGGACAAAAAAAGCTAATATTTTTGTTATTTATTCATGTTAAAGCATTACGATGTCCTCATTATTCTCATTTTAACTTATGGGATGCCCAAGGAATATTTGTTAGAATTACTGGCTTTAGCTTATGCTGTTTGTAACTCACTTTTTATAGACTTGACCAGTCAGGTAGTTTCCAAAGTATTGGTATTGGTTCCTTAAGTGGATCCCATCCAAGTTTGCAAAGTGTTTCTACAGAGATAATGGAGCACATTCCAACATCCTCTGAAATGACAGCTGAAAATCCAGAGTTAGATGTGTACAGGTAACCTGGGTAGAGTCAGATGCTGCAATTTCTTGCTTAGGAGTACCAAACACCCTGAAGTTACCAAGACAGTTCTACCAAAAGAATGAAAGGAAATGTAAAGGGGAAAATAAGGAGCGTGAGGAAGAAAAAGTGTCCAAACACTGCAGTTTGGTGTTTAAAATGTGGGGTTTACCTCTATTTCCTTATAGGAAAAGCAGATGCAGCACTATTGTTTTATATCAAAGAACGGTAAGGAAGTTGATGCGAGTAACAAACTCCCATTGTGAAAAGTATTAAGGATTTTTTGAGGAAATCCATAAATCCCATATTTAAAAAAAAAAAGAAGGAAAATAAAAATGTAACTTTTATATTGGGTCCAAACAGCTGAGAAAAGCATTATGATAAGAACAAAAAACATAAATTAAGATTGAAAATGGCAAATGATGTTTTTGAAAAAATATTTTTATTATATAATGCATTTTTACTATGCATCAATATTTTTTAAAAGGGGCCCACTGGGATAATCAGGTGTCAGAGGTGTTTGGTTTGGGCTATGTAACCTTCTTGGACTCTAAGATCTCCAGAAGTCCCTTCCAACCCTAACTATTCTGTGATTCTCCTTTGAGGATATTTGAGAAAATTATTCCTGAATGTTCAGAAATCTCCCTGCTTTTCATTATCTTTTTATTTTATTTTATTTTATTTTTCTTAACAAGGGCCAGAACCGTGTGCATGGTTTTCTGTGACAGATTCACACGGGAGGTATTTTGGAACTGGCCAGGGACACGCAGCATTTACAAGAAGGTCCTGACAAGCATCCAAAAGTCTTTGTGAAGCTTCCATCTTAGATGACCCCATGGAATGTGAGAGATCTTTCTTTTAGGGGAATGGCATCTTCTGGCCAGAGTTCTTTCCAGAAGTTCTGCTGTGCTTAACCCGTTGTTGAAATGCCCAGTGCAGTGAATTTAAGTGTGGAGGTAGGAATAACATGTTTGTGTTTTCTCAAGAAAGGCGCCAGCAGAGCCCTCAAGTTCTTACTCTCTTTTTTTTTCTGCTCACAGAACTACCTCTCTGGTAAATAGGGTTTCTGAGATCAGTTGTATATTTGAGCCCTCATCCTGGAAAAATCAGAAGAATTTGGGTTATCTTCCTCTCTGACATAAAAATAGCTCCAGTTAATGGCATTTGGAAAGCCTATAGTTTTGAATACACTCTTCCACTTATGAAGGGGGCAAAGTTTACAATTTTGGGTGGAAATCATGTGAAAGTTAGATGGTTCTTCAGGGCTTTGTTTTGCCTTTTTTTGGATTTGTTCAAAATCAAAAGTCAAAGTGAAACTCGGGGGATGTGAACCCGTTTGAAACCAAACCAAGAGAGTGATGTGCCAGATCTCCCATGAAACAAAAACCACTGGGTTCTCACAGTCCTCTTCCAAACAAAAATGCACAAATATAAATCAAATATCCTCTTGTGCTCCTCACAGCTTTCATGGAAAACAAGACAGAATATTAAAAAGATCTGCTCAGTTTTGCTGCAGCAACTATCAAAATATCCTGTGATCATTCAATAGCTGGCAGTTAATATCCTGATCCATTCTCTTTCCTTGGTAATCCAGCCCTTTCCAGCTAACACTTGACGTTGGCATGCACAGCATAACCCCTCAGCATCTTCCTTGGTTGTACAATTTCACAGGGAAGGCTCTGCACAATTCACAGTCCTTTACATCCCTGCTCGAGGAACTAAGGAGGGAGACGGATTTGCAATTATATGAAAACTGCAAGCAGTTTGATCAGTACAAAACAGGACACTTAACCAGTCTATGGTAAGCTGGGGGACTGAGAAAACATTTAATTATATTTTCCCTGTGGTTCACCTTGTTTGAGAACAAACCCTGGCTCCTAAATGAGAGGGGAAAAAAAAAAATCAATGTTTTTCAGTGCCATCACTCATCGTGCACCGAACAGTTTCTGAAGACATAAAAAAGTGCTGGTCATGGAAGAACAGCAAAGGTTTCTTTTGTAACTAAGACACACTTGTTTGCAATAACGTGTGCTTTTAAATGCTGCCAAGTTGCTGAGGCTATCTCTCCTAAACGCAATCTTTAAATATGTGTTAAAAAAACAAGGTAATGTTCAAGAAATGTTAAAGTAAAAAAAAAAAAAAAGTTTGATCAGATGGTTAAAATCCAGTCAAACCAAAGACAACCTGTTTATGACCTTTCTATGCTAAAAGCTAAAAATGTCCCTTTTTTCCCCCTACAAGATTAATTGCCATCACTTTGGGAGTAGTGAGCTGGACATTATTATATGATGTCAATTAATGATTAAAAAAAAGGTGGCTTGCAAATGTAGCACCACAGTCCCTGGTGCATTACATCAGTCCTGAAAGATCTTAACACGTGATAAGCAAGGAACACTTTAACCTAAAAGTTCGAGTGTTACAACCTCGTTTTTGTTGTAACACCCTATGCACAACCTTTTGGCCTTGAAGTCAGTTGCAATAAAATGAAGAAGTCAGAAAGAAAAGGAAAAATAACCTCTTAGAAGAAGACACCATCCCGTCCTGCTGCCTGAGTGTCAATGCCGTGGAATGTGTCACGTTGGAAAATTTGGTGTTGATCAGAGCTTGTGCACTGTTGTGAGCAAGTTCTGTCACCCAGACCTCCTGCTCTGGTCATAGGGTTGCTGTGATCCAGGTATCATTCCCTGGATAATGCAGTTATCTCTGCCAGAGTCTTGGGAATGTCGCCTGCTGAACAAAATCACTCCTGCCCAGGTCCTGCTCTCCCTCATGGAGTAACAGTGGTTGCTTATGACCCTTATCCAATTCACTGGATTATTTAGGAGGGGTTTTACCTTTATTTTACGTCTCCTCCCGTCACAACCTTCCTTCGCAGCAAGTTTCATTTCTTTGTCAGTGCCACACACAACCCGACCCATTTTCCTAAGAGCTCTTCTCCACTTTTAGCGTCCAAACGCTGCCGAGGCTCCTTTGTAAATGAACGCCACGCATTTAAAATACCTTTGTAATAATAAATACCACATGAACATATGTATCAAGCAAAGGATTTCAATTTTGATGACACTTGCTTCTCAAGAACAGACATTCTGGAAGAAAAAAACATTGCCAGCCCTAAATTGATTGACATTTGTTTACTTAACTCTCTCTTCTTGAAAGTCTGCACACCTATTTCAACCTTGAACAGTTTCCAACTGTGGTATACTGGAACATTTTTTCATTTATTAAGTTCAGTGTTGCCAACCCAAACAAAGAGTAATCAGTGATGATCCAAGCAGACCAAGCTGTCTAGCACCATACAATGTATCTGCATGCTAATTTTCAAATTCCCTCACATTTCCAGAGAACTAATGGGATCATTTTCATTCTGTTACAGCAACTCAACAGTTACTGAATCACCATCTGTGTTTTCGTTAACCTGAATCAGATATAAATTCTGTTATTGCAAGGTAGAGCAGCTTGTTTAATGATTCTTAATCTTTTCTTTAATTAAATCATGCAGCCAACCTGAAAAATCTATCTTAATGCAAATTAGGAGCTTTTTTGGCATTCGCTTACAGTAATGCACTAATAAGGTTAATTTATGAAGGTTCTCTTCCAGTCTGTACAGATGATATTTGTTCGCTGCATATTTTTAGCATATTGTCCCTTTTTGTAATATTTTAAAAAATAATAATAAAAAAATGCATATTTTCCTCCGCACAAAAGAGGGAGGCTGCGATCTGCTTATTGTTTATTAGAAAGTTAGAGCACAGAAAATGAAAATCAGCCTCTCCCTTCTGTGAGTATCGGGCTATGAGGATGCAAAGGTGCAATTCGGGAGCCTATCGAATTAAAGGGCTTTGGCCAAGCACTTTCCTGCCTTTGGTGCTGGAGATCAGGTCCCTGCTCTGATAATCATCTTCAAGGTATCAGGGGAGATAGTTTGTCTAAAACCTCTTCTTACTTTTTTTTCCTTTATTTTTTTTTCCTTGTAGGTGTGAATGAATAGTTTAAAGAGTAAATAATTCTTGTGAAATAAGCCTGAATACATTTCTCAATTGCACAATTGCTTCAGCTCTGGGCTCTGATGATCTCAGTCAAGACAATCTCTGTCTTGGTGAGCATTCCTCCCAACTACAAAATGACTTGAAATCTGTTCAAATTGCTGAGTAAAGAGTAAGCTTTTTTTTTTAATACTTTTTTTTTTTGGTAATTTTTCAACACCCACTAGTAAATGGGGATGAAGACTGTGAATTTCAACACACGGTCTTTGCTATTTAATTAAAATCACAGAGGCTGGCTGGACAGTTTTCAGCAAAGACATTTTTTGCATCGGGAGACTGCAGATTCCTGAAATCAGACGCTCTTTTCACAGAAATTTGCTGGTTCTGACTAGGAATGATTTATTTTATTTTACTTCATATTTCAGTTCTGGGAAAGGACTCCTCACCTCAGCTCGAAGATGCAGAGGTTCATTTCTCCTTGGCAAGGCATGCTGGTGGGGAGATCCATCTCAACCCCTTCTTTTACCCCCACTCAACCTTGTCCTGTCTCCTTTTCCCTTTCCCTCTTCCCAGCTGCACTCATTCCATGCCTGACTTTTTTAACTCTTTCCACAAAACCTGAAGGTTTTGCCCAAGGAAGAAAGAACTTAGCGAAGATGTGAAACTGTGTTTAATCAAAGCAAACAGCACCAGGGAACAGCTTTGGGATGGGTGATTGAGGGGAATCTTCCTATGAGTTCCCTGGAAAAAAAAAAAAAAAAAAAAAAGTCATGCTATCCATGGAATGATTCCTAGATTTTTAAGGATTCTGGTATGGGTGTTTTGCTCTGATTTTAGCAATTTTTTTTTTTTTTTTTTTTTGCATGTGCTCACATGGGGTTTTTGCACCCATAGAATTTAGGAATGGGAGTTTTTCACCTTCCTTTCCCCCCCTTCATTTTGGAAAACTGTCTTCCAGATGTTGGTAGTTTTTTTTCTGTAATATTAGCACAGCAAGAATGACAAGTAATTGTTTTCCTCCCTATTTAATTGTACCTATGTGTTCTTAAGTCTATTACATGCTTCGCTTCATGCTTCATCCACTTTTAAAACATGCAGATAAATGAGTATCAGCAGAAGACTATTCTAATACAAGCCCAGGGTCTTACACAACATCTTCTCTGAAGGCTGCCTATAAAGAAAACAAAACAAAACAAACAAACAAAAAAAAACCTCAACAGAGCAAAAACCTAAAAGAAAATTACTGATTCCAAATTCTAGACTCTTTTCCTGGGGAAAAATATAGACAGATCTTTTTTCTCTCCTTTTTCAGCAACACTTAAAACTGTCTGCCACATTCCTTGGTTCCTTTTACATTGAGAGAAAATGAATATTTTTCAATTTCATCCTAAAAAGTGATATTAGGTCAATTTACTGTGCCTTTTTCTCATCTGTTTTCTCTTAATTTTATTGTTTGCTCTGCATTTTAATAATTTTACTGCTCTTCTCAGAAGGGTGACCAATCTCTAGGGGTCAGGGAGATAGTTGACAGTAACAATGGTTTCCTTTAATCAAATTACAGCATTTTCTCAGGTATTAGAGAAACACCACTCAAATAACTGAATCATTAAGTTGTCTCCTAATGAAAATTCTCCATAAGGAACCCCAAACATCAGAAACTGAGCTATCTAATCATGAAGATTTGTGCTGTAACACCACTATGAGAAAAATAGGGATGAAGACTATACTGGAGATTTGCCCACCACTGAGGGAAAAGAAAAGGGAAAGAACATGATTCCATTTGACACTAAATATCTTGCTGTGTTAATTACCACGTCCCTAAGCAGAGAAATTAAGGCAGGGAGGACATTCTCATGATGACAACCTCTACCCAGTAGCAAGTTTTGCATTTTCCTGAGGCTGAAGACAATTTTGTCCTGACAAATCCAATCAGTGATACTCAGGCATACCCTCTGGAGCAAAGTTCCAATTTTTTGAGGATGTACAGGGCAAAAAGATGGACTTCAGTAGGTCACTATTAAAATATTTACAGTATGGCTTGGCCAGTGCTGAAATGGCACAGTTGGCCTGAAGTCACATCAAGGTCCTCTGGCATTTGAGTGTTTCCCCGATGTCTTTGTGCAGTAAAGTGTTAATTCCTCCTGTGCATTTTATGCATTTAAGGCAGTAACTTTAAAATAAAAAGTTGCAACCTTAGAGCAAAGCTGTTATTTTGAAAATTTTAAGCCATTATTGACTCCTGTCAGATCAGTTTCTAGACTTATTGACTCTAGAAGTAAATATAGACTGAAAGAAAGCGAGGTCAAGTCAATATTTATCTTGCAGATCAATACATTTTGATACTAACCAAAAATTAAGCTCAATACATGCATATATTATACGCAACAAGGTTAGGAGAGATCCATTCAGAAAATTTGTCAATTTGAAATTTCCCCACGGAATCCAACCTTTCATATTCAATTTCCATTAGAAACTCTGTCCCTTTAAGGGTGGTTAAGTGACAAGAATCACAATTCCACATCATCCAGTCAGGTGAGTAGCAGCAAAAGGAAAAAAAAAAACAAACCAACAAACAAAAAACTAAGTGAAAAGTTGGGAGTTTGGTTATGGTATTGGGAAAAGGCAGGTGAGTTATGCAGGTATATGGGGACTAAGGCAATATGGAATGTGATTTACCTGCAAGGCCACTTTGGATGGACTTTGGGACAACCTGAGCTAGTGGAAAATGTCTCAGCCCATGGCAAGCTGTGGAATGAGGTGATCATTAAGGTCCCTTCCAACCCAAACTGTTCCATGATTCTCTGATTGTAAACATGAAGAAAAGATGGAAGAATATGGAGGTGGACTTGCAGCAGGATGTGGCACCAGCTTCTAAAGGAGGCATCAGGAGTTTCTGAGCATCAGCAAGTGGGATACAGTGGGGGTGGAAGTTAAGGAGTTTTCTGTGTGGACTGAGCTGATAATTCCTGAAGAAGGGAGAAAATTTGTAAACTGTGCTAAGATTTGAAAAGCCCATAAACCAGAAATCAAGTGATTTAGTGTTTAATGCTCCCACTTTACAAGACAAAAGGGCAACTTTGTCATCCACAGTCTGGCACAGCATACGTAGAAATTGTACCTTCCTTATCCTTCCCTTCCCTTCCCTTCCCTTCCCTTCCCTTCCCTTCCCTTCCCTTCCCTTCCCTTCCCTTCCCTTCCCTTCCCTTCCCTTCCCTTCCCTTCCCTTCCCTTCCCTTCCCTTCCCTTCCCTTCCCTTCCCTTCCCTTCCCTTCCCTTCCCTTCCCTTCCCTTCCCTTCCCCAATTTTTTTCTTTTTTACACTGTTTTCCCCCCTTTTTTATCCCCCCCTTCTTTTATTACATTTTTTTAAACTAATTACCCCCCTTACTTTTATTTTTCTTCCTTACTCTTTTTCCCCCCTTCTTTTTCTTTTTTTCTTTTTTTTTTTTTTTCCCCCTTGCATTTTTTCCCCCCTAAGCTTCTATCACAGCCTGGGATGCATTTGCACCCCAGATAACCACTGTGACCTCACATTTACATAGCACCTCTCACCCCAAAGGATCTCCAAACGCTTTGCAAATTTAGCACAGTCTGCTCTCCACACTTGGAAATCCCTTCACCTTCTGCTGGAGCCCAGGCAGCTCCTGCTGAGAGGAGCAGCACTCACAGCAGTCCCCAGCAACTCGGGAAAGGGGGGATTCCTTCTCCAAAAAGAACACCCTCCCCTCCCCCCCCAAAAAAAAGGAAAAAAAAAAAGAGAAAGAAAAAACAGCAAGAATTTAGACAGTCTGAGGGCAATTATACAAATCTGGAATTTGGCCAGAGCACTGCAGGTACAGTGGATACTTTCCCTAGAAATTTGGATGTGCATGACCAGGAGGAAAGGGTACAAAAGTGAGTGAATGCTCCTTGCCTTTTCAATCTGCAGTTCTTTTCATCTGGAAAAAAAAAAATCTGTAAAAATAAAACCTGTGTGGCTGTGCAAAACCCTTCCTCAGAGGTAATTTTGAAGAGATTGAAGATGATAAAATGATATATTAATTGGTAAAGTATGATTTAATTCAAAATAATGTGATGAATCTCACCAAATTTAGCTTCGCAAATGCAGCAAAGTATATTCCTCATTCAGCATAAAAAAGGTGGCATTTGTTTGATTTTGGTTTGATGAATTATTAATTTTATCACAGCTAAGATGACAGCTAATATTAGGACATTGAATTATTAATTTTCAAATGTGGCAATAAAAAAAAGCAGAACAAACACAAATTGAGACACATTTTAGGTGTGAGGAGACTTGCTTGCTTAATGTGTGTGAGAAAACAAAACTGCAGAGACAGAGATTTAAACCTTGCCAAGCAACTGCTCTCTCCTTCAAACCTCAGGTATAATTTTTAGCCTTATTTTAGAAGCAGTATTCCCTGACTTCTCTAATGTACATATTGGATATTATACTTCTCCTGTATTTTCCAGCCAAAAAAGGGTCTTCAGGTAATTTTTCTGGATGTGGATACAGTTTTAGGGGCCAAGGAATAATAAGGGAATTTGTAACATAGGTAGAATTTTCATTTTTTATTTTTTTAAGAACGAACAGGTTGAAAAGTACAAGGGTCTATTATTTAGTTTATTCTTTTTCTCCTCTTTCTTGCTGTTTTTTTTTTTTTTTCACCACTGTTTGTCATGTGGCACAGGGTAAATAAGCACTTCAGGGCTTGTTTCCTTAAAACTATTTCTGTGAGGCTTCAGCCTTAAGAGCCAGCTCAGGATTTATCTGGCTCCACTACTGCCCTACAGGCTAATACAGATTTTCCTGTCAAATGTCTCCTTTGCAAATATTCTTCCTAACTCTCCATATAAAGATGGGAGCTTTGAAGCCTCTCTTATTCCATGGCAAAATAGTCAACAAAACATTTCCAAATGTCATATCTTTTTTTTTTTTTTTTTTTTAAACTTTTTCAAGAAGCAGGCACTGGTGCAATGCTGCCCCTGAACGTAGGGTGAAACAGGGATCTAAAAATGAGCAGAACTCATGTCCATCAGGGATACTGACAAGTACAGGTAGGATTTTGAGGGCAGTATTCCCAGGCCAAAGAAGAGAAACAGCTGTCTGTCCCCAAGCCTCATTGGGAATTAATCTGCTCAAAGCTGGATTAATTTCTATTACAAAAAAAAAAAAAAAAAAAAAAAGCCACAAACTTGTATTCCACTGCCACATATGGCGATTATTTAGACTACAAATATTAGGCAGGGCTAGCTGGTGGGGTACTAGAGAGAGACTGATTTAAATCACTTATTTTTATCCTTCTGATAAAACGGGGTGGGGGAGAAAAAGCATCTGTCACCCATGTGAGTTCAGAGAGAGGCCATGGCAGAGGGAGAAGTGCAGGAGGGGCTGCAGTGTCCTGATGGAACACGGCATGAGAGCCCAGTTGTGCCCAGGAGGGTCTGCTCGAGACCCTGTGGTGAGGCTTGAGCTCACCTGGCTGCTGGAAAAGGGGTGAAAGATGGGCAGAGATGGGAAAGGAGAACACTGGAGGAAGCTGGTTTGTCCTCTGATCTCTCTGCTGATCCCAAGTGGATTGTTGCTGTGCTCAGAGGGGAGGTGTGGACTCAAAGCTGGAATACAGGTTGGCTTTAAAGTGCAGCCTGCATGAGGAGGCCAAAAAACATTAATTTATACCCATTCCCACTGAGTGAACCTGTTTATTGCTTAGATGAACTTTGACTTGCAGTGTGCTCATCTGAGAATTTGAGCAGTTTAAAGTGTTCAGAAGTTTTTCAGGCATGCCTGTGACCTGCACTGCAGGTGTGGTGGGACATAAAGGTAACATCTGCTGCAGAGGTGTGAACACACTCAGCAAAATCTCAAACATGGGTTGAAGCCTTGGCTGTAAATACAGACCTGGATCAAGAGGAGAAGGAAGTTCTTGATGCTGTCCCAAGGAATGGGTTGTATTTGCCAATATGGACCTCTCGTAGGGAGGTGGTAGAGAGAAAGCTCCTTCCTTAGATTCATTTTATCATGGACCTCTCTTTCATTCTGTTAGCTTTGAAAAGAACCCTCCCTTGTTTGGTTTTGTTTTTTTCATTGTTCAGGTTTTCTTTGTTTTCCACTTCAGTGGGGCATTCCATGGTCACACATATGCCATGGCAAGAGAAGAAGTTCATGGGTGTGTTTCATTCATTCCTGGTTTATCTGTTCATGCACCACACAAAATATTTTCCTCCCCCCATGCAAAATCAGTAGAGTTTATAATAAGCACAAAACCCCAAACTACAGCTGGTCACATCAGAGTGAGTTTCAAGATCTGCCAGACTGTACTCAACCAAAACCTGAGGCATCCCTTCTCTGGGTTTGTATACACTGGTGGGCATTACATTACCCAAAATTCCAATATCTGCCACAAAGCAACTGTTTTCCTAGTGGCTCCAAAAATCTTGTTGAGGGTTCTCCTCTCTTTAAGGGGAAGAGCCAGACAGAATTAAAGGATAACCCAGTCTTGCCTCCTTTTAAAGGTGATCCTGAGTGTGTGGGTTTGAATTTCTCTGGTTTCACACATTGCTGGTTATGTTGCCTATTATAAAGGATTCAGTAAGACACACTCTGTCCCAGTGGTATTTTATTTTGACACATCTCAAATGAAAATACAGCTCATTATTTTATACAGGATTCAAATGTGTTGTCACCTGGTTTTCATGCATTAAAATGTGACTCATTTTTTGCTGAAGGTACACGAAAAAGCAGAATGAGTCTGCAATTAACCTATTTAGTAATTTATTTACCTATTTTTCTTTTTTGGTCATCCAAAAATGGGGCAAAGGTCAGACTTCCTCTATAAAATATGTCTGTGCTGAGAATGCCAGCGTTCTCTTGTCTGGCCCTGTTGCATTCTTTATCTTCATGGCTTGGCTCTCAAGAGGCATATTTAAATTGTCATAAATGTAGTAAAACTTTTCAGGAGAAAACACTCAGAGGCCTTGTTTATTTAAGTTTTAAAAATATTGTTTATCATGCCCTGTAAAATATCATGGATCAATTGTCCAGGGACAGGGTAGCCTTTTCAAATCAGTCATAAGCTGCAACTTTGTTGAGGATGCAAATTAGGAGCTTGATTAAATGAAAACTGGTGCTAAGTCTGTGCCTGGTGAAGCTTCTGTAGGCACTGCAGCAATTAATGTGGGGCCAGCTAAGCAAATCTGTTGTGAACACGTTTCATTTTATACAATATATATATACAGAAAGCATGAAATTTTGGCCCAGGTGGATGTGCCAGTCTGTTGAGATTACCTGATCCAGGAGGTGTTTAAAATTATGGAAACCACAAGAGATCAATACTTCTTCAAATGTCTCTGGCACATTGAACAGATTTTTTTCCAAAACAATGTATTTCTTTAGCAAGGTTTCAACAATACCCAATCCTCTTCTGAAAAAGGGGCCAATTTAAGCTTGTGATTAACCAGAACCAACATTGGAGAGGTGGCCTCTGATCCCCACACTTGAATTTCTGTCTTGGAACAGGGTGCAGGGGCTGGATTTAGTCTGAATTTTGTTTCATTTTCAGTAGAACTGCAGAGCTGGCAAGCTCAGGCACTACCAGTGCTTTGTGGAAGCCGACATATGAATTTGTTCTACAAATGTGCCAGGGACACACTGATCCAACAGTTAGATCACTTCCAGAAGACACAGTGTTGGATCTCTGAGCTGACTTCAAATTCTTCATTATTACTACCCAGTAAAATTAAAAATTCTGCATCAAGAAACCAGGTGATGAATGCAGCACTGAGTGATATCCACTGAAAATGCTCCCATCTTCAAATGGATAAGATGAAATAAATAAACGAGCTAAAATATCCCAGTCCTTCAAACAAAGAAAGTCACACTCCTCCCATGTTTGGGACTTGAGGCTGCAGACAGGTTTTGGGGCTTTGTGCTGGATTTTGGTGGAACAAAGTAAATGAAGTGACTTTTGGTTGCAGGAAAGACAAGGAATGTGTGCAGGAAGGATGGAAAGGCTGAGAGGAGGAAAGAAAATAGGTAAGAAAATCTCTTTAGCATTGTAGTGAGGTAACCCCTGCAGATTTATTATATGGAAGAACAGTTTTAGTTCTCTTTGTCTTTTTTTCTTTTTTTTTGTATTTTTAAAAAGTCTTAATCCTTGTGTATCATGACACACAGTTCATTCTCTGCTCTTCTCTCAAAGGCCACTAATTTTAGGTTCTGATGTCTTCCTGAATCTAAACCTGCTGAAAGCTGAACATGTTGTTGGAAAAGGAGGTCCCAAGAGAAAACGCCATAAAAAAGAATATATCAATAAGAAAATACTAGTAACTGTGATGTGATACCATTTGTGCTTTATTTCTGAATGGATCAGAGGAAGCTTGCCTGTCAGTACTAAAAGGAAAGGGTATAAGACTGAACTCTGTCAGAAAATGCTACATTAAAAAGTTCCTGCTTCTCTGGGAGAAAATATGTTCCTACCAAAAAAAATATAATGACAATTATGTGTTGATTTTAAGTACTGAGTACTGAAGGAAAGATGAGCTGCAGAGACAAGGAGGAATGGTGTGGTGTGTTCAGTCTGGGATGGTGCTTCACACATGAACAGTCAGAGAGGAGAATGGAGGCTAAAAAATGGGGATCTGCTGTATCCTGAGTCATTAACATTGGCCACGTGGTGAGTTTTTCCACAGTGCCACTCATTTGCTGTCCTGTGAGGAACTGAATTTTTTTTTCCTGGTAACTCTTCTCCAGTTCCTTTTGTACTTGAAGGTAATGGAAAAAGAAAAGAGAGCCCTCACTGACCTGCTGGATCCTCTTACTTCCTGTTGCTCAAGGATTTTCAAATCCATTCTAAAATTAAATAAACCCACAAAATTTTAGACCCTTATTATTCATCCAAACTATACATACAGTGCAAGGTAATGCATTATTTCACTTATCGTGGGTTTGCCCTCACAGTGACATTGAAAAATCTGAGCATCCTTTTCCATAAGTGCCAATACTTAAAGGAAAGAAAATCTGTTCTTTAGTTTTCATAGACTCACAATGATTTGGGTTGGAAGGGAACTTAAAGCTCATCCAGTGCCACCCCCTGCCATGGGCAGGGACGCCTTCCACTGTCCCATTCTGCTCCAAGCCCTGTCCAACCTGGCCTTGGACACTTCCAGGGATCCAGGGGCAGCCACAGCTCCTCTGGGAACTTGTGCCAGGGCCTCCCCACTAAGAGTTTCTTCCTAATGTCCCATCTAACCCTGCCCTCTGCCAGCTTGACTCTATTCCCCCTTGTCCTGTCATTACAGGGCCTTGTCCAAAGCAGGCATGGACAGCTGGAATCTGTCCCACTGCTGGGAGCTCAGGGGGAAAGGTAACCATCTTATTTCCAGCCTGTGTCTCCAAAGACAACAAAAGCCAACAGAAGTGGCAGAGATGGTGAATTATTGTTCATTTCATATATTTTTCCCCCTTTTTTTCTTTTTATGTTTTTATTCCCTTTTTACTTTCTTTTGCAGTTGCAAATGTTTTGAGACTACATTATCTTCCCAGGTTGATGGTAAGGCCCTCGTGACCCAGCTGTGAGTCACCATTCCCAGCTGGGTGGCTCTGAAGAGAGAGACAAGAAATTCAGATGTGTCCCTGATTCCCCATCAGCACAGGCCAGGAACATCTGTCTGCTCCTTCCCTTCCTTCAGACGGTCCCTAGGAGGGGGCAGACAGGCAAGCAGGAATATGAAAGGGAAAGGATCAACTTGGCCACGTTATATTAGCCAACTTAAATAATTCCTCTTGGCTGTGGAAACACTCTTCCCATCCAAAACTGCCTTTTTTATTTTTTTCCCTTTCCTTTATATTTTTTCCCAAACAGGAACAATTTATTTCCACTTTTTGGCAGGTTTCTTGGCCGAGGGCGAGCTCTCCCCGTTGCCTCTCATGTACCACTTCCCAGTGCCCCCCAAATGACCTAAGAAAGTGCCTCAGGGACCCAACTTTGGTGAATAGCAAAATCAAAATATGCAAATGTAGCTTGGATTATCACATATATAATCATGCAAACATTTTTCCTGCACTGCCGCCTGTGCCCAGCTTCCTGCCCTACTGCTCTGAGTGCCTCAGCACTGTCTATAGCTGTTGAGCTGAAGCACCCGGGGATGGCTCCTGAAGCAGGAAGAGAGTTCAATCTGCAGGATGGTTTTTCCAGACACTTTCTTTCTCATTCCCTACAAGATAGTTGATATTCCTCCGGATTTCACCGATGTAATTTGGATGCATCTACTTCAGAACAAAGAGGAGATAAATGCCTCATTCAGCCTCTTCAGTCCACTCTAGTTCTATTTTAGTTTGAGGAGCCTGTGCTACTTGGAGAGTGGGAGCAATTCCTGCCAATAATTCTTTCTCTAAAGTTCAGAATCTTATGCTGGAAAAAAAAAAAGTGAAAAGTAGAACTATGAGAGGCACTGCAGGGAGCTGAGTCCTGGAGACAGGTTTAGGTGACAAAAATTGTGCATCCTGAATCCCAGAATAGATTGGGTAGAAAGACCATGTTCCATCCTCTGTCAAGGGGTAGGGACACCTGCTACTGTCCCAGATTGCTCCAAGACCCAAAAACCAACCTGGTCTTGGACACTTCCAGGGATCCAGGGGCAACCACAGCTTCTCTGGGCACCCTGTACCAGGACCTCACCTCCCTCACAAGGAAGAATTCCTTCAAGGTGGAAGTGATGAAGTTCACCTGGGAATTTAATCTCTTTATTTTTAATGTTCTATGCAGTCTTTTGACTATTAGCAAAAGCCTGAACTCTATCTATTAAAAAAAAATCCATAAAAAATGTCCATTTTAAATTTGTAAGTAAAAACTCCTAAACTTGTCCAATTAATTTATTTGTACAAAATTCTTTATATAGTTTAGCTCAAGTTTTTAATACAGTCTCAAAGAATGATCGATTTTCATTGGCAAGCTTTCTGTCTAAGCCCATAAGAAAGCACTCCTTGTGCTATCCCAGTGTGTGTGAGATGGGAGAATCCTGTGGGCTGAGGAGCAAGTGGAGAGGAAGTGTCATCCACAATATCTGAACAATGAACAGAGCACCTTCCCACAAAGTCAATTATCCTTTCAAAACAACCATCACACATGCTCAGGAGCCAGATGTTGGCATTAGGATATTGTGACATTCATCTAAAGGGAAGGTTGATTTTTTTTTCTTTTTTTTTAAAGTTGGCTTTTTGAGGATTAAGTTGGACATTTTCAATATAGTGAATAGAAGAGAGCGTATTCCCAAAGCCTGTTTGTTTCAAATGCAATAATTTTTTTCTGGACAAAGTATGAAATGAAAAGCCCACTGTGAGCCTCAGAATACTTGGTTTGAGGTAAAGTGCCATATCAGCTGATGTTTTAAGTATATATATATATATATACACATATACATGCATTAAAAATTATACAACCACCAGTGTGGACTGGGCTTGGAATAGCCTGGTCTAATGGAAGGTTTACCTGGTCCAGGAATAGGAATCATGAAATAGTTTGGGCTGGAAGAGACCTCAAACCCCATCCCATCCCATCCCATCCCATCCCATCCCATCCCATCCCATCCCATCCCATCCCATCCCATCCCATCCCATCCCATCCCATGGACACCTTCCACTCTTCCAAGTTGCTCCAAACCCTGTCCAGCCTGGCCTTGGACACTTCCAGGTGTTCACTTAAATAAATGTTTTATAACTCTATCAGCCCCTGTGCTCGTTCAGACACTTTTTTTAATTTATCCAGTTGCACATCCTAAATTACTTTTATCATAATGCTGGAGAAATAATTGTCTTACCTCTCTTAGGACATACTGGAGGGTTTATTCTCCCCTTGCTATCTAAGTAATTTTACTCATAAATCCTTGTGCATTGAGAACAGAATAGACTTTATATGCCTACAAATTTCTTATGATTTCTAAGCTATTATCCCCAAATCCTAATTAACCATTATTTAAAACAATGTGTCCATCTTAGAACGTGAGATATAGTAGCATGTTACGATTTGATGTGAAAATCCCAAATATCACATAGTGTAATTTTGCTCCTTTACTTTTCTTCTTTTTATTAGAGATTTCCAACATAGTGCTGCATTTCCATTCCAAGTGGCAAGATTCAATAGTATATATTTTGCAAACTGCCAAAACACAGCCATTGGATTTAGTTTTCTAATAATCAAACAACCGTATAACGTGCCTGTACATGTCAGGGACTGAAGAAAGCAAATTTATACACAACACCGTGTATTTTGTGGATAGTGATAACCCACCCAAATCTAATTTAATCAAATATTTAAAGAGGTAATAATTAATTTTTAAAGAATTGAAGTGAACCGTAACTAGGAAGAAATGTTATTGTTTATTTTTAATGCCAGAACAGTATTCCTGATGCATTTTTAATATTTCATTAAGGCAGTAACTTTCATACTGTATTTTTTTTCAAGTTTTTGTATCTCAGTGATCCTTTTTTTCCTTGAACAAAGGTGAAATATTGCAGACAAACTTAAGGCCTGAACTGATACAGTCTTGGAGGATCTTTTGTCATAACAAATTAAACACAACCAGTATTTTTAAACAAGTTAAGACACAACACCTGGTTGGGAGCCAGGCAAGGGCTTCTTTTTTTTAGCTTGTGACTGTGTCCTTCCAGTCAGATGTAACTTTCTATCCTCTCTTTTGAGCTATTATTCATAATTCTTACTTTTTAGGAGAGGTATTTGCAAGCAGGGCTCTAAACCCCACCACCCCTGGTGCCCTCCAGAGCTCCAAACAGCTCTATCTTGGTCTTTTGTTTTTTTGATGAAGTGTCTCTCACATTTCAAGCCTTTTATACTCAAAACTGTGGAAGGCTGTTTATTGCACTCTGGCTCCAGCCCTAGTTAAAGGTGTGAACTACCAAAGTGGAAGGGGGCACATGCACATTAACACTGCTGTGGGAAGCATTGCCTGACAGATGGATGCATGTTAAATGGATGTTGGAAAGAAGGTGTTTGCAATAAAAATCTTGAGTATGGCATCAGAGAAAGACCACACACAATTTCCCAGCTTTATGTCTGCAGTATATAAGGGTCAAGCTTGTTATAGTCCTCGTGCTTTTTTTTTTTTTTTGCCGTCACAGACTTGCTCCTCTGCTCTCAACAGATTTGACAAGAAAGTGAAGTGTCAGGGTTCAAATGCCACATATAAGTAGTTCTATTTGAATTCATATGTGCACAGACACGTTTCTATTTGATATTTCATTGCAACATCTCCAAAGAAGGGCAGTGGAGCTGGGGAAGGCTCTGGAGCACCAGAAATGGCTGGGGAGGCTCAGCCTGAAGAAAGGGATGCTCAGGGGGCACCTTCCTACTCTCCACAGCTCCCTGACAGGAGGGTGCAGCCAGGTGAGGCTTTGTCTCTTCTCTTTGGTGTCAAGCAATAGGACAAGATGAATGACCTCAAGTTGCATCAAGGGAGGTTTAGATTGGGTATCAGGGAAAGTTTCTTCACTGAAAGGGTTTATCCAGCCCTGGCATAGCTGCCCAGGGCAGTGGTGGAGTCCCCATCCCCAGAGGAATTAAAAATATGTGTGGATGTGACAGTGAAGGACGTGGTGACATGGTCTAGTGGTGGACCTAATGACCTTAAAAATGTTTTTGACCGAGGTGATTGAATGAAACATTTATAATTTTGCTTTTATTTTAAATACACAGCTATTTCCAGGAGTCTGCTCAGGAGCCAGAGGATCTGAGAAGCTGTGGTACAAATTGTCAGTTCATTCAGTGAAAACATAACAAAATGGTCAAAGGATAAGCTGAGTTTCTCCAGTTTCATTTACCAGTTGTTGTTCTGTGGAGGATGAAGGAGATGTTCTTAACATCACCCAAATACAGAACTGGGAATTTGATGTGCAGATCTTCCCTTGTTTGTGAAAATATGTCTCTGAACAACCCTGAGAGCTGAAGTGTTGAAATCCTGGCTGAGAATATATATCCAGGATTAGGTACAGTGAACTTCAGTAGGAATAGTCACCTGGGATTTCTTAGACATTCCTCTGGTTGAAAACTTGGTTATAAAAATTCTTCCTTTTTTGTCCCCAAAGTACTGTTGTCAGATGCTTTGTACCTGAGGATTTTTCTTTCCCATTATTGAACTTTTCCTAACCCAATGTGTAAGGAACTTGACTGGGAGCATGGTAGGAAAGAAGAGCTTTAGGCAAGATGTCTCCTTATCTGACACAGAGTTGATGGATCCCTTAGCTGTTCCTTGTACAGAAAATAAGACTTTCAAAGCAGAGAATTGTATTGTCTATATTTTTGCTCTTTTCTCAAAATATTTTTTGGCTAAACCATCTCCTTCCTACACAAGAAAATTTTGCACCCTCTACCTTAGATGAACTGTCTTTTTCTTTACGTATGGAGTTATTTTTTAAACTGAGTTCATAACTCTTGTTTCTATTTGCTTCTTTGCATTTTTAAACATCAAGTTCAAGAATCCTTTCACCTGAGATTACCAAGGAAAAAAAAAAAAAAAAAACCCAAACACGTGAATAACAGCTATGTACAGTTTACAACTTGTAGATTTGAATTTGTTTACATAAATTTGCAAATCTGAAAGTAACTGTGAGAAGACTGCAGGCAGGGAACACAACACAAGTCCCAGGTTATTTGTGTGCTCTAAGTTTGCTTGGCTTTATGGAGACCTAAGAGTCTTAGGAGACTATGGAGATTTATAAGTGGTCCTTGTGCTGTGACAATGGATGGTTCAAGGAGTCTTAGTCCTGGTTTGATGGAAAAGAGGGAAAATTCTTCCTTCAAAACCTTTGAATTGGAGAGGAGCATTTGAAGCCACACAACTGGAATATGAACATTCACACCCACTGCACCAATGGATCAAAAATCCTGTCTTTTCCCTCAGGCCCAGCTCCAGCAAGCACTTACACACATGCTTAACTTTATGCACACGAGTAATCCCATCAGTTTAATGGGATTATTCCCATATGTGTAGTTACACACACGTAAGTGTTTGCAGGATTGGGGTCTATTTCTCTCACAGTGATTTGAAACCTATGGTAGAAAATGCTGTGTGCAACATTGGTATTGCTTAATGGCCAGACATTAGAACAGAATTTTTCTGCTGAAATGAATGGGGCTGTGCCAGCTTGTCCTGTCCTTTTCTGTGACCAGTTTGAACTCTCTAAATGCAACACATTTTTTACTATCACAGCATAAAAAGGGAATTGGAAAGATAATTAAGAGCAAAAATATCAATAGTGGAAATTCTCCATGTCTAGAGGTTGCTCTATTCCAAATCTTGATTTAAAATTCGAATTTCATTTAGAAAATGTTCAGATGTGTACAAAATATCCACCACTATAATGAAATAACCTGTAAGTATTTCAGCTCTGAATAAAAAGTTTACTTTTCAAGGGTCTAATTATTGAAGTCTATATGCACACAAATTTACAGGAGAAAAATATTTCCAGGGAAAAATGTGTATAAATCTGGATGCTCACATGCAGGCAAACTTGCATGTACAGGATGAGCTCTAAAAAAAAAAAAAAAAAAAAGAAAAAAAAAGAAAAAAATTCACCAACCAAAATTTTTTTAAGAATAACTGAACTTACCCTTTCCTCTGACTTAGAGAGTTTACTTTTAATTTGAAATTCTGCAGCCAAGATATTATTTAAAAATTTAAGGCAAGTAACCATCTGCCATAAATGATAGAAATGGAATATAAATAAAATAGTGCTTGTAGTATTCCGATGGAAATCACATGCCAAACGCTTCCACAGCCGAGGCAGCAGCAATACTTTCAGATGTCAGGAACAAAGGCAGAGAAAGGAGTTGCTTTAGCCAGGACATAGTTTGCTGTGCATGGTGTATCTTCTTGGCTGTCCTGAAAGATAATATTATTAAGCAATTTGAGCTGTGGCATCATTATGCCCCATGAAGAATTTAAGGAAGACCTTGACTTGAGTGTGCTACAAGAGGAGTCCTGCTGCGCCATTTGGTATAAAAGCATAATCAGTCTTATGCCACTGGCACACTGGAACATCTAATGGGATATGCTGGGCATCGATGTTCAAGGTTTTATATAAGGTAACAGCTGCCTTGGTCAGGCAGTTAATTAAATGTGTTAATTTTCCATACAGGAAGCAGTAGTGACAACAGATCCGAGTGGGATTTTATGACATTTCGGGGTTCCCTTATGTGATCACAGCGATGGATCACACCCACATCATCTTTCACATCCCTGCCTTCCCCCTTTGGACATGGGGAAATTTGGAAATTCACTCCCTGACTCCATGAATATTAGAGCAATGGTAGTGCTCTGGTACCACTTACTGCACATTGCCAGTTGTCCCAGCTCCAGTCTTGAAAAGCTGTTTGGGCTTATTCCCACGCTGATATTGGTTTAGTCAGAAATGCAGCAATTCATTTACAAGGCAAAAGTGCTTTTTATTTTCTCCCTCTATCTTACATTCCTTATTAGAAATGTATAATGAGCAGATATGTAGCCTGGAAATAAAGCAGTGTGATATTTTTAATAGATAGTGTGTTCTTCAGATGTAGAATTACAGAAAATTATCTCCTTGTTCTTGATAGTTTGGCTTGTACAATGTTGCAGGATGACAAATTCAACCTTTTCTGTACATTATTACTTTCATAACATGATAATAACTCAAATGCATCAAGAAAGAGAAGGTAAATGGGGACAATTCGTGAAAAGGACTAGGAGAACATATTTAGAAGTAATGGTCTGACAAATATGCAGACTGAATAATATAAATGAACTGAACAAGTTTCCTCCCCACCAACTGGATAATACAGTGTGAAGGAAAGTGGAAGAAATGCAAAATGCCAAGATAGGCATGTGAGGACTGACCAAAAATGAATCACACTCCCACGCTTTGGCTCACAATTAGAAATATTTGTTTTTAGTTGATTGGGTAGCCACTAAAAGTATAATGGGAAGCTTTGTTTGAATTTGATCTGTCACTTTTTTTTGATGGGTGACAATGATTTTATGACATATGTCACACTGTGTCACATCACTCACAACACATCAAGTCACGCTCTATCCCATCATTTCTGAAGGCAATAATGCCACTCGACACGACGCGACGTGACGAGATGTAACACAACTCAGCAGCTGAAAAAATAACAGGAAACTTTTGTAGGTGTGACACGGATCCCCGAAATTACACTGGAAATGGCCTTGGGAAGATCCCAGGAGTCAAGTTTGCAAAATGAGGCAGTTGAGTGACTTCTGTCCTTGTGAAGGTGGGCACTGAGTTACTCAGCGTAGAGAAGAAGTGAGTACTGACTCTATTCATGGTGGGAGTCTGTTAGGCTTGGTGATAAAAGTGAGTTCTTCAAGAAAAAGCTTGCTGGAAAGATGAGCCTTATGTCTGAAATGTCCCAAGACTGGAACTGTCACTGACCTGAAAAGGTTGCATGTCTTTAAGTGTTTTAGAGCGTTTAAAATTTCTGAAACCTCAGGGGATGTCCTAAGCATAAACATTACTTTAAGCTAGGATTTAGCTGGATGTGGTCTTCTAATATATTTCAAACAAAGATGGCTGCAATCTTTATGAGTTCTGCCCTAGTTTTCTAACAATTATCTCTTTTCCTATGTTATCTCCTTTCCAGTGTTTGTGTTGTATATGGTGTCTTATCTGCTCTGATTGACTGCAGCAAACTATGTCCATGTGCACACAAAAAGGACCTTCAGCTACATCAACAGCAGGATATTTCCATTTAAACACACCGCTTAAACACAAAATGTGAAGTTCAATCAATTTTTGAAGATTTCACTGGAAGAGCCTGAATTCTTCAGCTGACGGGATTGCATGAGAGATGTTTTTCAGGTAGGTGAAATTTCTTTAGTTGTGTGCATAACCAAAGATCAGGTTCTTGCTAATCCAAAGCTACACAGGGCTCATCAGTCCCATTAATCATTAGGTTTCTTGCACTGTTTAGTCAGTGGAGCCTCTGAACAGAGTTTATCTGCATATTGCCAAATCAGAGATGGAAACCCCATCCTTGGAAGTGTCCAAGGCCAGGTTGGATGGGGCTTGGAGCAACCTGAGATAGTAGAAGGTGTCCCAGCCATGGAAGGGAGTTGGAATGAAATAGTCTTCTCTTAGGTTGCTGAGTACCGACATGATGTCCAGAATATTGCTTGTGGCTCTGAAGTCAAACAGAAAAATGGACTTAGCTTTCTGAACTTTTGCACCAACCTCTTTTCTTGATTTTGTGCTATTGAGCTTCTTGTATATCCTTTACTGTTCTCCAGGTCTCATTTTCCCCATCAATTATCTTGGAAATAATCCTTGCTATCTGGAGTTTTCATTATGCTCTAGGGCAGATGAGAACTGAGTTGAGTAACACCCACCCCCCTTTTCCTTGGTGACATTTTCCTATTGGAAAAAAAACCTCCTGAAGTTCTCTACCTTCCTCTTCAAAATGCTGCTAAGTAATTTACAGACTGAATAACCTGAGATTCTTCCACCTTTCCTGTACACACTGACAAAGAACGCGTGTAAATTCTCACTTTATTACCACACCTGTTAGAAATCACTGCTGCAACTTAGGTGTGAAAAAATGTGGCTGTCCTATACTTAGTCAGGAATCCATCCCAGGATGGGTGTAAGTGCATCACCAGTGCTATAAAACAGACACAACTACTTTGGTGACATTCACTGTTACTGTACGTTGACAAGTTCCCATTTAATTTACTACATATGGTTCCACGTCTCCATAGCTACTCTCGTGAATTCATTATTCATTAAATAAGTGATGAATTTACTTAAATATTGCGGCCACATGGCCGACACAAATGCATTCTAATATTATTAACACGTTGCCAACTTGCAACTCTTCGAAGTCTGAGTAAATGTTTTGACAAGAAGAGGCAGCAAGAACAAATAAGTAGTAGCAGCCTAGATGAAGTTCAGCCATAGTTCTAACAGCTTTAAAGTCTTAACAGTGTTTTCACTGGGGCAGTACCAGATAAATTGCTCTTATGTGTGCATACAAGAGACTAAAATTCCTTTGAAAGTTTATAATTTCTCATGGGAAAACACAACATAAAAGTTACTTTTACTCATAGAAAAACAACACCATATTTTCCTGTCAACCTTTGCTGTTGGGAATTTCAAACTTTTTGCATTTTTTCCCTGTGATTCTTTGTCGACCCAAGGGAGAGGCATTTACAACATAATTTACTTTCAGCGTGTCTCTGTAAATCATTGTAATACTATCTATGGCTAGTGGGGAAAAAAAAAAAAAAGAGCAGCACTCTCCAGTTGAACTGACAAACCACTTTTCCAAGACTTCAACAGCAAAGCAAAACCCCCCATTTCAGCATGGCAGCACTGACACAGTGAGATACACAAAATAAATGTATTTTATGAGGGCTTTCATATGAATTTTTGTATTTAGAGGTTATATTTATTGGTAAATGGCCATTGAACTATGTTTACTTGAAGTAAAATATTCAGAACGTGCGGAGTATAAAATGTGTCTTAGTGAGAGAATTCTGGTGCAAAAAAACTCATATTTCTTTTTTGGAAATGTCAGTATATTTTTTTCCTATTGTTCTTAATGCCTGTTGTTGTCACTGTTGTTGTACAGGCTTAACAGTGTTGTGAGAGGTGAGGTGCTTTAAGCACAGGCTGCCATAAAAAGACTGGAAACCTGTAGAGCCTTTCAGCCTCACTTTTTGAGACTGCTGCTAATATCAAGGCTCATTCAGTTTTACATTAGAACTTGATGACTTGCACATTGGTTGAACCTTCACCTTTTACAACCTTAATGGGGATTTATTAGCTATTTCACAGTGTGTAAATTTGAATCTAGGTCAGATGAGGAAGAAAAATAGGGCAAATCTGGGCCTTAAGTATAACCTGCATATAATATATCAGGATTAAAAAAAAAAGGTGCAAAATTAAAGAGATGATTAAAAGTGTCTAGAGCAGGCAGAGTTTGAAAAAAGAGCTTGATAAATTAGGGGTGTATGTAAGGTGGTTTTTTTTTTTGGAGTTCAAACTCAGGTGACTGGTGAAAGTCTGGTTTCCACACAAATTCAGCAGATTAAGGAGTTAAAATAGCTTGTTAACCTGTTTCTGCTAACTGCTGCAAAAGGAAATGTAACACAGGTGTGTTTGATATTCACAAGATTAAAGCTTTTGTCTACCATCAAATGTTCACCACATTAAAGTCGTTTTAATGAGGTATTGGGAGATAATGAAAGTAAGCCTCTAATTCAGTGCAGCAGAGACCGTCTGCCCCTGCTCTGACCCTGCTGCAGCCAGGTATCCAAACCAACAGATTAGTCACACTTTTTACACCAAAAGATGTGTGCAGAATGGACCAGCCACTACCTGCTGCTGTCCTGCCCTGCTAAAAATGCATCTGGTTCAGATGCCTCGAATTATCTGAAGCCTGACATCAGATATTCCCCATGTGGTGCTACCCATCTCTTACCCATTCCTTCAGGAAGATTATGGAGGGGAAAAAAACACAGCTGGTATGAAAAGGAAGGATTTTAATAATGTGTGTGCATGAGGTAGAAAAAAAACGAGTACAAATTAATACTATTTATGTTATTAATGTTATCATTTGTTCAGGTACTTAGTGATGTTCAGAAAGTCAATAGCTGGAGTGAATAAAGGTTGGAAAGGTCTCTGTGGTTCACCCAGCTCTGTACTCAGTGCTCCATGGATCCAACCCTCCCACTAAGCTAAGGTATGCTGCCTGTTTGCTTATTCTTAATAGAATAAGCTCCAAATAAAAATAAAATTAAGATCCTGAAAGGTTCTCCAAACCAGATTTATTTTGGCATGCATATGCAGGAAACTATGTACTGTAGCAAGTTTTAAATACTGTATTTGGACACTAATTCTCAACTGCCGTCATCAGTTTGCTGACAGCCATCTGCTTGGACCCTGCTCCTTCCTCCCGTTCAGCACCGTTAAAGTAAAATATTGACAGAAACAACTTCTGCAGCAAAAGTGGAAAAGTTAATAACATAACTGAAGTCACACGGGATTTTTTTTCTCTAATGTTCTGGAGCTCTCCAACAATTTCGTTTTACTCATGCCTTAATTTAGAAGTGTCCCACCCCAGCTTAAAAATAGGCCGTTGTGTAGCCAGCTATCTATAGATGGTCCAGGTTCCTGAGGAGAGATCTAGAGCTGCAAGTGCCTCCTGTACAGTTCGTGAGACTTCATGGAATGAGTAATACACGTGCTCCTGGAGGAGCTGACACACCGGGCGGGATGTTGTCAGTCAGAGCTGGGAGAAGAAGTCATTGCAGTAAGGTTGTCACTGTGGCTGTCAAAATCTGCTACAACACAAGCAGCAGATTGATGAAATTCAGATTTACCTGCAGAAACATTTTGAGCAGTAATGTAGGGAGCCTATGCAATCCTTTACATCATTGCACTCTGCTGGCTCGGAGCTCCTGGGGTTACCTGGACACTTCCAGAATGATCCTCAGCCTCCTCGGGCTGAGATTTTTTTGTTCTGTACATGCCTTGTGATGATCCCCAAGTTAATGAGTCTGAGATGTTCCAGTTCAGCACAGAGCAGGCTCTACCTTCAGCTCTTTGTGTGAAATGTCATTAAAGCTCTTGCACAGGTCACAGGGCAATGCACAATAAAAGACTTTGCCACTAATTATTTCAAAAAGGAAAGTGAACATGAGCTCACGTACACACACACAGATATACATTCACATAAATAATTTATTTGTCATACCTATTTATAATACATGAATCTTTTATGTTTTATGGTGATACCATAGCAGTTTGCAGATTTACATCTCTTATTAAATTCCCCACACAACAAAACACAGTACTATGGAAATATATAGCCCTACAAACTGATTCAAGATTTCTAATCCAAGTGGTCCCACTGTCTGCAATATTCCTTTCTAAATTGTGCCATTACATCCCACAAATTGACTTGCAATGAAAGGTAATTTCTTTTTATTCTCTTACAGCTTTGTGGGAGAAAGGAAGGAAGAATCTTTCCCCTAAAGAACAGCACAACATTTTCCAGGCAGAACTCTCTTAACATACACAACCTCTTCTGTTCTTCTGCAGATACAGACACACCAGCCCTGTGAGAAGATGAGTGTGTTTACCATGTTGAAGAGATCAGCAGCAGATTAATTGGAGAGAGTAAAGCCTTTGGGCAGATGAGAAAAATTCTAAAATATCCAGCTTCCGAGCAGGAAATTTGATGAGTGATGCCGAGATTGTGGCAGCAGCTGAAAACTGCGTGCAAAGACAATGCCTCAGTGTCAAACTTAAGACATGAAAACAGGAAGAATACATATTTTTGAGAAATGTTTTTATGCATTTGATTGGAGGGTTTTTTCTTGGGGGGGGGGGTTGTTTTGTTTCTTTTTGGTTTGGTTTAGTTTTTTCCACCTTAGGGTGGTGAACAGGTTGATTTCTTTTCTATCTGAGAGAGTGCACTGACTCCCACTTCTTGCCTGGTGCACAGCCCTCAGGTCAGTGTGTGGGTGAGGGAGGTGAGTCCCGAGCACACTCCATGCTGGGCAGGCTGGTGAGAAGCTTCCTCCCCTCTCCTGTTCACTTGCCTCCCTCACTTTGGGATAACCTCCTCAAAATTGGTTTGAAAGTCCTTCACCACAGTCCTCCAAGTGGTCAACAGCTCCAAATTCCTTTACAGACCACGCAGGTCTGTCTGTCCCCACATCTCACATGAAGCACGCAGCCAGAAGTCCCCACCCTGCACTACTTAAAGCACCAAAGAAATTGTTTTCTTCTTTAAGCAGCTCTCTAGACTGAAGGGTGAGGGTTCACTGTGAAAATAGGCATTATTTTAAACAGCCTGTCACACATGTGGTGAGGATGGCTTACCAGCCTCACCAGGCTGCCTTGCAGCTTCTCTTTTATGGTCTGAAACTGGAGGTGCTGATGCATCCTCAGAAAGCCACGGGCAGAAACCACACAAGGAGATTAAAGACGTGATAGGGAGAGGCAGGAGGAAATGCCCCTGCTCATTTTCTCAAGTGTGTTCTTCTGAAGGTAAAGCCAGCAGAACCTCCTGCACAGGTCCAGGAGTTTCCAGAATGATCTTTGGAAGTTTCTGATTCTTTTCCAGAGCAGAAAAAAAGCACCATCAAGCCCAAAGCATAGAAAAATACTCAGCAGAATCAAGCACAACAGGAAACTTTTACAAAGACATTGGTGTTGCTTTACTCAACCATTTTCTCCTGCTCTCCATCTACAAGGGAGAAGTAAAAGAGACCCAACACAGCTTTGCTACCTCTGTGCACACTGGTGGGAGGCTGCAATATTTTCTCAATTAGAATCTCTGGGAAATGTGTTAACATTTAGTTCCACATGTTAAAGAAGGTGCTTTTTAGTTCTGTTCTCACTAGTTCTGTCTGCTTCCTTGCTCTGTAGCTCCTTGTGACTTCTTTCCAAGTTCAGCCATTTGGAACATTTAGATATTTTAGAGCCATTTAGAACACTGAGATATTTTAGAAGTCACAGTGATTTCTGAGATGCTTTGGACTGAAGATAGCATTTATTGGTTTGAGTAGAATTATTTATTTTAATTTGCAAAGAAATGTAGAACCAGGACTCCAGTGATCAAAATCCATCTGTGATGAGTGATATATGGCAATTATTTTGCTTTTGTAGCATCTTTAATGCAAATGACTGTAAGGTTCCTGAATATTTGACATGAGAATATATTTATTAAAGTGTTAATAGCACAAATGAGCATTGTTATAGCAGGCACACACACTATTAAAGAGTTTATAGCAAACAAACAAGCTTTCAGAATTGGATTAGAAACCTGATTTAACTGCAGGTAAATAAAACAATTAAGAGAAAAAATGTCAAGAGACTATCAAATAGAAGTGTTCAAGGCCGGGTTGGATGGGGCTTGGAGCAGCCTGATCTAGCAGAAGGTGTTGGAAAAAAGATGGTCTTTAAGGTCCATCCCATAACAAACAATTCTCAGGTTTTATGGTTTTATCATACATTTGGGATAATAAAAGAATAAAAATTATCTTGAGCACCTTATAAACAAGTCAGAATATAAAAAGTCCTGTTGTCTGCTGAGGTTGGGTGACATCAGAGAGATTTGGACTCTCTGGTGTCCATCAGTCAATGTTCAGCTGCAGCCAAGGCCTACTGAGAGGATTCCTTGCTGTAGAACACTGGCCTCGAGTCCAATCCAAAAAGCTGGAAAATAAGAGGAAAATCACTAAAGGTCTTCTCTAGATATACATCCCAGGGAAGAGGAGCACCATAAAACAAACTGCTGCCAGGTCTGGTGTCTCTGCTGCCAGCATTTTTGTCAGCTGAGCCTTCCAAGCTGACAGCTGACATCAGCACAGAACTTAGGAGATTTCCACGAGGAAAGTGTCACATAAAAGAACATCCATTTTCCCAGCAAACCCAGTCCCTCTCCATGACTGGCAGATGTGAGAAATGGTCTGTGTAGCCTCCCCTAACTGTGAGGTCACACCTTCCTTTAATGAGTTTCCTAAAAGTTTACAGCAAGTTTCCTTAGTGACACAGGTAGGGTTTCATTGATCTCCAGCCAGGGCTGTCATTATCAGAGGATGAGGTTCCAATTTCTGATTAATGAAAATTATAATTATGTACAGATAATGAGGAGGGAGAGAGAGATGTTTCCATGTTACTTTACACAAAGAAGAGTTAAGGCCTTATCTTAACTATGCATTGGCACTGCAATGCGAAATGGTCATGCAAAATTAATTTTTAATGTGTTCAATTTATATTAAAAATTTCTGCAAGTGTGTGATTTTTTTTTTCTAAGGCTGGAGTGCTACTTCATTTACAATATTCCCTGAAGGTGTTTTTTTTTTTTAAAGAGACTCTTAAACTGAAGCCATTTTAAGGGTTTTATGAGACATTATGTGAGCTTTCATATGCAAGTTAGTCGTTAAGTACCAGATATTATATTCTGTAATATGCTTAAGTGATATTAGAGACTGTATATAGCCTGCAGTAATGGCTATTGCTGCTTTTTTAATTTATCAAGAAAATGTTGCTTAAATAAGGAGCAAATCAGTGCTTGAGTGTTAGAAAATATAAATGTAAAGGAAGTCACAATATTGTTGTGACATATTTTGTGCTCTCAGCTTCACTGAGGAGCAGAGCCAGGGGCTGCTTCGTCCTACTCCTGCTGAAACACAGGGCAGGTCCCATATATGACATGCTGAACATATATAAAAAAGAGAAATTTCACTGAACAGTCACTGCTCCTCATGACTTCCTGAGAATTTATATAATTCATCTGTTAACTGGATGTTTTTTGGTTTTTTATATGATTCCTAGCATTTAAAGTAAGTAGCAAGTCGCATTTGGACTTAAAGGAGTGAAGTCTTTGAATGTTCAGCCTACAAAGGGAAATGTTTTTTGTTAAGCTAGATTCACTGGACAAACTATAAAAGACAGGATAAAAAAAAAATCACAGCAGACCAACCCTCACACGGTGAGCAAACTTGCTACTTTTTCCTCCACCCTCCCTCCCTTAAGAGCCAGAGGAAGAAAAAAGAGAAAGCTTTAAGCTGACAGGTTTGTAGAACTGTAAAAGTCACTTGACTTTCCTTTCAAACGTGCCTGTAGCTCCTTGTCCTGACACCAAAATAAAGCCTGTTTGTAGCTGTGCTGCAGAGAAGGGGAACGCAGGAGTGGTTTAGACTGACAGCCCTTGGCAGTGACACCTCGTGTTGGCCACAGAGTCCCCCACCTGCTCCGACCCCTGTGTGCAGCTCAGCTGACTGCAGAGCTGCCTCTGCTCAAAATATTCCTCCTCTAGCCACAGACCCCTCTGCTGTGCCCAGCTGCAAACTCCCGCTCTCAGGCAGACTTGTGGTTGAAGAAATGTATTTCAAATGAAAAATAATCTTTTCCATTTTCTTCCCTTCTCCCAGCTGCTGATTCCCACCCCGATTCCTGTTCTGGAGTTGTGATTAATACTTTTTTTTTTTTTTTTTTTTTTTAAATCACATCATCCTTCTCTCTCTCTGCCTCTCCTCCCCCTCCTCTTCCAGTCCTCTTCACAGCTGTGGATCCTCACTCCTCCTTCCAGTTGCCTCTGCTGTCCTCCCTACTCTCCTCCCTCCCCCAGCTCCCTTAAATATTTCAGAGGAAAGTAATCCAGCTTCATCCAGGCTTTACAGCACTGCCTCTCCTCCTGTCTACACTTTTCCTTTCTTGCTGCCTTCGGGAGGAACAAGGCAGTGGGCACCCTCAAATCCCTGGAATCAGAAAGCAAGCAGCAAGCTGGGCACCAAATGGTCAATGTAGACCCAGCCAGTCCTAGCCAAGGGATCTGAGGGCTCTCTACCCATGGGCAATTTGGCAGGGAGCACATGGGGCTCTCCAAAGTGATACAGAAAGCCCGGGATAAACATCTCCGGGCTCCCGCTGCCGCCTGGGCTCCGCCTGCTCGATGGCTTCATGTGGAGTGCCTGAAATCCTGGGAACGCCAAAAATCAGTGGTCCAGGGGGATCCTCTTGGCAAAGAGTAGATGGCCAGCGAGCAGCAGATCTGTGCTCTGGGGGAGAGGAGGTCACGAGGGGGTGAGCCACTTCCCCTTGCAGGACAAGCCCTCCCTCACACATTTTTTTAATGGTTTATGACTACTATGAATTCTCTTCATGGACCAAAAAAACTTGGCCCCAAACTCTTAACTCTACAGTAGCTGTCAGGAGAATCATATACTCACCAAAACACAGAAACATTCCTACTTTCATCACAAAATTCTCATTGATGGCTCCCAAGTCCAAGGATGAGGAAAATACAGTAGTCCCTGAGGGCAGTGATTTTGGTGTCTCAAGATTTCCTGTGGTTAGAGGACAAGCTGATGTTGTGATCTGCCCGTTATCCCTTAATTGAGGTGACTTTTGACTTTCCCATGGGATGTCCCTGCCATGCATTCCTACCTTTTCTGGCTGAGCAAGCCCCAGTGCTTTTAATGAAACAAAACTAAACAAACAGATAAAGCAGTAATAAATAGAAAAATCTCCCAACACCTGAACCACCTCATGTCCCTGCTCTGCACTGTGCTCCCTCCCTGTGATGACCCCCAACATCACTCTCATCTCTGTTCCACAGCCACTCCTGAGCTCTGAGTTTCAGGAGCCAACTTTTAACGAGCTTTAAGCTCTTTCATACGGCCTAAACCATTTTATCCTTTCCCCAAGGATGGCTCTGCATGGAGGTTTCCTGTTAGTGTCCTTGTGGTCAAAGGGCAATTAGGCTTTTCTCCTTCAATTTGGAGCTTGAACTGGCTTAATCTGTGTTAGTCAACACAAGCATCTGCTTCTCCTCTCCCTCCCACCCCCTGCTCATGCACACACAAAGCCTCATTATATTAATAAAATATTTTCCCATTCTTCACCTGATTAGCTGCCTGCACGTGCCTGTGAGCCCATTTTCCATGAAAAATGTGTGTGTGTGCATTTACACCCATACGTGCCAATGCACCTTCCCCTGATTATATACAAACAGATGTTTATATATAGAATGCTTATTATAAATTTAAATTGATACGGGAACATAAATCTGAATAAATCACAGCTAAGCTGCAGCTTAAAATAAACATTCTGGAAAAAAAATAAGCAAATAAACTTTTTTTTTCCACTTTGGCAGAATGTTTATTTATTTAACAACAGCAATGCAGTTGCTTACACTTTCTACAAATGTTTTATCTCTTCTTCCTCCGCACCTGTCCCTGAGTGAATAGAGCCACATCTGTCTCATCTTGGCATAACAAGTACACATCTACATCTGTGAAAGATGATTCCATTTTTGAAGGAAACACTGTCTACTTTTACACTCCTGCAGTCTGCTAGAAATTATTACACAATGGATTTTGTGTCTTGCAGGAAGGCTGCTAAATAGTGAATAGCGAGTTTGGAAATCGTACAACAAAAGTAATGCCCTCCTTTAACAAATAGATGGCTAGATATAAATATATATTTATTCTAAACTTTACGGGTAAGAGAGATCCACTGATTAATGTTACCTTCATTGGACTTCTGGTGTAGTGGACTCAGTTTAAAAAGCTCAGGAAATGGGAACTATAGAGGGTAATAAAAGAATATAAATGCTTTCACCCATCAGCTGCCACGTCAGAGCGTACATAAAGCTGATGATGACTGGAAAAATAATTGGAAAAATCCTTTCCTGTGAGGATGGGAAGACTCTGCACAGGATGCCAAGAGAAGCTAGGGCTGTGCCTGGATCCCTGGGAGTGTTCAACACCAGGGTGGATGGGGCTTGGAGCAGACTGGGACAACAGAGTCAGCATTGACAGTGGGGTCTTGGTTGCAAACAGCCACGTGCTGTCCAAGATTGTGTTATTAATGGCATTCAGCAGCTCATTAAGTAAATGAAGAGGTGAGCTTTGGCTGATAAGGGTTTAATGAGTTAAAACTGTGAAACAGCCAAAAGCCTCTGTAGTGATACTGAGCTAAATGTTTTTGCTGCTCATCTTTCTTTTATGGGTTTCATTATCAAAGCTGAAGTAAAAATAAAGGAAAGATGAAGTGTCCTGAAGTTCCTCTGTTGTATTTTCCTCATCATTATCACTTCCTCTGTACCCAACAGCTCTTGTAGTGATATACCAGAAGTTGTAAAAGCAGTGCAGGAGGATCCATCCAACCATCCATCATCCACCCATCCATCCATCCATCCATCCATCCATCCATCCATCCATCCATCCATCATCCATCCATCCATCCATCCATCCATCCATCATCCATCCATCCATCCATCCATCCATCCATCCATCCATCCATCCATAATCCATCCATCCATCCATCCATCCATCCATCCATCCATATTTCCTCACTTCTCACCTGGAGGCATTACCCCAGGAAGAACATAAACCCAATGTTTTGCAGGACCTCTTCCACCTGTCACAGACTGTATTTTGCCCTGTGCCAACATGTTTGTGTCTGCTAACCAAGCAGATAAACAGCAAAGAAATTCCACTGAAAAACAAGGACTGGCCAGGAAATAGAAACTTTTTCTACAGAAAAAAAAATAAAAATCTGCCTGTAGTAAAATTTTCGTTCACCACTTCCCATCCCTTCCTATTTTTCATCTTTTTCCAGCCTGGAGTTCTTGAGCAAAGTGTGAGAAGCCTTCTTTGCTTTTTCAGCCACCAAGACTCTCCTGACTTAAAACAACAACAACAACAACAACAAGAAAAAAGTAAAGACAGAAGTGACAGCATTATTTTTGAAGACAGCTTTTCCTTCACTATGTTGCAGGGCATACACTGAAAAAAAAACATATTCACTATTTCAAAACAGTCTGAAATGTACTCAGATCAAAAAGAAATCAATGTCTCCATGAGTGTGATTTCAGAATTAAAATATTTTATGTAGGAAAATAATCCCAATTGGAACAAATTATAAATTGTAATTAATTTAGTGTTTTAAAATATATTTAAATATTTAAGGAGACATTATCCTTGTAGCTGCATCATTCTAAGAAAAGCTCAATCCTTAATAATTCAATAATCAGGACTGATTTTTTTTTTGATATGCAGGTCTCAGATGCCATGATGCCACCTTTTTTTTTAATTTTTTTATTTTTTTTTTTCCCAGTATTTCATGTACTATCTTTAGGCTTTCTCAAAATCAACTGCTTGATTTACCCATCCTTCCTGGGAATTTATGATTCATATCTTCCTTTCTTTTCCCTCCCCTCTCTTCTGCCAGACCTTTCCAACTCCCAACTGCTGTTCTATCTTCTATATTAAGCACCCGAGGCTCTGATGTACTTGACAGTGCCCTGTACTTTAAACACACACACAAAAGCACTCTGGTGATCTAAGATATCTTCTACAGTGTGACATACATACACCAACCTCAGACTCCAGACTTTTTATAATCTTGATAAATACCTTTCATATTATATATTTATATATTTAAATAGTTAAATTTTTATCTTTTAAATTTTTATTCTATTATTTTTAAATGGATGGGTGGAAAAAACAACAACATTGACAGTTACATAATGTGCATTATTTACTTAATAGCTGTTCTGGTCTATTGGGTAAATATATAGCCAGGCAGTTTTTAAAAACACGTATTACAGACCCAAGAGACCAGAGAGATTCTGAAGCAGCTGTTCCAGTCTATTGGGTAAATATGTATTTAGGCAATTTTTCAAAATATGTTAAAACTCCTTCAGTACCATTCTGGTCAATTGGTTAAATATGTATTTAGGCTTCTTTTATAAATGCCTTTTATGTAGCCGATAGACTGAAGGAACTGCAACTGCTGAATATGTTTTCATAATTTTTACCTGTGGGTATCACTGGGAGGTATTTCCTGGATTCCAGCTCCATTCCCTGCTGTTGCCTCACTGAGGATGAACTGGGTGTCACAGTCATCGTCACCGAGAGCAAATACAAATATTACCACACCTGGAATGAAATTATTCCTTCTGATTGTCATCCCTGCTCACCGAGAGCAATGCTTTCCATCTATTTTTCCTCTCTGTCAGTGGACTGACACACTTTGCATTGTGCTGTGCTGGTTAGGCTGATGGATACTTTTAAACCAGCCATGTTTTTCAATATTGAGAGGCACAAAGTGGCATGTTGAAGCCCTGCTGTCTGTTCTGGGGCTGTTCATATGAGTGAAGTTTAGCACATGCTTAAATATGAGCCAGATCAGGGCTCAACCAACACGACTTAAATTGCTTTATGATTAAAAAAAAAAAAAAGCCTCCAAAATCTTTTAAGGTGTTCAAGGTGATAGGAAAATCAAATCTGATACTGAGCTGTAACACAAGTTTCTGAAAATCTTAATGTAAAGTGGCTGTGACAGATGTGAACATGCTGGGGTTTGTAGAACTTCTGCTATATTTCAGCTGAAGATTTATATTTACATCCAGTTCTTTCAGAGTGAGCTCTTGTGAGAATTTTATACAGTGAGAGAAGGAGGGGCTGGGCTTAACTCAGTGGCTCAAGGAAGCTTTTCCAGGCTTGTTTCTGTTAAACCACAGCTTTCAAGACAATTACATTTGCTCCGTGGTTCCCTCTTTGCCTTCTCTCCCTTTACGGAGCAGACATCTCCATTGAACTGCTGTTGTAAATTAACCCAAATTTTATTGTTGCAAAAACAGGACTAAACAAATACCTCCTTTTATTCCCCACTGCATGAACTGACAACATAAATTCTTTCTCAGTTTGTTCCTTAATGATAAATTATTAACTCTTCACATAGAATTGACCATGTCCAGCCTGAAGTGGTCTGTTTGTCCACAGAATGTCTTCATTTTCCTGTGCTGATAATTATTTCAGGAAGAAAATTTTCATTATTTCAGGAGAGTCCACATGTTTCCACGAAATCTCAGTTACTACCGGTAGTAGGTGGCTGGTCTTGACCCATGGTAGAGTCAGTTCTGGTGTTTCTATCCCACCATTTGTTCCTTCAGGTTGGGTTTGCATTCTCCTTTCCCAGCAAAAATGTGCTACTCACCCATCCAACAATCAGAGAGATTATTCTGTCTTGGGATTTTTTGGTTTTTCAGCATTTTTGAGATAGGTTATTACAAGTCAAGTTGCTATAGTTTTCAGTTATTTTTATTTCTTTTTTATGTTTTTCTCAAACAACATTTTAAATAATGAAACTACTGTTAATATTTCCCTCAACTGTGTTTAGAAATCTGGACTTGATGAGGTTGGGGGTCTTTTCCCAACTTTAATGATTCTATCATTCTCCAGTGGAAATGGAAAGGACAAATAGGCAGAAACTATGTGGGAAAATGAGGATTACAAGTGTATACTCACACAGGTTCAAACACAGTTATAGGTGCATATGGAGATGGAAATGAAAATTTGGTGTAAAATAAAAAAATTTGCATTTTAAACAGGCACTTGGTAAACTGGGAATATTCTTGTTGAAGTCAGTGTGGACTTTAACTCAGGCAAAGTGTAAACCTCTGCAGACTGGAGTAAAATGATGTCACCATTTAAAATAAATCAACTGTTTTGCATTAATACAAGTTTAATATAAGTTTAAATCAGAGGATTTCTAAAAGAAAAACAAATGTGAAAAAATATTGATAAGAATTCTGACAAGGAATATTAATAAATGAAAATGTTGATAAGAACTCTGCATACATTTGATGATTTATTGCCAAAATAAGTAACTTTATTATCCAAATTATTAGACCAGCTGTAATGCCAGGATAAAAATAACAGTGATGCTATGTCACTCACATAATTTCATAAACAGTGATCAAATCCCATCAGAATAAGAAACATCTTGTCTGTCAAAGATTACGAGATGCTTTCCAGATCCACCAGTATATCCAGGCCTTCCCATTAATCAGTGCCACAGAGGTTTTTTTCTTTTGAAATCACTGAGCTGGATGCTGGGAGATGTTGTCAACAGGAACTGTTGCTGTGTAATAGACTGAAGCCTGAAATGTGATTCTATTTTTACAATACAAGGATCCCTGCTGGCTTAGGGGAGTGCTGGTGGATCCTGTTCCCACATCTGGATGTTGAGTTCATTCTGTGGAAAAGGTGAAATTCCATTTTTAATAATATTCCATCTTGTTGGTGTTGGCAGAGGCCAAATGTGGTGAGTTAGATAATTATTATTATTATTATTATTATTATTATTATTTTTATTTTTATTTTTATTTTTATTTTTATTCACAACTTACTTGGTAGGTTATTGGTAAGGTTTTCATTTTCATAGGATGCTCACACCTTGCCAGGAGAAATGTAGGGCAAACTGTGACTGGAACTTCTGGAATAGCTCTGTCAAACTGCTGCATTTATGCCCCTTTAAATGTGTTCCTGGTGTTCTCCTAGATAAAAAATTGAATTACCCATTTTTGTGGGGGAGGAAAAAAAACCAAAAATCAAAAAAAATTCACCAACAAAACATTACTGAGCTAAAGTGCTTAAAAATGAAAATACAAATTTAAAAATAAAATTAATAAAATGTATTAATAAGTATTAATTACCTTTACAATACATAAAGCATACAAAGAAGGAGAAGCCCCTGTTACTGGAGAGCAAGAAGGTTTTTGTGTTTGTGTGTGGCAGCTCTCAGAGGGCAGGAGACTGGGCTAACCTACCGTCACCATAATTTGGTTTGGCAATTTCACTGATCATAAGAATATTCTTATTGTATCAAAATGTGCGGCGGCTTTGTGATGGGCACAAATGGGGGATGAGATCAGACCCCATTTCATTAGATTAAATGGAAATGTGATGTTTTCAACAGTCAAAAAACACTGGAGACATCATCAAAGCTATCAGTGCCCATCTCTCCACAATCTCTGCTACAATCATTTTGTTCCCTTACCATTGATCTACTACAAAACTGAAAATTAGTTTAAAGGAGGAAAGATCTTCAAATATTTATATCTGAATATTTGTGTGGGCAAAATGCAGGCTGAGCTAAGAGCTTGTTACACTCACCCGGATGAAAACTAAACACAGAGAAGCAGCCAAAACTCTTAAAGAGTGAAAAGATAATTTGGCACTGGCTGCAGTGGACATGAGGGTCAGCCCAGGTCTTGAGTTCTCCTTCCAAATCTGTGCCCACATATGTTCTTTTTCCCTGCTGCAAAACTTCTTGCCTGTCTCGCCAGGAAAGTTTGCGCATGCAGCCCTTTGATTTGTGAAGGTGTCACTTGGCCAAAGCAACCAGAGCCCAGATGGGAAAGAGAGAAACGATGGCTGAGGTGGAGGTGCAGGTAGATACACAGGGGTACAGAGGAGATACAGCACGTTGGGCAGCTCATCTGTCAGCTGAGCAGCAGCCCAGCCTTTCTTAGCAGACATTTACTTTGGTCCATGTGATATTAAGTAAATGTGATATCGTAAAACTGATAAAAGGAGTTGATCGATTGAAACTGGCTGGACTCGAGCCACTTCTGTACTCTGTCACCACCTGCAAGAGGAAAAGAAAATGGAGCTACAAAGTACCTGAGTCTACCACTCTTGCTATACTGGCTTTCCACTCAAAAGCACACACTAGCACATCCAAGGTCTTCCTTGCCTTTGAAATATGAGTCTTTCTTTCCTTTATCTGCTCTGGACACCACTCACAAACTGAAATGGATATTCACTATTACCATTTGGAGTTTTACTGTGTTTCTCTGGCCTCTGCAATGCAGCACTAGGAGCAGAGATTCCTCCTCAAGATTTCTCTGCCTGGAGAAATAAAAAGGTCCTTCTCAGTAATGAATAGTGTGCACACCAGCCATCAGCACTGGCACTGCCTCAAGAGGAGACCAGCACTGAAATTTTCACTGGATAGGACACAGTGCAGATCCACCACAGCCAGTGGGAGCAATTTGAAAGGGAATTGAGAAAGGAAAACCCTCCCAGTGCCAAAAACTGCTCTCCCACTCCTGTCTGCAGCACACGTGGATGGACTGAACTCAGAACATCTGAGCACAAGGTTTCTGCTTCCAGGAGCTGGCGAGCACCATGCTGGGGTCACAACTCAACACTTCTCTGTCAGGGAGCAGATACTGCATTTAACTTTGTGGGATGCTCTCATGCATGTCCAAAAGCATAGATGTGGTTCTGGCAAGACTTTTCTTTTTCTAATTTTAGTAAAATATTTACAAGAGAGAGGTACTTCCTCACAGTACATCGGGCATTAGTCACTGATAAGAGTGAATGTAAATTCTGGGCTTTAATCTTACATCCTATTATTTCAAAAACCACCTTAACATGCAATGATACCTAATAATATTGAAATTTAACCCCCCCTCCCCAACTTTTAGAACTGTTAGAGATCATATGTTCACGGGAAATGGAACATCAGACTCCCGACGTTGAGCCTAAAATTAAGTGACATTAGGTTTAAAATACCTTCTGAGTGCTTAATCTGATTTTATTTTTGTCCTGTCTAAGCACTTGAAAACCCAATGATAGGCATACTTGTTTGTTATATAAAACTTTAAGTATTTATCTCTCTAAAAGGCAAGTTTCCTTGCTTTTGAGAATTTTTCTTACTGGGAAGGCTTCCAAATCCCCTCTCATGTAGCTTCATGGAATTTTCTCAGCTCTTGTGTTTGCTCCTTCTCCACACCTCTCCCCCAGTGCAGAGAGGCACATCTGTCTGTTTTCTGCCTTATCAAGCAGACATCTACATCTGTGAGGAAAACACCACTTCCTCAGCTAAAAAACCTGTATCTGATTGTGGTAATAAAGCACTACTTCCTCAGTTCAAAACATACATCAGACAGGACCAATTACTTCAAATGACTCATAGCAACAGGCAAAGCAACGCTCATCTTGGCGGAGCCTTTGAACTTCCACCCCTTCAAAGGTGTACTGAAACGTGGTTATGAGGCGATTGTCTAAAATTGCCAAATTACCAGGTTCCAAGCTTTGACATTTGTTATTCTGAGCGATGAGACAAAAGAAAGCAGCGAATTCACCCGCTGAGAAATATGGAGAGAAACAAAAAGGTATTTCCTAGGTGAAGAAACCTCTTAGCGTGGCAAATTCCTGAACACAAAACACAAAAAACACTCGCGCTTTAAATTAATCAAGTAATATAATTAGGTGATCACACAATGCACAACAATAATGCAAAATGCAAACAATATGATCCAAAGCTACTGAGGGAATTTAATGGGCTTTTAATCACATCCTGGAGGTCAGAGAGGCTCGAAGTGTTATTAATGGGAATCAAAGCTTTTCACCTTTAGGTCACCAACTCGAATGTGGCACAGGTTGGTTCTGACTGAGCGTCATTTCCATCTGGTAATTACTGGGGGTGGGGGGGAGGGAGAGGGCTGTGGTCTCAGCAGCCCCAGAGGAGAGGAATTTGAAGAATCCAGCATGAGAATGTGCATCAGCTGCAGTGGGCCAAGGGGTGTCCAGCAGATGACAGATTATCCAGGAGAAAAAACAAGATTATGCAACTCAAAGCTCTTCTTTCAATAAGTATTTCAGTGCTTTCTACTGCTTCCAAGTAGTATTAAATAAAGTTCTGAAGTTATTCTCTAAAATTGCCAAATTAATTGTTTCTAATAAATCTGTTTCCACCTTCCCTACGCAGATGGTCATGGCTCTCTTCTGACAAGCACCATGTACATACCATCATTTTGGGTGGACTGACACAAACTCTCTAACTGTCATTAAAATTAAATTAACTTTGAAAAATTAAGTTAAAGAAGAACCCTATACTGAACATCATAAAGCATATTATTATTACCTACTGACTCAAAGTTATTTGGGTATTCATGATGCAACTGTTATTTTATCAGGAATCTTCCAATATTAAGACCATGTTTGAATAAATATAGCTCTAATTCAGGAATGTATTTCTATTTGTTCCATTTTCTTACCAAGACACTCAGTGTTAATTTTGACATTTTCTTGAGTTTTTGCCTTTTTCTTAGCACTGAAGGTGACCAAGCCCATATTTAAAGGGCAGATGACAAGTGACAAGGATTATTGGGGTTTGCTCCCAAGAAAGTTCACTGTCAAAATTCACTGATGGGACTGTCCAGAATAAACACGATACAATCCTATTCCTTATTTGGTTTAACTCTTCAGCCATCTTTTCTTGCAAATACCTATATGTAAACAAGAAAACTAAGGTTCCATTAATGTTTGGCAATAAAACTGCTGTTTCTCTGCAAATTTTGCCAGAAATATGCTAATGAAACTATTCAAATAGAGAAATGCAACAACAGAGAGGCCGAGAAAATGCATTTCAAAATCCCAGTTGTCACAGTGGAGGTCTTCTCAGGGCTAGAAGTCACTTCTGGCTTTGGTAGGAAGCCTACAGGCACTTCTTTTTATGAGTAAGTTACATCTGTTCAGGCACTGCACTTTCCTAACACCATACTTTTGTTTTTTAGACTGAGGAGCCTTCAAGTCTAGCAGCTCAGATGCTTGCATCCGTCTGTACCCTTTTGGGTAAATACCTGTCACTTTAGGCAGCCTTCTCTGGCTCTCTGCTCCATTCTGAGACTCAGATTGTCCCAGTGACATGCTGCTTGCTGTCCTCTGGCATACAGGGCAGTGCCACCAGCCCAGGACCTTCCACGTCACTCCCGGTAAGGAAACACAAATTGTCCCTGGCAAATTCTGTCTTTTCTTGCTTATTAAACTCAAAGGATCTCTGAGAGTGTTTGATGGAGCAAAGAAATGTGGACTGACTGGTCAGTCCTCCTCTGGTTTCTGTGCCTCTATCCTTGCTGGGCAGAATTGGAGCTGTCTGTCAGCAGGAAGAGCCACACCTGGCTTTGTAACCCTCTCCGATGTATGTTATGCACACAGGGATGCATTTTTCATGTTTATCACAACTCTTCCTATTGGACACAAATCCCTTCACTCTATTTTAAGGAGTCAAAGAACTAGTCCTTCTGTGCAAAACTAGAGTGTCAAGTTAGCCCTGTGTCAACAGAAATTCACTGATCTCTCCAGGAATATACATGTTAAAAAGCAGTTCCTAAGAAGCCATTGGTCTGGAAGGACCAAGAAAACTTAGTCAAGCTCTGTGTCAGAGGTTTTAAATCATCACTGAAATATAGACTAAGATGAATTCATTTTCCCCCTGCACCATTATCCATGTCAAGGGTCAGCCTGTATTTTCCCGTTCTCCCAGAGCACCACATCCATATCCATAGAGACTTCACTGGTGACACCCTCACTATTCCAAAAAAGAGTTTTAAATCCACTTCCCCTTAAAAACAAGCTACTGACATTATCATTATTCTTAAATATTGGTTGTATCTCAGCTAACGGGTCGCCAGCCTGGAAAAGACGAGAAGCTCATAAATAGCCCATAAATTCCCTTTCATCTCAGGACAGTGGATGAGGAGAACCAGAGTACAAACAACTCTGGAGGAGCTATGTATGTTCTCCCTACTCTGACACAACTCGGAACCATGTTTCCTGTCATCCACCCAGGAGCTGGATTTACGAGCACGTCAGCGCCTGCATTTCAACGGAGGATGCCCAGATGGGAAAACCCTCTCACCAGCACCATGAAATACCCATCTGCTGTGTATTAATATTCCTCAGGGAATTATTGTTTCCTGCTGCCTGGCTCTTACGGTTGTTGTTGGGAGGCTGGGATGGAGGAGCACAAACCAGAGTGGCTCTGGAAGGAGGATGAGGTTGAGCCACTGTGGGACAGTGTCAGTTTAAGGATGCTCTTTGAAAGCTCTAAGACAGTCCACTCTCATCAGAAATAATATTGAAAAACAGAATGTCCCCTATGCATCCATTTGCTCAAATGACACGTTTATAGCACTACTATTAGACCAAGATAAACAGTTAACTGAGACATGACATGTAACTGTTAAAAATTACACACCATCAAACATCAGCCAGGGACACTGAAAGGATCTTATAAATAAAAAATGATGAAGAAATTAAACAAACAACCTATGGAGACTCTTTCAGGTTTTTTCTTCCTCCTCGTTTCTTATGTAAAACCACACAATAAATGGTGTTTTGAGTTGCAGAGGTTTAATCTATGTGCAGAAAGGGAATTACAGGCTGATTCAGGGGTTTTTTCCCTTTCCTTTCCTGGAGGCCTCTTTTTTATTTTCTTTCCAGGTATTGATCGTGAAAGTGATATCACACCAGAAGGTGCATTGATATGGTGTTGAGTAACAGAAAACTGCAAAGGCTCCTTACAGTATAATCAAAGCTCCTGTCCAAGCCCCCCACTCCGATGAAATCCAATCAATAGGGACGATTAAATGACACATACAGAGCCATCAATATTAAATACAATCCATTTCCTGTACAAGAGCAGTGCAATGTAAAGTGGACAAGATAAAACTTGAATAGGCAGGTTATTTACGATTCTTGTACAGTATTTAAGCAGTGATGAAAGTTGGGAGCACACATGATTTGCATATTAATGAGAAAAGCAAGTAAGGTTTTCGATGCATGTAAAATAGAGTTTGGTGGGTTTGCAATGTTTCCAAACATTTTTTTTAAGCAATTTTTTTTTTTTTGTAGGGCCAAAGTCAGAGAGGAGTCAACTCCAAACTGAAAATCTGTAGATTCTACAATCCATTATTTTAACAAGCTACTGGGTTCTTATAGTGTTTATTCAGTATTCCAAACCATTTCCCTGTTGCCTGTGCAGTGGAAGAAAGGATTTGAGATAATTCATTGCAACTTCAATCTGAATTTTACCTCCAGAGGTGAGGAAGAGACCACCAGGAAGTGTCACAATTTCCCACCATGAGCAAAAAGGCAATATTGGAAGGCACGTTAAGGACCACCTCGTCCTTAAGGACGAGACAGGGACATGGACATGGACAGGGAGGCTTTCTGCTGGACCAGGTGGCTCTAAACACAATCCAACCTGACCCTGGACACTTCCAGGGATGGAGCAGCCAAGGATTGTCAGATCTCCCAATAGCTCTTAGGGTTGCAGAGGGCCCATCAAAGGAAGGTTTTCCTATATGGAATTCCCTCACTACCTTCAGAGACACTCTGTAGTGCTGTCCCTGCGCTAGGGAGAGTCCACTATCTGAGATAAATGCTTTTTTGGTTAATTCCCTGCTCTTCTCTGCTGTGCCAATCAAAATGTTTTCAGCAGTTCTTGCATAGTCCATGTGTTGCAAACCTTGACAACCACCTCTAATAAATCTGGTTTCCTTCTCACATATTTCTTCACACCACGGCTTCACAATGTGCAGGTGGGGAAATGGCAAAATTAGGGATCTACTCTCAAAGAAACAAATTAATAAAAAATAAAGAAATAGATTAAAAATATTAATCTCCGGCAAATCAGGTCCTGAATCAGACTGCCTTAGTTATGGAAAAGTAAGTGCAAGGATGAATGAATTCACCTCAGAGAGAAAGAGACAAAAGGAGCAGCAGATCGGTAGAAAGGTATCACTATGCTACCCCTGAGCACATTGTTCTTTGCTTTTCACACATGAATCCTCCTCATATTGATTGATAAATGCAAATTATTTTCTCCCTTTTTTTTAATGTCAATTCATTCTTTTTCAACATTAAACTTTCACAGTATCTTTGAAGCGAACAGATAAAATTCCTTATCACCTAAACTTGCTGTGGTTTTAGCAGAAACCTGGAAGGACCTTTGACAAGTTTAAAGTTAATAATGTATTTATGTCCTTTGTTATAGTGGGCCATAACTGGGTTTGGTATCTTCAGGATGAAAATCCTTCATCTTAACACAATTTTCAAGGATTTTTAAAAAAACTCCTCAATAAAAGTTTTATAGAGAAAGCGAGCCTGAAAAATGTTCTTGGAGATGACACTACTCTCTGCCAGGACACTTTCACAAATACTGTGGGGACAGCAGGTTGTTTGCCAATGAAAAGCTACTTTCTCTTGACAAAATTGAAAATTGATGACAAAGTGATTGGGTATTTCTCAAAATGCTGTCAAATGTAATGACATTGGGTGTGTTCCAATTAGTTCTGTAGGCTTTCGAGATGCAGCTCTCTCTCCTTGCCTTCTGTGTAAAAAACTTTGTGGCGTGAGTCTGGTCTGCTGAAGGACAGCTAGAGCTGCTGCAGCTCCCAGAATTTGCTAGGGAATAAGGCTATACTGACACATCTAGTCTGGACTAAATAATCAACTTTCACTTTGCAAAACTTGAGCTTTCTTGTCCAGTTTGATGCGACACGATTCACTCACAGTGAAGGTCTGCAGGTCACATTTCTGCTGAGAGAGTAGGGGGAATTTGCTGATCAAACAACACGTGGTGTTTGGCCAGTAATTAACCACACCTCTATAAAATCAGAGGTGCCACGAGGTGCCTGGGATGTGCTGAACACCCCACCAGCAGGAGCAGAGGGAAGAGGGAAGCCAAAAGCTCCAGCAACAGAAATGTGTGTCCCCTTTAGGCTGTGGGAGCTGGAAACTAGGATCTCTCTCTCTCCCTATCTGAAGCACAAATAATATAAAGCTGGGACAGGATTGATACGGAATGCTACATAAAATGTTTGCTTATAATTATTTCTAGCACCCTTTTGAAGCTTAGGGATAAAACATTTCTAATTATTCATCAGGCCGTTGGAACTCCTAGGCCTCTGTAATAGGGATTTAGCAGAACAACAAATAACATACCGGGATCCAGATAAAAGGAGTGAATTTGAAGGGATTATTACCATAAAAAAAGCAAATTACTATTTGATGGAGTTACAACAATATAGAGAGTCAGACAGGGATAGAGAAATAATGCTAATTGATAAATACATAGCTGCTTAAGCTTTGAGCTCTGGAAGAGTTGCAAAATGAGTGATACCTGTAATTTTCTTTTTAAAAAGATCCCTCTATTTGAAATGCATATATAAGGAAAAACCCTCAAATGCAGCTTTTCTGCCCCCTGCCCCCCCCCTTCCCATTTTCACCATATTACAGTCATAAGAAGTAATTCTTTAAAAGGCAGGACCATGAAAATTTGTATGGTCTTGGCTGGCTTACAGCTGCATAAAGATTAGTTCCCCAATTTAGGATGGGAGCAAGGACATCTTCTGCAGGATCCTGTGATCTGCTCATGTAGGAACCCCACGGGCAACAGGGAACAGCAGGCATTCAAGAAATTAAGAGTGGATTTTGTGTCCACTATCATATACCACAAAAATCACTGCCTCATCTTAATGAAAGCATTGCAAAGCAAAAAGCAAATCACAAAGAAATGACAACAAAACCCCACGAAAAGATCCCAAAAGCCAATTTTGGATTTGTGAACCATCTGAAGGGCATCCATCCCTACTCTCTCATTTTTTTCAATAAAGCAGAAAACCTTTAGCCAGTTTGTCTTAAATAAAGACACATAAAGTGGATAAGTGGTACCTAAAACCCAAAATAGGATAAATCTTCCATATTCAGTGCTGTTACTAGCAACATCACTGCCACCATGCCAGTGATTCCACACACAGCTTTTTTGAGGATACAGAATTTGTCTTGCCTAAAGGAGGGAAGGAAACAAACCTGACTTTGCACATACACCAAAAAAAAAAACAAAAAAAAAAAAAACAAAAAAAAAAAAGAAAAAAACAAAAAAAAAAGGAAGAAACTAAAAAAAAAAATCATGGTTAGGAGATTTACCAACTAATCTGCAAGCTATGTGCTTCTTTATATCACAAATACTGGTTTAAAGGGCAAAGGTATGCAAAGCAGATGGATTGTGCCTATCTCTATATCAGAATTTCAATGCAAGACATTCTCCAGCAGCTCAATAGAGTGGCTTAGAAGCTTTCTTCCCCTACTTAATGAAGGTAAAACGTTAGCATTATAAATTGCAGCTTAGAGAAATTATATTCAGACTTTAAAAAAAAAGAAAAAAAGAAAAAGAAGAAGAGAAAACCCGTATGCTCTAGATTAGCAGGGGTGGATCGTCTTGTTGAGACTTGTGCTGCCAAAGCCTATTAAATTAATTCACATTTTATACACAGACATTACCATTTTCTCTGAACTATAACGTCCTTGGAGCATTACTCCGCAGAGACATCCAAAATCCACTTTAGATTGGGCACAAAGGCACAGTTTGAGATTTACCTGTGTGACTTGTCTCGCAGGTGACAGGCATTAAAGAAGGAAATCTACACTTCTGTCAGATAAGCAGGAATTCCTGGATTCTTAATTCACTTGAAAAGAAAGGATAATTACCTGAACTAAATTTCTATGCCCATCTCAAATGGACTCTAGGGACAATCCTGCAGATTAATGCTTTAAGAACATAAGATTCAGAAAGGGAATGTAGGGATGTATGAAATAGGATCTCTTTTAACAACCTGGATCAAAAACTGTGAACTGAAGAGGGGGGGGCAGAAGCAGAGGAAGGGGCAAATCCAGTGCAGCATTAATGCATTTTTCTGCCTCAACAGAATCAGATTTTGATAATAACAATAATGATGATTTTTATAAGGTCACTTTTTTTCTACATTCTAATGGTTTTGAGAGATTTCCACAACCTGAATGCTTCAGGCAAGAACCTCAGGTGATGTAAACTGGCATTGTTTCTCTGAAACACTGACAGATTCATCCCTGCACACCCTCTACAGCTTTTCTGCTCATCTGCAGTATCATAATCATCTGGAAACATTAATTAATTTTCCCAGTGTTTTATGCAATGCTGCCTCTGCCTTCTCCCCGCCTCAAATTGTTTTGATTTTGTTCCTTTTTTTTTTTTTATTATTGTTGTTATTGCACCACGTCTGCTAAGTAAATCTGTGGCATGTTACTTTAAAAATGAAATAAAGCTTGTGTTCATAGTGACAGTCAATAACACTACAGCATTATAATCAATTGCTATTTGTAGCAGCAGGACTAGCAGTGGGGGCAGATCAGTGCAAATTACTGTCACTGTGTGCTGTCGTGTGGTGCAGCCAGCCTGGATCACGGAAGACAAACGATCCCAGATCCAGTGGGAGCAGAGAGGACTCAGTCATACCTGCACAATGACACAGCCACGCACAAACACGAGGGGAAAGTGCTTGTGAACCTGCAGGATGGAGAGGAAAGAGAAATAAATTAACCCAGTTGTGCTGCTGAGATCCTGGGCTAAACGCTCCTGCCTTCGTGATGGGCTGGAGAATGGAGGATTACAGGTACCCAGGGATCTACAAAAAAAAGCTTGGATGGCTCTTTAGTGAACACCAGTGACATCTCTGTTGTAGTTTAAGCTGAGGGTTTGTGCAGACTCCTGTAAGCCATGGGGATCTTCAGTTCTAAACACCTGTTAAGATCAATAATAATGACAAAAATTAAATATAATAGCCCCCCTTCCCCCCACAACCTTTCTGTAGAACCAGGAGTGTTTGTTACTGCTATAGATCACAGTGAAGCAATTTTTTGTCTGTGTTTGAGGAAAGAGTTCCAGGCTTTGATCTCAGTGGGGGAGAAAGCTGTTAACTCAGAGCTAGGCTCTGGGAGCAGCAGGTCAAACAGGTAATTTTAAAGATGGAGCTACCCAATTCTTCGTGTTTCTGCACACTTTTTCCTCCATTAATTTGGCAATTTATCTGGAACCCTTGCGATTAGGGAGAAACAAAAATGGTGATTCAGTGCGGAGAGAAGAAGCCTGATGCAGATCAAGGTCACATCCTCTGGAAAACAAAACCTTGGCTAGCAAGCACTGTATGGTTATGAAATTACATCTGATTACCTGGCTGAAGGGTGTCTTTCTGATTTGGGAGGCTGCACTGCAAAATCCAGCCCCCTGTTTTGCTTTCCAGCAGGAAGGGCAGGAAGGGGAAAGGAAAAACCCACCTTCAGGATCCCCCAGCTCCTCACACACCCTCCTGGACAGGGTGAAGCAGCAGCAAGGCCAATGCAAACACTGAGCTCACTTCTGGGACTGCTGCAAAGGATGACAATTTATTGCCCTTTTTAATGATAGAGTTTGTGATATGCACACTTGCCAACTGGGAACTGGAGTGAGATCAATGAGTTATTTTACATAGGTCCCTGTATTCTGGGCCAGAATGAAACTGTTGACCTAGAGGTGAAAGTCTCTAATTTTATTTCTAGTCCCTCTGAGTCATGTAGTCACCAGAAATAAGACTCACAGCAATAAAACCAAGCAAACAAACAAAACTAAGCAAACATCAAATATTAAGGGAAAAAGGCTTTGCCAAAGACGCTCAGCACACGTTTTGTGAGACAGCGTAATCTTTGACAAGGAGATCTGGACCATAAAAACCCCTCTCTCCTGAAGCCCAGTATTCTATTCTGAAGACAAATGTTTTATAATAAATATTTCTGTGCCTGTGGAGCTTTGTGCAAAGTCGGACATGATATTTTTGGCAATATCTGCATGTCAGTAGGAATCTGAGAAAGTGTCACAATACTGTACTCGGGCTGGCCCAGTCAGTGAGAGCCATGGGTTTGAATTTACATGTCACACATGTGATGGGCTGAGCAAAGCAGAGCCAGAGAAACAGGAACATTTCTTGTCTTCAGCCTTTTAATCCGCTTTAATCCATTACTTGAATCACAGAATTCGTGTAAAGTTGTGGTGTCTGACTTCACCTCCCTACTGCCAATTCTCTCTGCCTGCCAAATGCACAGAGCTGATGCCCTTGTATGTTTTTAAACCCAACACTTTTCCTGTTTAGCAAAATCAGAATTGCTCCTTCTTATTATTACAATTAATATTATGAATAATAGCTATCATCATCATCATCATGGATTTTTCATTGCCCCTTTAGAAGGTAGTTTCCAAAGGAAATTTCTATGTCTATTCCTGGCTAACAGGCATAATGGTTTGGGAAAAATAATCTTCCACTCAAAGGCAGTTTAACTTCCAATAAGGACTTTTTGGCTCACAGATTGTTAAGGAAAATTGCTTCGTTTTGCAACTGTAATTCCTATATTTAAATGAATGGGATTTTCCTTCAGAGAGATTTGAACTATGGAATTTTCCTTTGTTGGACAAGAATCAACGAAGTGTTTGCTGCTAATTAAACCAAATAAGTTAGCTGAAAAGGAAAATGAGTTGATGTTGAAGGAACTTCATACTATTGCAATTTTGAGCAGAAGAGAATTTAATCTAATTTAATTTTTTTCCTTAAATGTCAGGGATTGCACTTCTCTATTATTTTGAAGACTGTCAGGGATCCCTCCCTGTTGACGTAAGTCACTCAACTTTATGTGATCTGTGTTTAGGGTCTGATTCTACTACCACTGAAGGCAACAGGCTTTGGATTAAACCTTTACAGTCAGTGTTTTTTAAGGTCTCAGACAGAAAAAATTCAGCTCTCAAACACCCTGAGATCAATCACTAAATTCAGAAAACTGGAACACATGCACCGAAATCACCACATTCTGTAGTGACAAAATATTTTGCAGAAACAGGGCTGTGATGCTGTTAGTGGCTTGGTTTGACCTGATTTTGCTCTACACAAACAGAAAATGTCAATGGGAGACGCCGACAGCAGATTTCATGGCTTTGGAATTTGATATTACTATGGATTTTAAAACATAAGGGGGAAATGCATAACAGCAAATGAATGCACTGCCTTACTTTTAACCTGTTCAGCAATGAAATGATTGCAATATTGAAACATTGCAGATCACAAACACTGAATCCCTAATGTTTCTATACATTTTATACCTCTAAACTCACATAAATTGGTAATAATCTGAAGGAAAAAAAATACTGTGATGAAATATTCTCACTGCTGTGAAAATGCTCTTTGAGAAAGACTTTTAGGTTAACTCTTTTGATTTTCTGGTGTTTGGGGAGTTTTGTTGAGTGGCTGAAGCTGCAAAGTTAATAAAAATCAATATACATTTTGCAGCAGTGGGTAGTGTCTTTTTTTAATCCATTTTGAGGAGTGTAACTACTGGGATAAACAGCACAGTGTTATCCTTAATATTATATAAAAAAAATAAACTGTGTATTTTAATTATCTTGAAAGGGTCAAATGGCAGGAAAAAAATATCACCTGTGATACAAAAAGTCTGGCTAATATAATGATACAGAGTGTAATTCAATATATCTGTTTAGATATTGACCTTCTGCATTATTAATGGCTTTGAAAAGGCTACTGCTGTCTTGCAACTCTTTAACAGGTGGAAGCCACTGGACACCCACCATTTATTGGTTTTTGTATGCCAGATTACTTTCCAGCTAAAAGCCAATGCAGATAGGTTTGCAGCCTGAATGAAAGAGGGAATCCTGATTTTTGTGGCTTGGTTGTTTTTGTACTTTTGTCTAAAGCTTCTTCTCTACCTCCTCCCCCCCTAAAAAAAGATCGTGTTGTGAAAGAAGGATTAAATTTCTATTAAAAATACCAATTTTTTAATTGTTAAAGCAGTTCATTTGGATAGGAGACGTTTGGAAATCCCTGTCTATCCTTCTAAGCAGCCTTCAGCTTCCTCATTCATTTGAGATATTTGGTGGCTTAAAGTCCCTGTTAGATAGATACCTCAGATTTTCTGATAGGCAGCTGAATCCCTAATTACAGAGAACTAATTGCAACAAAAAATATTCTCTTTTCTCTGTATTCAACTTTCAACAGTATTTTTTTGTGTTAGATGCTATGCCCACATGTGTTCTCAGAGCAGAGCATAGGGCCTCCCACACTAAAGGCACCAGAAATACTATAAATGCAAATTTTGGCATTAGTTTTATTTCTTTAGGTTTTTTTTTAAATTTTGTTTTGTTTTTCTTCCACCAACAATTAAATTCTCTTCTGTCACTGCAAGAGTAAATATTCAGATATCACAAGGTATACCTGGATGGGCAACAACTTCAGTATTTACCTATTTTTATTTTCAGAATGCTGTTCTGATTAATTTACATATAAAAAAAGTGAAATATGTTTCTTGTCATCTAAGATTTTCAGAAACATTTCTGGTTAGATGAGCTAAATTTGAAGATCTCATTTCCCCACCTTTATCAATTATATAATAGAGAAAATTAAAATTACCATAATGACATAGTATTTATTTGCTGCTGTGGAAAAATCAGTAAAATATAAACCAATATTTTACCAAATCTCTTGTGAATATTTCCCCTAAGGGCCGGATCCTGTGTGACTTTCAAAACAGCAGAAGGAATTTATGTGCAAATCAACCGTCAAGCATAAAACAACAATAGAGATGAGGGAAAAAAAACCCTCAAAGAAATAAATGAAAAAGAACAAATTTAAAATTATGTCGAAATTCTAAATATACTATAAGAAAGACTGCAAAAAAAAAACCCCTATTTATATAGCTTTTCCTATGGTGCTTTTTACTAACATTTTTGAAAGGCAAATGTGCAATTCTATTAGGAGAAACCCTAAAAAATAACAATTGTAACATCACCAAATATTAGCATTTCCCTTCATTCTAATTGCCAATCTATTTACATACATTATGCTATATTCAATGTACAGTGATCTTCAGCTGATTTGGAAGTGCTGGCCTATAAGCAGGAAACAGATAAAAGAATATTTTGTTTTCTTTTTAAACATTTCTTCTGATTTTAAAGGTCTGCTTGTAGTTGATTTTGTTTCCTTAGGAAGAGAATTTATGTATTCTATGGGTTCTCCTTGCCCAGGGAAACTGAAAGCATACTGTGGGAATCTAAACTGGAGTCAACTTCCAATAATATCATTATTCCACAATATCTTTCCTATTCCATTAGCTAGCACTTGCTTCCTGGGAATAAGTGGAAATAAGTGGGAGAATTATTGTGTGATCTGCTGTGACAGAGGAAGGAAGATCTTTTTGAAGGAAGATCTTTTTCTTTCTCAGGTTGGAGTCAGAGCAGGAAGTCTGAGCTTGGGGCTTTCCTTCTCTTAGGTTTGCTCACAAGAAGTTCCAGCCATTTGGGCAAGAAATTCCTGAGCTCATCGCAACCACAAATTCATCTGCAAATATTTTCATTTTTCCCAACTGAGCTAAAATCAGCAATTGAGCTTTAAAACACCACCAACCTCCTGAACTTCAGGTATTTTTAAGGACCAGCCAGACTGAGTTTCTGACATTTTTGTGTTGCCAATGAAATCCAAGCATTTCAAGTGATAACATGTATTCATCCATTCTCCTCCTCTGAACCCCAGTGAACTGCTGACAATGTCTAAAGAAAACCTATTTGATGGGCTTATGGATTCAAGGGCTCTAGGTAAGGTCAAAGAACCCCGATTTTTTTCTCCAAATTAAAAATTAATTCTGATTTTATTTAAGGTTCCACAATTACTTCTGATTTTTTTCCCCAGAAGAGAGAAATAATATTGAGGTATGGGATTCACAGAATTGGCACAAACATAGCACTTGCTTACATTTCTAAGAGTCATGACTGAAAACATGCAAGAGAATTTAACTCAGTAAAAATATATGGAGTTAAAATGATGGTTCTCATTTTCTTGTAGTGCCATGTGTTCCAAAACAAGGGTAAGGGTAAATTATTGCTGCTGAGAGAAGCACTTTCTGGTGACTCACTGAAGTCTCTGGCCTGGACTTCGACAGAAAAATTCCCTCATCAGATTAGGAACAACTTTGTGTTAGACTCAAAACGTGCTGACTGGGCTGCAAGTCTTTGAACAATGCATGGAAATACACCCAAAGATAGATCCTAAATTATATCCCAAATGAACAGCTCGTTTGTGAAAGTGGGATTTAACAACAAATCCTGGTGTTGCGGGTGGAGGCAGTGGGCCGGAGTCAGGAGGTCTGGGGTGATCTCAGCTCTGCCAATTCTTGTGTCATGGCTGGCCAGGGCTCTCAAAGTTCCCAGAGCAAACTGACTTCTAAGAGTAAGGGAAAATTTACCTCAAATACTACTGGTACATTTAGTGTCATCTATAACATTAAGCACTGCTTTATAAGAGAGGTGGAAACTACTGATACTTCATGGTACGAACCTGGTGGAATGGGTCCAGATAAATGGGGAGTGGCTTCCCACTGCCAGAGGTCAGGACTAGATGGAATATTGGGAAGGAATTCCTGGCTGGGAGGGTGAAGAGGCCCTGGCACAGGGTGCCCAAAGCAGCTGTGGCTGCCCCTGGATCCCTGGAAGTGTCCAAGGCCAGGCTGGACAGGGCTTGGAGCAGCCTGGGATAGTGGAAGGTGTCCCTGTCCATGGCACGGGGTGGACAAGAAGGTATTTCAAGCCCCTTCCAACCCAAACCATTCTGTGAATCTATGATTAATTTCTCTCATCCCTAACACACATATGTGCATGTTTGCAGCCCTTAAAGCACCACATTTCCACCTTTTTTTCTGCAATTTCAGCAGGAAATCAGAGTAATCAGAATCAAGAGGTGGGAAAGAAAGGCAGGACCACCTTCTAGACATGGCTACAGCCCCAGTTCAGCGAACCTACACGGATTTACCCGTTGAGGTTACGGCCTTGACACTAAGGATCAGACGTGGTGGCTTTTATTCACAACAATAGAAGATGAAAGCAAAACCTTCTGCCTCCTGCCTTTAAGAATCCACACCACCAGGATGTCTTTCCTGCACTCAGAAGCTATTGGAGGTGGCAGAGAGAGGGAGAAGAGGCGTTTTACAGCGCACGGGATCATGGTTGGCAGGGGCAGGGGCAGCAGCCTGTGTTTGTGTCTCCTAATGCCCTGAGACAGGGACAGGAGGGACGGGCAGAGGAATATTCTGCACACTTAAAAGGAGGAGTAATAACGGCTGACACTGCAATCACCCCCCTGGCCATGAGCAAACAAGGAAAGACTCGGGGTCCAAATTCTGCCAGCAGAATCCAGGGCCAGGAAGGTGGTGCTGAGCAAAGTATCTTTTTCAGCATCTCCATGCTAGAGAGATGCTGCTCCTAAGTGCCTTTGCCAGTGTCCCTGGAGGATATCTGAGCACCTCTGCTCTTTGCAGAGCCTCCAGCACTGCCCCTCTCCCCCCGCGCCCCGCGAGGCTGCCGCTGCAAAAGTCATAATTTACCCTTTAATATCGAGATACTTGATGTGATGGATTTCCCTTTTAGTGCACGTTGATCTGATTTGATCGAGGCACGGAGCTGTGCAGGTTTCCTGTGTTTCAGATGATTTTAGTATAAAACATGCAAATCCCACAGTGCATTCCCCTGTTTCTGTGGCATTATGTCTGCAGAGCGGTGTCACGAACGATGACACCTCTTCACAGAAAAACAGAGAAATATCTTCTGCGGGATGTGAGATTTCTAACGAAAGCTTCCCTGTGACACGAGCTGTTGAACTGTCTCCACAGAGTTCTGATTTAATTTGAACTGTTCTTGCCACTCCATCACAAACAGCACCGTCCAAAATGCTAAACAATAATTAAGTTTCAAAGGAAAATATTAATTAGTAAGGGCACAAGTGAGCTGCCTCTTAATTTAAAAATATTTCCTTGCCATTTATGCTTAGTTCTTCTGAATAGCCCAGGAGCTGGAGAGATTAACAAATTATATTGAAGCCTCCCACTTTTGAGTTATTATCAGTGAAAGGACTTATCCAGTTTTACAATTGTGTATTTTTAAAATGTTATCTTCCCATCTCTTTCTATCTTCTTCATTATTCTCTTCGAACTATATACCTTTCAAATCTGTTCATAAGGTGGTGTTATTCTGATGTATAAATCAAATTGCCTCTGTCTTAAACTTATGGTTTGAACATATTTTTTTTAAAAATAAGGAAATCATAATCAGAGACAAAAAGGATGAAGAGGTTTTACTTTCAACATGAAGAAACATGCTAACATGTATTTTCAAAATCTGTGTGGCTTGGATTTATCCTGGACATTCTTAAGGCAGGATAAATACATGATCTTCTTAAAAATTTATTTTGATATGGCTAAAGTATATTTGAGTTGTCCTCTGTCCTTCTCTCTTGCCTAAAGAATATGGGCTATACACATGCATATTTATTCAAATTTCTTTTTCTTGTAGACATTCCTGCAGCTCTTTTGTTGGCCAACTGTAAACTGATCACTTACAATTGTACTTGAGTGTTTAGTGACCAGAAAATGTACAAATGCTGCTGCTGCCAGAGTAACTGAAAGTGCACAAGCAGATTGAGGGAAATACTACAGGCAAAAATTAGCCATCATTAGTTACCCCTGCTAATATTGCAGAAAATTGAAATGCTTGCCTCACTGAGAATTGAAGAGCATTTCTGAAGTTTATCCAGAACAAAATATCTGACTTTTAAACACAAATAAGATATAAAGTGTCTCCATGCATTGTTGGGTTGCACGGTAGCAGTTTGCAGGGAAATCTGCTAAAGCCCTTCTTGGGAATCAATCCCAGGGAAATGCAGCCCTGTTAATTGTAATTTTAACAGCTTCAGATGCCATGTTAGGAGCAGCGGGGAGAGGAGAGGGAGTAAACTGGGTCTCTGCTCACAATGATAAACATAAGACCATAAATGTCAGACAAAGGCCAAGAACGATGCAGAGGACAGATTGCCGGAGTCCCAGCCTGAACGGAGGGAATGTTTGTTGGGCTGTGTTTGGGGGCTTTCTTTCCACCCTGAAAACACAGCAATAAGTGCAAAATGCAATAAGAATCCTACAAAATACCTTTTGCCCTTGTAAAAAAGCCTAAGCTCCACCACTCTTAATGGTCAGGATATGGTCTGTATTTTATGTTGCTTCTGTATTTTATTTTTTTAAATCTGTTATCTCGTAGGGAACAATTTTTCATGCAAGAAGATGCAGAGCAGCAGCTCATTCTCCGTCCAATTTGTTCAATTCAAAGAAATGCCCTTCTGAAGGTGTCATAATCCCTTTTATCACTTCTCATGTTTGCCAGCTCTCCCTCATACATCCTCACGAACTTCACCCCAAACCTTCCTCCCAGAGCATTTTTTCTCCCAGCAAAATAACACAGGACTTTGGGTTTTTTTGTTTGTTTTTTTTTGGTGCCACAGCACCCTGGCAGTACAGAGGTTACCTTGCACTGGTGTTTTGGGTGTTTGTTGTAACCTTGCACTGATATTTTGGGTGTTTGCTGTTGCAGATGACCTTCCCGCCGATATCTTTGTCGAGCGCGTTCCGGCAGCACCTGTTAGAAGTGCTACGGGCTTCCATGCACATGTGGCACCATATTGGAATGCTGCAGTTCATTTGGCAGGATTCAGGAAGGTAGGGGATGTGTTGCCCAGCATATTTCAGCAGCATTATGGTTGGATAGAGGGAAGCTTTCAAAATATTTCGCGCAATGTCGAGGTTTAGGCTCGCTAAGGTATAAAATTGCAGGAGTTTCATTTTGGATCCTCATTACCCAAACTAACCAACCAAGGAAATAGCACAGAAAAAAAACATTCTATTCCCTTTTATTTATTTCCTTTTCTTTCTTTTTCTTTTTCTTTTTCTTTTTCTTTTTCTTTTTCTTTTTCTTTTTCTTTTTCTTTTTCTTTTTCTTTTTCTTTTTCTTTTTCTTTTTCTTTTTCTTTTTTTTATTTTTTTTTTTTAAGAAAATGCCATTATACACAAGGAAAGGTTAATAATTAACCATGGTGAAAACACCTTTTTAGCAGTCGTAGGAAAAATAAAATGCACAGCATTTCTGATGGTTCTGAAGCTATTCTACTCTTTGTGGAAAATTAAAATGAACAGACCTCAGTACCTCCCTAAATGCCAAACAATCTTGTATTCCAAACAATACAAGAAAACTGCTAATTTCCTGAACAAACAAAAAAGCTCAACCTGTGTATCAAAGCTCATACATCTTACATGTCCTCTTGTCTCTTCCTATTTTATTTGGATTTCAACACCTGATAGTACAACTGGTGCATTATTTTGTATCTCTCTCACACTACAAAGATTTTTTGTTATTTTTTTGTAACACTAGAGGATATGACTGATTATTATTTCTATTAAACTTTGATTTGGAAGTGCAGGGAAAAATATTAAATAATAAAAGCTACTTTAATCTTGCATCCACAGGTAATTACTGATTTGGGAACCTTTTGTAAATATACATCTACTTTCACTGAGCCAAATGAACAGAAGACGTTGCATTAATCCTATGGAGTTATTTGTATATAATCCTAAGGCATCCAAGGTAAATTGGATCCAAATTAAAATTAGGGAGCCACAACAAAACAACCAACCAACCTACCAACCCACCTCATTCTAAAATAAAGAATGTTAACAGTAAATATAGTGCTGAGGTATTGTTTATCCCTACAAACCTTGTCTCTTGTACACTCTTACACCTACACAGCTACAGCAATTCAGTTACTAGGAGGAAGGAAACACTGTGCAATTATGTATTTCATATTTATACCTGAAAACACTGGCTAACGGGTATGAAATTTTCAGAAAACACTATATTTTGGTAAACATTTTTATCATAATTTCATCCCAGGGTGCCTTTACAAAACTAGCAAGACAATGAGCAGAACTAATTCTGTGTTTCTGTTGCTGCAGCCTCACCTCCCTGTCCACTCAGACCCTGCTTTACATCTTTAGGCTTAGTTTGTCTCTGACCTGAAATAACAAAGCTGTGAACTGTTAACCGGAGGGGGGAACCTCAGGCAGTCAACTTTTAATCTTCCAGCGTGGCAGTTCTTATTCTGTCAATAATAAACACATTTGCTAGCTATGCCTTGTGCAGCCTTGTGTGTGCATCTGTCCATCCCTGAGAGATGTATTGGCACTGGGCTATTAACAACCAATAATGCCATGTGAGCACAGCAGCGTTTTTAAAAGGGAAGAGGGAAGGAAAAAAAAAAAAAAAGTACTGGGGAAAAAATACCTCATCTATATAAAGATGAGAGTCAGAGATGTAAGTCCCCAGCTGATGGAGGAGAAGGTGGAGAAGAGCAGAGTGGGAAGAACTCTCTCTGGTGTGGTTATATTATTATGGTATTAAACCAAGTTATATCATCATCACTTTCTCACTCCCCAGGAGTGGCACAGATGGGAAAGCGTGGTGGGAGAGCACCAGGAATAATGTTGGCATGCATTGCTGCTGCGAGGTGAGGACAGAGGGCTGAGCTCCTCGCAGGTGAGCAGAAAACCACCAGAGGAATGCAAGGCTCCATCTCCAACCTCATTTTCCCAAGGTTTTCCATGGCAGCCATGTGGTTTCTCCTCTGATCCCACCCTGTCACTGAGCCTCCCTGTGGCCCCTCACTGAGGACATGCTCTGCAAGGTTAATTTTTTCACGCTTCCTCTGTCTATTTTTTAATCTCCACTATGATTCCCCGGGGGTAGAGCACAAGAACAGATAATTTTTTTCTATGCGCACTTCTCTGTACATTTGAATTCATTTCCCACATCTCAGAAATGAAAGGATCAAGCCTAAAAAACTCAACACATTCCTTCAGAAAAGGTCTTTGCTGTGATGACTTAGGAAACTTAAACCCATGATTTATAGAAAAAAAATATAGGGAGAAAAATGGCCAAAGGCCCCTGAATGTATATTATCAAACTTATTGAAGCCAACTAGCTGAATGATGCCAAGTCAAATTGTATTATTGTCCACAGAGCCTGCTTCAACCAGCTTTTTTCAAGATACATTTTCCACTTTTCAGAACAAGCAATAATTAGACTAAATCAGCTTAATCTCTCAGATCCACACAATTTTGATCTAAACTACAGATAAAACTGAGCTGATAGGTGCTAAGGATGTTTTGTAATATTAATGTGTGGCACTGGACTATGCAGCTTCACAGTAAAGTTCCTGTAATTGGAATTTTTATCCTCTGGAAGTCAGAAAAAATTATTGACAGTTTCTGGGTCCTAAATGCATCACCGTTTCAAGTAAAATAACAAGCTTTGCCTCAGGCTGTAGTTCATGCTATGTGATCACTTGATACTTTGTCTGTGTGGCTTCCCATGGCAAGAGAGAAAGGGAGAGACAGAGAGGAGCCTCCGTTGGAGGAGGAGGGAGGCAACAGATCGCTTCACAATCAATTATTATTTTTATTATATTATTTCAACATCGTGCTAATTAATGACTGAACTTCCCAACATGTTTGTGTGAATTCAGCGTGCCGATAAGAACGGCTGCGTTGTGGGTGATTTATATTTGTCCCTGATATTTTTTTTTTATTATTATTTTTTTTTTTGCCTGGGTGCTTCAGCAGCAGATTGCTGCTCTCTAACTGCATTACTGTGGGGTAACTGGAAATGTTTTACAGGCAACTTCTGCCATTTAGCATACAACTGTAATATGCTTCTATTATCCATTTTCAATCAATATTTAACCTTTTCAATAAACAACTTAAGTGTACTAAGCCAGGAGGAGGAAAGCTAATTGCCACATGATATATTTGGTTTCCAGGTACACTCAGCTGGCTAAAGTAAAGTTAATTAGGTTATAGGTAGCACAGCAGCATTTAGAAAAATACATCTTCTGCCTCATAAACCTTTTGTTCAGTCAATAGCATCAACAAATACTTGCAGATGATGGCTGTAACATGATGACCATCACTTGGAGACCCAGGCTGTGAGTTCTGCCCTTGCAAATGGCCTGTGACATTATGGAATGGCCAAAGGACATTATGGAAAATGATGGCACTGGGTCATGGTCACCACACAGCTCCACTTCCAGCTTTGGTTTTCTGCTCAGGATCACATTTGTGAGCCCAGCTGTAGGAAAGCCAACTCCTTGGTGACTCTGTAATGTGTATAATGTGCAACAGAGGTCTTTTTTTTTTTTCTGGTAGAAGATAAAACTCAAGAAATTAAAAGGCTTTATTGTTATACTATAAAAAGCTCATTGTTTATGGTAACTTCACTGAAGCAGTATAAGCTAAAAAATACTGTTGTTCTTAATTAAAGGATGTTATTGTCCACTGTTCATATATGATTGCTGTTCCATAGCACCCCTCAGAAACCTTTCTGCTTTGCTATTTCAATGACCCAAACACCAAATTACTTAGAGAGTGCAGTCTCTCTTGGAAAGTCCTTCTTTCACTGGCAATCCCAAGTCTTCTAGGCAGATGTAAGGAGGTGTTTTCAAAGGAGAAAAATAACATTTAGAAGTCAGTGTCAGTGTTAATGAAGAAAAAGGTAATAAATAAAAAAAAAGAAAAAAAAAAAGAAAAAAATAAAAGAAAGAGAAAAAGATGGAAGTTTACCTAAAAGTTGTTCCCACAGAGCTATTTCATTAGCATTTCGTCCACTGTAGATATATATTTTGTATTTGTTCATCTTATCTGGTTCTCACTCCCATGACATGAACTTCCACTTAAAAAAAAAACAAAACAAAAACATATTTAAACCCCTGGAAAAAACAACATTCTAAGGAATAGTTAGAAAATCCTGATGGGAACACCTATCTTGACTGAAGCAAGCAGTTCTGTTCAGAAAAAAAAAAAAAAAAAAAAAAAAAAAAAGGGATGATTGCCACCCATTTAACTGGGAGCCTTTCCCTGGATCAAGCTTTAGATCCCTAGCTTATTTGCCAGTGAATACTGTATAATAGGGATTCCAGGGAAGTCAAATGGCAAGCCAGTCAGTGATTTCAATGAGCCCCAAACTAGGCCTTGAATGATCAACACTGATCCTTATTATTTGAGGGTAATAATGTGCCCCTCTAGTTTATCCAAAGTGGTTGCTCTGAATATGCTATAGTTTCACCAGGAGTGAACGAATGCATCTGTCTTCATGAATGGTGATTAAAAAAAAATGCAAATCTCCTTACATCTTTTCTTCCTGACATTAGGTCATTGCTTTATGGCCTTCTTTTCATTTGCACATCCATAGTAATTTCTATTTTGGGCCACTATTGAAAATATGAGATTCACTGGGTCCAAATAGACATTCTTATAATAAGCAGATTGTACTGAGCTACAAAAGCTGCAGTATAATAAAACAAATTGTATGAATGTGAGAAGAATGTGTAAAGAAGTTTCATCATAAAAAAATGACCAATAACATTAAGATGTTTTGTGCGAGGAAAACACTCCAAGCACTGTTCTTTGTTACTGTATAAAAAGCCTTTTAGCAATTGCTGTTCCTTGACACAGGGTCTTTATATGGGGAATAATTTATTGCCATACCTGTAACTGAAATAATGACTAAATCATTTAAAAAAAAAAAAAAGTCTCATAGCTCCAACAGAGTAAATCTTCTACAACTTGCTGCAGTGCTAATCGTAAGCATGTTATACAGTAAGTTTGCCTGAAGCTAAGTTAAGCAGGCAGATTAGGACTGTAATATAGTATCAGGGCTCATAAATCAAGTGTGCTTGCAGATTTTCTTTCACTTACTGCTCCTTCTTACAGTTCAGACAAGTCATAATTACACATCAGTAGGCATTGTGAACAGAGGAATGAGCTACAACATAACGCACAATAAACCCTGTCATATAAAAGCAAACTGGATAAAATAACAGAAGCAATACTCCATTTTACAACACCACACTAAAGAATTACACCATGCCATTGTGTAATATTCTGATCAATCACGAGCCCATCCACAATTGACAGTCCCAGGAGGCTAAAATTTACCATTCAAAGAAATTTTCCATTTGTAATTATTATTATTACGATGATTATTATGATTATAATATATGGTGAATGAGAACTTAAAAAAGCCAGAGGTCCAAAATAAGAAGTGCTGGGTGCAAAATACAATTAAAGATATTTTCCTAAAGCTTTGCTATGCAGGCAAGCTTTTGACAAATAATAATGGGGAGGAGGTAAATGATTTTTCATTCATATTTTGTGAGCATTATGATACTGAGCACAGGTACTGTGTGCTATCTTCCATAAAGCAAAGCTGGGCTGACTGATGTCTCCTCGTTATTCCAAGGCTTAGAGTGAGATCAAAGGTGCTCCGGCTTTAGCGTGTGACATTAGCGGAACACTGGAAATGGGATTTCATGAAATGAGAAAATACAAAATACTGGGTATTTTAATTCTAATAAAACACTTCCCAAAGAGTAAGGGTGCAGCAGGTAAAGAGCAGCCCCTGCACATGTGGGGCTCCTGCCTTCTCCCTTGGAAAATTATCCAACATTTTCACCTTTTGTACAAAGAAAGCAGATAGCTGCCCCACACAACAGATAGCTTCACCCACACAACTCCAAGGCTCTTTTGTTGCCAGATAATTTCTATTGTTGCCATACAAGATAACTTGCATGACAGCCCTGTGGTTTATATTTTGCTGCATTCCACCTCTAGGTAATTTTTCCATACATGATTATAATCAAGCCCCAAAATTTGTGCCTTAATAGAAGATGTCATAGATTTGTGCATGGGGAAGTAAACAGAGAACACAATTCTTCTTCCAGAAAGGCAAGCTCTTAGATGATTGGCCAAGTATTCATCTTGGGTTGGTTCAGATAAGTAAAATTCACCCCTGGTAATGACATATCAATGGATTTTTATTTTTTTTTGATTTTTCAATTTAGTTAATTTTTACTGAAGGTACACATTAAGCTTTACTGCTCTTCTTTTCATTTTGGGATTTATGATCCTAAACAATTAAAAATGTCTGGCAGTATGGCAGCTACAAAAAGGGAATTCTGTGGTATTTCTCTGGTTTATGTCCTATCTCCTCCAGGGAGGAAAAAAAAAAAAAAAAAGGAAAAAGGAAGGGAAAGGAAAACAAACAACCATAAAAACTCATCAAAAACCCCAGGAAATTGAAACCAGAAGATACATCAAATCTGGCACCTCAGTTAGATGGAACTTCCCTTTTCCAACTTGTCCTGATCTTTGCTGCATCCCACTTGGAATCAGTTGCCTTTCCTAAAGACTAGACTGAGAAAAGGTTTGATATTTTTAGTAAGAGAAAGGGTTAAGGTTTCAACTAAATTTGAAGAGTAAAATAAGGAGATACAGGCTTAACCAAGTGTCTCTTTATGCACATTAATTTTCCTTTACAAAATGCAAAAGGGTGTTTAGTTAATTTACAGAAGACAAATTTCTGATCACGGCACCCTTCTGTGTTCTCACTATTCTTCTGAGGCCACCCTTGCTCTGCACATTATCCAAGAAGTGCTTTTATCTGATGACCTCAGTTGTCTTGTCTCCAGAGGTGCAATAAGAAAAATTTTATTTCCCCACGAACCATCCCTGCTGCTGCTCTCCTGCCACATGTCCCCTCGGAGCTGTTGGGCAGAGGACTCCAGAAGGACAGTGACCACCCTGGTGCCAAGTCCACCTTCTGCAGCAGAGACATTTGTTTTTTACAGGAATCAACTGCTGTGCCAAAGGTTCCCACATATCTCCCTCCATCAGATCTCAAATTCCTGACAGGCACACAGGGAAGGAATGGTCACCCACAGCAAGAGGGCTGAAGAGCACTGAGAGCTTCAGGAGCTGGAGGAAAAGTCAGATATTCAAAAGCAAATCACCTTAAACCAGCAGGCTGTTTTCCATCTAATACCACCCTAATTCCTGAGATGTACGGTGAACATCCTACTCAATCAACATTATGAAAGTCTCTTCATTTCTTCATTATTTCTGTGATTATCTGGGAGACAAAAGGCTGGTTTAAACCTGTTATGTGCAGCAATCCATGCCAGCAAGCAGGCTGGGAGCTGATTTCCCACTGTTGGTGCTGCACCAGCACGTGGTACCTCAGTCCGCTCTGGAGACCTTGGCCGTGTCCTCAGATCCCTACTCTATTTTCACATACACAATCCTTCCATAAAACAAACAGCTTTTGTGCCCTCAGCTAGTTATGGACTTAGTGCAGAGAGAGTCCAGCTGCTGCGGGTTTATTTTCCTCTTTTTTAGGGGAACCTATCAATGTGCCTATTATAACCCTCATTTTGTGTAGGCATTCACATTTTCTGTGGACATTTTCTCTCTGCAACCCTGTCAACAATTCCAGCATGGTTGGAGTCAACACAACACTAAGGGCTGGAGGTTTTTCCTCAGTGTGGGGACTCTGCTTCACTTTTTTTCACTTTCTGTTTCGCAATCAGTATTAGGATCCAAAAGGCAGGGGGGTGGATAAAAAAAGCCCCCCAGCACTGTAGACCTGCATAAAATTCTGCAAAGTTGAATTTAGAGACAAACTTGTCGTACTGCTTGTCACTGGAGTAGGCAAGAATCTGAGTCAGCATTTCATTCCTGGAGTATCTTAGTGAGTGTCCTGTGCTGATGGAATTGATACTTTTTGTAAAGTGCATTAAGATTTGAAAAGCCTGAAAAGCAGAAACCAAGCAATACAGTGCTTAATGCTCCTGCTTTACAGTAAGACAAGACCATCTGCAATACGGGTATAAATTCTGTGTGAGGGGCTGCTCAGTCAAACATCATTGCTCCATCTCTGCAAGAGTCTAAGGCCAGGCTGGATGGGGATTGGAGCAAACTGGGACAGTGCAAGGTGTCCCTGCCCATGGCATGGGGTGGGATGAGATGAGCTTTCAGGTCCCTTCCAACCCCAACAGGTCTGGGAATCTCTCTGGTTCTCTGATTATGATCTTATCTTTCTGTACTTCAGTGTAATTTGTGAGGGCAGATGTTCCAGTGTGATGAAGTACAATGTGTTTTAGCCAGGGTGGGGAGGTCACCCAACCAGCTCTTTGTGTGCTTCTGCCAACAGAGAGGGTCTGCTCAAGTTTTATGATAAAGACAAACATATTAGCAAGCCCATGAATCAATATTGTTTAAATAGTGTACCAGAAGGTTCACTGTCAATCACTAGTTTCTGAAAGTTGTTCATCCCAACTGTTAGGTGAATACTGAATATATTCACAGAAGTTTGGATCTGTTCATGAATAATTCATGGAGAAAAAAAAACAAAAAAGCCTGATCAATTTGCAATTAATAATGATTCAGCTTCTCCCACCCATACTCACACAAGACTCTTACAGGCCTTACCCCTCTACTGAATCCTGAATCCATACCCCTCCCCTGAATCCTGATGGAAGCAGACTCTGCTCCTATCTCCACATTAAATTATTAATCATCTTCTTTCCTAACAATGCTGGGTGGAAATTTCAAAGCTTTAGCTGAGGTATGCAAAAAAATAAATCCCTAACACACCCAAAAAGCCCAAATGTATTGAAATTACTCCATGAGGTACTGATAACTCATTTCTCTTCCAAGAGCTCCTATAAATCAGAGTTCCTGTATATGTGCCACAAAACTCTTCAAATCCCAGTTGTCCTCTCTTTCTCCTTTTACAACACAAATAATTCCAACCATGGTGACATTCTGACCAACATTTCCTCTCAAATTTCAAAGAAACTAAAACATCTAATTTCATCAGGTGCTTTTCCTCAGGTTCTAAGCTTACCCTTTCATGTTTAGCTTTTCTAAAGTAAGAATTTTTGAGCCACTTGTAACTTTAAATCTGTAGTATCATATAGTAATCCCAATGGGAAAGAGAAAATAATTAATTTCATGGATTTGGATATTCTTCTGGTTTAGTCACACTTGAAAGAAGAGGACTGCTGAAATTAAATCAAACTAAATTTGTGAATTTAAGAATTTAGAGAAAAACCCACTAAATGGCAGCTACAGCCGCCAATGAGGGTAAGTTTTTAGCCAGGGTGAAAGGAGAGATAACGTGTTAAAAATTGTATTCTGTGTATGATAACAGCAGTATCTACCAGTTCTATGAGTCCTTTTCAAAGAAAATAGCAATGTCAAACTTAAGTCTGCATGTAAAAATTACCACTCCAAAAACACTTCATGTTCCAAATTCCTATTTCATAAGCTAAAATAGTAATTTTCTATTATTCACGTGTTCGTCTTCATTAAGTCTCAAGAGAAAGCACATTTTCTTAGGTAAAAATAATAATCAAGAGAAGCCAGATGATCTTTAACTTCAGTGCTTTTAAAGAATGCATAATGAAGTGTATTGTTTAGTGCCAGACACCTCATTCATTTGGGTTCTTTTTATTTTATTTTAAGCTTTTATCTTCCACCTTACCCTGAGAACATCGCTGATAGATGATATCATTTCATTCTGTAAAACCACATAATTGTCTTGTAGCTGGTAGATATAAACCTACCACCCGACCTGTAAAGAACTAACCCTAAATTAGGTAAATTAAATCCAGAAATGGATAAATGGAATGGAGAAATTCTCCACCCGTGCAGGTTTTATTGCACAAACCAGCAGAACAACACAGCAACACTACCCATTTCCATCCCCTTTTTGGATTCCCTGGACCAATACAAATCCCTCTTCCTCTTCAAAAGATGAATTCAGACCTGACATGTGTGACTGGGCTGGACTGAACACCCAGTTGCTGCTGAAATTAATGACAGGGATCTCTTTCTTCCCTCATTCCTTCAGATGATGTCTCTATGAAATATTGTCACCTGGAAGGATTTAATGCACTGCTTTGTGCTGAGATATGTTCTGTCCTGAGCACAGATCCATCATACAGATCTTCCTGCTGCTACTGAAGGAAATTTGGCATTTTCACTGTTTTCCAGCAGGTCTCTTCACGTGAGAGTTGTCACATCAACCCAACAGTGCTGAGTTTCACTGCTACACCAATATCTCAATTGCCCTTTTGCTTTGCAGTACCCCAAATTCTCCATTTTTATCAGAGCAGAAGGTCACCTACTGCCACAACAGGTGTTCTCCATGGCGATGTTTACTCAAGCTGCAGCAAAAATCATTAGCAGACTGAACCCAAGCTTTCAGAAGTGAGGAATAGTGCAAAGTTTCAGTAATGAAGTGCACTAACACAGGATCTCCTCATTCATCTGGAGCCAGGAGCCTGTATCGTGTTTTTCTGCGTGCCTATTTTTCATCAAACACCATACAATCTTTACTTGACTATACTGTATATCTTTCCTGCCTAGTGGGAGCCCTAATTTGCTTTAAACTGCCAAAGTGCTCATTATGGAATGCTTAGTAGCTAGAGTTTGTACATAATATTTGAAAATCAGCCTTAATTTTTCTGCCTGAGATGAACACTTGGATTTCAGAGTAAACATAATCAGAGATTTACACTAACTCGCTGAACCCTGTTTATTATATTTGCCTGGAATAGCTACAAAAGAGGTCAGAGGTCCAATGCCTTCCTGCAGAGACAGATCATGTTCTAGCTGGTAGTGAGGAGGAAAAAAACAGTAGGTGATGCTTTAATGAATGGCTTATCATGTGGAACACACCATGTGATAATAGCAGTGCTGGAAAGGAAAGAAGGAAGTAAAAAAATATAAAGGCTTTTTGCTAGGTTTACATTGCTTGAAAGCTCCCATTTCCACAGGAGCAGATGAAGAGGGTTTATTAAGAATATGCAGTAAAATCTGTAGCAAGTTGAAAGGAGCTTTGAACTTTTTGTCTAAACATTATTTTGGGAATTGAGATGGCAGTGCCCTGACTACACAGAAACATATATTGGAATAATTTCTGATTATTTTGTGTCAATTTTTGGTATCATTTTTACTGAAGAGACCTTTGCTAAGAACTCGGTTCAGAAAAGAATGAAATGAGGGTCACAAACAGATTGTTCCAAACACTAAAGGAATAGTCAATGCACTGAGTTACAACTTGAATTTTGCTTACAAAAGGTTCTCAGTCAGGAGCTGGAAAAATGCTTGTTCCTTGAGACTAAAAATTATAGGGATAGAATGGCCCAGCTCTTCCAAAATAACCCATTTGTACTGCATGGCATGAGCCAGATACACATTTTAAAGCAGATGATTAGGAGCTTTATACAGCTTATTATTTTATAGATCTTTCTTCTGAATTACTCCTGTCTTTTGGAAGAAAAAGGTTCAACACTGGAATAAAAATGTGCCTATCCCCAGTTGTGGATTTCCATTTATTATTTTAAGCAAATGTTCTGAGCTTCCTCTTTTTTTGAAGCAGGAGTCACAAAATGTTCTTTCCACCATTTATCCAGAAAACAGTGCCTTGAAAAATAGCTTGCCAGCACAAAAAATGCCAAGATGTGGTGGCTCTAATTGCTAATAATTTTGATAAGCCTGGCCTAGGGATCTCACTCTAAAGAAAACATAAAATTACAGAATCGTTAGGGTTGGTAAAGACCTCCAGGATCATCAAGTCCAACTTTCAACAGAAGAAAGCTGCAGCAGCTAGTAAGATGTTAAAAAAAAAATACTTAGGAACCATGGACTTCTAACTCCTCCTTGAAACCAGAGGAAATAAAGCATCTAAGTGAACATAGGCTTCTGTTTATCAGAGAAAATAAAAAATAAAACAAAACCAAATTTAATATTCATTTTGAGAGGTCGACCCTTGGGAAAATATAACATGCAAATCCAAATTTTCCATGGCCACCTGTACCCTTGGTTCAAGCTGAAGTGTCCCTCCTTATGCTCTTGCCTTGCAGCATCTTGAGTAATAAGAACTAAATGCCTGGGTTAATAGAGTAATTAATTCTGATTTACGTAGGATAACCCTCCTGCAGTGAAAACCTCTGGCTGAAATCTGAACGGTGTGGGAGGATATTCTCCATGGTGAGCAGGGGAAGGCAGGGATGGGCAGCAGATCTCTGCGCTGCACTGCACCTCCCCTCTCCCCTAAACATGGATCACATCCTTGGCCACATCTTGCTGAGCTCATGATAACAGGCGGCATCAAATCCTCTCCCCGGGGCTGTAGAGGCTGATGAGGAAGTGTCCTCTTTCCCTACATTTTTGCAAAATCCTGGGAAGAGGCATCCTCCTCCCCTAGATGATTCTATGCTGCTCATCACTTCCCAGCCCCTGCAGAGGGGTCTATCCTGATTTAGCTCCTGGCTGCTCCTAAAAAGGTGCATTTATGATCCTGTCATAGCCCTGAGAAAGCGAACCAAACCCTCAGGTAACACCAGGGAACAGACACAACCTGTTCTAGAGGCACAGTGGAGCTTGGGTTTAGTACAGTCTTGCAAAGTCAGATGAAACACAGAAGGGAAAGGTAAACTCACATCACCATTTAAGCTGGGGTTTGATCTGAAATGTTCTTTGTGGCTTTGATTTCTCAGGCTTTCATCTCTTGCTCAGCAATAAGTTCTACAGAAAAGTCTGGTGTTCCCTGCTGCTTTAGAAAGTTACCTACTGGAGAAAATACAAAAACAGAAGCCGCTGATGCCTCTGGAAGGTGATCCCTGCTGGCTGCTGCTCAGGATGTCAGGATGCTATCAAAAGGCAGGCAACCTCAGCTCCCTTTGCAGAAATGCCTCTCCCACCCTGAAATACAGCAAGAATTGGGGGTCATTGCAAAGATTTAATGATCCATGTTAATGCAAGGTATAACTCCAGCAAAAAGCAAGGAGAGGGATGAATCTGGCCTTTGCTTGGAAGAACTCAGGAATACAAGCTATGTTACCATCAAACTCCTCTTACAGGTGTCTGCTACAAGTTAACCTCATTAACGGGTGTAATTAAGAAAAATATTTAAAATCCTAGTCTCCTCTTGGCATCAATAAGGCAAGAGAAATTTGCCTTTGGATATCACATCAGTTAAGAGCTCTTACAAAACGATGTTCAAGTGCACACAAGGGGTGTGTGGTGTGCTCATGGCTCTGGGTGTGCAAAGGTTCATATTTGCCTGTGACACTTACTAGGCATGCACACAGGAGCCACAGAGCTGCCAGATTCCTCATCCACTGGCCTCCAGGTCTCACAGAGACCATTTTGAGCCTCACTCTGAGGTAATTTTACATTTTTGTTATATAACAGCTGGACTTTTGAAACCCAGCTCTGATTTTTCCTTAAGGAACAAGACATGTCTTCAGTCATGCAGGACTTGCACAGCTGAGTGCAGAGCACATGCAGGCAAACACTGAAGTTCACAGACTCAGTTCTTGTGGTCACCGTACCTGCTGCTGGTCCACTCACTGGATTTGGCACTGCGAGGATTGACAGAAATGCACTGAGCTTTGAAAATGTTTCTTTAGAATGTTTAAGAAAAGCAGGAAACAATCCCAGTGTGTACAAGTTAGAGGATCACAGAATCCTGGAATGGTTTGTGTTCGAAAGGACCTTAAAGTTCATCATATTCCAATCCCTGCCATGGACAGGGACAGCTTCCACTAGCCCAGGTTGTTCCAATTCCTATCCAGCCTGAACCCTTAACTTGTCATGCCTCTTGTCAGCTGGAGCAACTTTTTTCAGCTCCTCCCACCTTGGAGAGATTTTGTGTCTCAGAATGTCACACCCAGCCCCAGAGGTACCAAAGGGACATTTGGAAAGGCAAAAAAAAAAAGAAATTATGCCATTTTCTATCCAACCCCTTGTACTACATATGCATTCGCATGCCAATAATAAAAAAAACCTCAATCATCTGACAAAGATGCTACATATTCCCAAATCCCAGTGCAAACATTTCCACATTTCTTCTCTGTACTCTGTGGTGTCCCAAATGGTCTTGGAATCACAGGGAATCATTTAGGTTGCAAAGGTCCTCTAAAAATCATCAAGTTCAGCCATTTCCCCAGCACGACCAAGTCCTTGCCTGTGTCTCTCCACCACCCTGCTGCAGTATTTTCTGGGAATGCCTTTCTGAGCACAGCACTTTTCTCTTTGGCCCATCAACACCCAATTTATATCTTCTTGTCTTCTATTTCAGGGTGAGAGTTTTGGGACAGAGACCATCTTTTTCTGAGTGTGCCCAGGGCAGGAAGGTCCAGGTTTGCAAATAGGCTTCTGACAGCTTGTTCATATAAAAAATAACTGCAACCACAACAATATATCACACAAGTGGTTTGACATGGACATTCACCACATCTCAGCCAAGTATTTCTTAGAAATTTGAAGCAATATAAAGAAGTCAAAGTGCTGAAAAGCAAAAAAAACTTAGTGTTGGTAACACCACCTCCAACCCACTCAACTTTTCAGTGGTTTTCCTATGATATCAGACAAGGTTTGGTTTGTTTGGTTGGCTTTTTTTCTTTTTAGCAGATGATCACGGTCCTGCCTGCAACAAGTAAATAAAATTCCTCCTGTTATTTACAATGGAAGCTTCTAATTTGCTTATTACTTTGCTTATCTATTCATTGAGATAATTATCTGACACCTGCCAACAGCAGATTGTTCTGACAGATTTTTATTGGCTGAGATCAATTTGTTACTTACCATCTGTCCAGCTAAAGGTGGTTTACAGGTCAACAAGCTGGAGAGCTTTGTAAAATCTTAAAATGATCTTGAGCACTATCCTTCCTGAACTAATTTCATTTTAATCTCCTGTAAAGCACATGAAAGGATGGACTTGAAAATTAGCTTGCAGCCAGAGAAGAGAAAATAATTTGCCTTTCTTTGCTGTGATCTTGAATGATCTATTTCCCATGAGGTTTTCTAAAATCCCAGGTGAACCCATGAGCAGATAAGTTGGTGTATGACACTAAAGATGTCTAGAGGAGGCAAAGAAAAAGGGCAGATATGGTCCAGTCACCATGGATGAAGAGAGAATGAAATACATTTTTCCCAACAACAACAACAACCAAAATGATCCATTAGCAGTTCAGGAACTACTTTTTGTGGTGTCCTTACTTCTTTGCTGGTGGATAAAGACACTTCCATCCCAGTGAATTTTGGTAGCTTGAATATTTCAGAGCAATTCTCATGCTGCCTCATGGAACTGATGGGCTGGGTTTGGGTTGAAATGAGCCTTAAACATCATCCAGTTCCAACCCCATACCAAGGGCAGGGATATCTTACACTAAGCCATGTTGCTCCAAGCCCCATCCAAATTCATGTTCCAACTCCCAGTGCCACACCATCCAATTTGACCATTTTGGAAGCTGGGCAGAAGCATTCTCCAGAATTCCCCATCTCCTTTCTTCTTCCCCTGCAGAATTTCCAGCACAGCTCTCAAATCCACCTGTGGCTGCAATAAGGATTTCTGCCACGCACAGCTCTGATGGATTTATCTGTGACATTTTTACTTTGCTGGCCAAGTCTCTGGAAATTCTGGTAGGCCTCTAATGGCTGCTGAGAAATTCCAGGCCCCTGTATTGCTATTTTATCCTAAGTGCCAACACTCAAACAACTCTGCTTTTGGTCTTCTTCTGGATCAAATTTTCTTTGTGCTTCTGTATACAACCAGGTTTTGACAGAATACAATGAAAAATACTTAAATTGTTCATAACAGAAAAATATCATTCAGATTTTACTCTAATTTTACTTCTGAGCTGTCAGCAGTAAAAGATAAACATCCCATCACTCAGCTAATGCTTTTTAGAATTGCAAGAACCATTTTGATGGCATTTCAAACTGTTCTGTAAAAGGGGAGGGAGCTGACAGCCCCTGCTGCAGGATGCATCAAATGAAGGCATTCTATCTTAAAATCTTCTCAGGGCTCCAGAAGTTAAAGCGAGTTTTAAACGATAGCACTGGATTACACAGGAGACTTCTTTTTCCTCCAAGAAACTCATCCTAGTAGTGCCGGGAGAGCTTCCCAATGATTATGGATCATTTAAAGATAATGGCACTGAAGGTGCCCAGGACAGCATTTTGTTGTCAGCACATCCTTCTCCAGAACCTTTCCGATTGCCGCACAAATGCCCGAGCTGGTCCTCTTGGGCTCAGATCACTCCTCAGCGGGTACTGGGTCTGTCGTGGTAATGTGGTGGAACACCCAGCCAAGGTTTCAGAACAACCAAAAAAATCCTGGAAACTAAGCCCCTGATGATAATTTTTTTGTTGGATAGATGGGGACTGCGAAGGCTGTAAACAGCAGTCAGTTTCCTACGTCGAATATTGCAGCCATTTTAAACTAAACATAAAATTGTCTCCAGAGCACAGCTCTGTAAGTCAGTCAGAGAAAAATGGCTCAGCATTCCAGTGCACGATTTAATCTGCAGTATATGTATGTTTATAAATATATATTATGCATGGGATTTTTTCTTTCCCTAAAAATTTCAAATCATATGGGGTGTCAGGCTGAGATATTATGTGTTGCAATTGTAAGCTAGGAATAAACTGAAAACAGGTTTTAATGAAAAAATATGAAACAGAGGACAAACTACTGCCTACACTTGTGGTTGTAAAAGGTGCAAATATAAAACACCTTTCCAAAACTTGCTCTTTAATTATTTCTGAATTAATATACCGTGACCTTCTTCAAACAGTCATAAAACCATCAGTGAATTTTACTGAGCTGGTCCTCCAAAAGTGAAGAATTTTCTGAAAATTTCCAAAAGCCTGGTGTTACTCATTGTCAGTTTGAGGTATTGATCTCACTGGAAATCCAATATGGTTTCTCAAAATGCCCAGTGTATTTGCTCAGCCAAGATCCCAGAAAAAGTCTTGATGACACCTTGTGCAGAGATGGATTGCAACAGGAAATGAAGAGGTCTGAACCTAATGGCTGTAAATCCCTGCTTGTAATTTGACAACTGAATGTGCAACTGAAGCCAGTGACATCTCTGTGTTCCCAGCATCTGTGGAAACCAGGCTACCTTCATTATTAAGGATCCAGAGTCAAACCCTACTACTGATTTTTTGGGCTAGGATTTCAATCTCCACAACTGGGCTTTGAACCTGGTGATTTTTTTGGCCCAAAGAACTAAGTTAAAACTCTTCCTGGAGTCTCCTCGGCTCGTTTGTCACAACCTACACCACCTCCTGCATACCAGCTTAATTTCATTTCAGTTTCCAGTTTGATGTGCACGGCAGGGATCTCTTTCCCAGGCAAAAGGCAATATGAGGTGAGAAGAAGAGCCTGCTGCCAGCACAGGTATAGGCCTGCATAATGGAGCTGTGACACTCTCAAAGAGGCATTTCCTTTTAACAACTCCCCGAGTTGGGAGCGAAAAGACATAATGCAGATGGCATAATTGAAATGGGAGAATGAAACATTAAGCATGCACAGAAGGGATTAGAGAGGAAGACTTTTGGGGTTATTTAATTTTGACTCAGTTGTTATCTAACAGTTTTTGTCAGGAAAAAATGTTAAGACTCCTTGCAGGTCCAGGAAAAAAAAAAAAAAAAAAACTAAGGAAGATTATTACCTGCCTAGGAGTATGTAAAACCTTGTAAAACTATCAGCCTTGAGAGAATTTATTCTTTATTATGTGATATCATGTTCTACAAAATATCTCTCCTCGCACAGCTCTCTCAGGTCTCCTTTCTTCAATTTTATAGACTTGTCAATTCTGGAAATGATCTAATCATGATGAGGATTTAAGGTATGTATATGCATTGTACTGAATGCTAACAATTCACGAGCTCTTGGTTTCAAAGATCTTCTCTGTGAAGCTGTGCAGTTCAAAAAGGAATGCCTAACATAAAAAGGATGCTAAGCCTTATATTTAACACCTAATGAAATCGTTAAAGAGCGATCAGGCGTGATTGAAAATGTTAATTTATCAGATCTCACACCTGCCACAAGTATGGAGAACAAAGGAGGGGATATTTAAACACCTTTAAGGTCTCATTAATTGAGACAGAAAAATAAAGCATTAAAGAGATTTCAAAGGCTGGCCATGTTCCTCCAAGATAAAGGGATCAATTTTGCACACACCTTGCTGAAGGAAAGTCCTTCTAAAATCACGGGGAGTTTTGCCAGAGAAAGGACTGCAGGATCTAGTGAAAAATCAGGCATTCTCAGAACTTTTCTTCTGGATGAGGAGCCCTGGTGTGTGTTAACGACAGGACCAAAGGCACGGCAGCTCCTGCTCCACGCCTGTGGTATCGGTTACCTACAGAACTCCGGGAAGAATACATATGAGGATAAGGAATAGTCGCTCTTTATTCCTGTCAGTAGGTTCTGCCTTTGACTCTGCTGATCAATATCAGCCGTGCATTGGTTACTATGGGAATGAGCCTTTCCTGCACTCAATAAACCCCAAGTTCCCTTTTTTTACAAAGGTGAGCAAAATACTTTTAAAAGAAGGTTTTATCTGCTTTATGCCTTGAGGGACTCTGCAGCCATCACTTTAAAGGTACTTGGACACTTTGAAATGCAGAATATTATGATCTAGCTTTGGGCAAGTAAAGACTTAAAACCATTTGTTTACCCCAGAAATCAATGTCAAATTCATGTAGAAATCTATGTGTGCCTACGCTCTGTGTTGCTGCGCTCGGGTGTGTGTGCACCACTGAGCTCGTGCCCATGTGTGCTGTACACTAGCAGATACAGGAATATAAACCTTAACTTGGATTACCTTTAAGGCTTGGAAACAAGATGTTGAGATAAATAAATACCTAGCAATACCTTGGACTCGGTACCTCGGCTCAGCTAATTAATCCACCCTCACAATATTCCTGATTATAATGCTAGGATAAGAAATAACCTACCTTCCCCTTTTATTTATGATAATACATTGTTTGATTATAAAATATTTAACAATACATTTATACATATTTCTGGTGGCACAGAGTGCCAAGAATATGTGAAATAATTTGTAGGGTATTCCTAAAATGAAATCCATTTAAACAGAAACTATGATGGATGTGATCTTGGACTGCTGCAATGTCAGCTCAGTGATGTAACCTCTTTAAAGACTTTCCAGGTGAAGCAGAAGAGTGGTAGAAAACTGCTGCCAATTATAGCCAATCTGTCAGATGTCTGTTCTTCAGACCTATTGCTAATTAGCTTGAAGAGTGTTAAGAAATAGTGAATTAATCCCTTTTTTACCCTTTTTGCTCATTTATGTGTAACACGATTTTTTTCCTCGTGTGCTAGAAATAAAAATATTGAAAAGCAATGATGAGGATTTTCTCATCCTGAAAGGAACTAGATGGACAGAAAGTTACAGTAGAAAACTATCTGGGTACCTCTGAGACCACTCACGTCCCAGAGAGATTTACAGAGTACATAAATCAGTGAAGAGTGTCTAGTCAAAACAGAATCTGGGAAAGAGTTCCTTCATGGGCAAAGGAAACATTTGCAAGATCCTTCATCTCTGTAATGACTCCCCCATCTCTTAAGTATCTGCTTTCAGACTACAAACAGGGTTTGCATTCAGTGGGTTTCTTCAGGGTTCCTAAATGATCACAGAATCCCAGAATCATTTAGGTTGGAAAAGATCTCCTGGTGACCGAGCTGCATTGAGCTCCTCTTCTATCAACACCCAAAACCCACCAGAACCTCGAGGCTTGTCACAGTATCTCCAACTCTACACACAGTCTAAAGGGACAAGAGCCCACTGTCTGTTTTAAATTATTGTTGGGAGAGAAAAAAAACAGGTTAAAAATGCATTTGTCAGACTTAGAGTAAAAAAGCTACACAGGTTCTGTTGAGCTTCCCACAGATCTTTCCTGATAGTTACACATCAATGGCCAGAACTCAAACTCACACCAAAGGAGCACAAAGAGTTTTTCCCTGACATATGGCAGACATTTCAGAGTTGTCTGTAACCATAATATTAATCTACTCCAGAAAATAATTTCAGAAATTAATACTCTAATTTAAAATCTAAAATTCAAATTTAAATTAAACCTCAGATACACAAATTCCAGAGAAGGAAATATGTATTTTCACTTTCCTCTGCAGTTTTGAGGCACAAAACAAGATTGTTAAGTGTCACTGGTTCATACCATAAATCCTTATGTGGGTTTTAGATTATGGAATATTCTAAACAATTGAAGAAATATATTTCCTGAGGAGGAAAGGAAGAAAAAAAAGTAAAAAACAAAAAATAATAATGACAGAGATGTGCTAAAGAAACTCAGAAGTGAAGTTGTAAAAGAGTTTATGCAAAACCAACCAGGAAAGGATGCTCGCTTCTGTTTCACAGTTTGCCAAACTAATGGGACCGAAGTGAGTGCTTAATCAAAGTCAATATTGGCCTGCTGACTCTCAGGAAACGATCTAAAAGTGCTTTGGGGGCTCTTTCTATGTTCATTATCTTTTCCTGTGTCACTTGGTGTCTCTAATGATAGACGAAGAAGCACTTAAAATGTCTCGACTCAATTCTCTTCACTATGGAAATCTCAAATTAAATACTTATCCAGAAAAAAAAAAAATCATATTCAGAATGAGATTGTGACATGAGGATCTTCTGAAAAACAGCCTAGGATAATTCAGTAGCCCCACTGGATCTTGCATTTAGAGGAGTCTGAAGTATTCAAGTGACTCAGCAACTCAGTGGTGGGTAATTTACAGCTCACTCCTCCTTGAGAGCACAATTGCCAACTCACCAACTAAAGTGCTCCTGCATCAACCTTTGCTGAATGCAAATGCCCAGCTCGAGCAGCCTGTGTCAGAATCAGAAGTTAAAAATAAAGACAAAACACCACTCTTTTGTCTGACTCAAAGTAATTCCATTTAACTAGTTGGAATGATCCAAGATTGAAGTTGCTCAAAGCAGACAGAAACTTCAATTACAGATGTAGAAGATGGGGAACGTAAAGTTAAAAGCATCATGGTTTTCTAAGCTTTTTACCAGGAAAGCATCAGATTAAAATAAAAATCTTGCCTCTGGCAAGAAACACAAATATATATCTTAAATTAAAAATACATATATTTAAACTAAAAGCTATTCACTGAATAAAGTTGCAAAAAATCATATTAGTCAATAGCCATTTAATTATTTGAATATCCACCATGAAGAACCAAGAAGCACAAAGTCTGATTTTCTCATGAAAAAAAAGCAGTGTCTTGATGCTTGGCTACTCCTAGTGGATCTGATTTTAAGGGCCTTACTCAAGGAATTAAACACTTCCTTGAGCATGAGAGTTCTGCCCTGTATCTAAAATGCAGAAGAATTAATCTAGAAATGCATATTATTTCTGCAGTCTTACGCTAACAAAGCATCTCATTTCAAAAAGAGGTGGATTAAATTATTTCTACAATGAATGCTCTAGAAGAAGAATAATTTCTGTGGGGAAAAATAAAGATCAGATTTTATCCTAAGAAGACAGGTTTATCCTAATTTAAGGTAGGTTGATACCATGCACAGATCAACAGAGGGCTTGTCAGACTAAAAACTTATGGATTTCAATCTAAAATATTGTCTCATGTCAATGCAACATCGTTTGTTTTTGAAGCAAAATGTGCTTGCAATTACTTTTAAATTGATTATAATTCTTCCTTCTTCAAGTAAAGCACTAAACCTCAGTTGGACTAGGAAGACATGCAGCATAAAAACCTGTCCACATACGTACTTAATATAGTGGGAATAAAAATACTAATTAAGATGAAACATTATACCAGAGTACCTACAATAAACACAAATTAATAAACCAATCTGAAATGCAAGCACCTTCAGGAAAATTGTAGCATGCATCATATAATCTCATGGAGACAAGTAAGGAATGCCTAATGGGATTTTTTTTCTAATGGACCAGATAATTTGGGGCATAACTGGGAAAAGCCTCCATAAAGACCACAGCCTGTAAAAATGAATATAAAATTTATAAGAAATTGTATTCTGTCATTCAGCAGGTTTTGGGATCCAAGTCGTTCCAGAAATGGCTCTTTTGTTGGCAACAGCTCAAGAGAAAAATTCCTACCCATCTCTGGAGAGACAGTAGGAAGGAATGTTTTTGAATTTAATTAAGGTAACCTTTCTCCATCTAAAAATATTTAAACATAGTAACCTGTCTCACACAGATACTCTTTGCTGGGCACAAAGAGCATTTTCATAGGAAATTTTGGGATGTTTCACACCACAGTGACCAACCAAGGCTGTGCAAGTCTTCACCCATCAGGAACTACTGGAGTAAATGCAAAGTTACACATTCTGGCTTTAACCACCAGGAGAGTCTGAAGTAGTTGATGCAGTAAACACATGTCCAAAACTGATTTATGCTTACCTTACTGTGTTTATGTGCTCTAAATGAGCACTGGCTTTACCTATAAAGGCTGAAATTCAGATGATTCCAGTTTTAACGCCTATTAGGATATGCTTAAAGGGACTTCAAAGTAAATTTATCACATGTAGAGAAGCTTGTAGGAATTCAGAATTTATACTGCTTTCCCCAGTAAGATGTCTCATCCTCCTAACCTGAGGGTTTTTCAGCTCCTGCTTTGGTGGTGGAGGTTATTCTTTCTCTCCGAAATATGTTTTAAAAGGATTATTTAATTGAATATCCTTCCCTAGTGGGAAGACCACCACAGCATGTGTGAGACCCTGACTCAGAGAAACTGAAAAATAGAGACTGTTATTCTTTTAAAAAAGAAGCTAAAATCTAGATTTCTGGAAAAAATATATAAAGGAAAAAACAAAACCAAGTGGAAGGATTAAGGACATTTTCTAAGATTGTTTTTAATTTTTGTTCTTAAGACTTTCAGTCACTTATCTTTTCCAGTAGGATAAAAGTCCAAACAAGAATTATAACAATTTTACCCTCAAACTCTCTGTGAGACTTATCCTGAACATGAACATAGGCTTAAAAAGAATGCAAACAGCTACTAAAGAGATTCTTGCAGGGAGTTCCCAACCTTGCTCATCAGGAAAAGCCACAAGAACTAAGACAACAGCTGAACTTCTTCAGAACCCACCTTGACCAACAGAGAATGAGGAGAAGGAGGAGGAGGAGGAGGAGGAAGAGGAGGAGGAGACGAAGAAGAAGAAGAAGAAGAAGAAGAAGAAGAAGAAGAAGAAGAAGAAGAAGAAGAAGAAGAAGAGAAATCCAGAAAAAGATGGAGCAAATGCAGGAAAACATTAAAAATGTCTGTTACAAGCTATTTTTGGGACGTTCTTTATGCTTCTCTAAGGAATTTACTTACACACAGCCCAGTTGCAGCTGCGTAAATGCCCAGTGGCTGGAGGTTCACTTGGTCGGTTAGAAAACATGATATTATGAGACAAAATAATCACTGCTGGCAGCACAGCAGCTGAGGACAGGCACATTTAGCCTCGTAACGCCCCGCTGTGCCTTCCCCAGATGCCATGTGCACGGCGAGACGACCCCGACGATCCCACGGCGTGGAGTGACCCGTGAGGACAGAGAGCGGCTCTCACTCAGCTCAGGCTGACAACCAGGACCCTCCAAGCCTCTCCGTGCCCACTCTCTTTCTAACATGATTCATGTTGATGTTTCCAAGGTTTCCATGGCGAATATGTTCATTCGTTAATATTTCAGGTTTTGTTTTGTTTTGTTTTGTTTTTTTAATAATGACTTGTATCTTCCATTTAAGAACCCTCTTCGATCTGTGTGTTTCCATTTAAAGTCAACTTTTAGTTTTGTTGGGTTTTTTTGGTTTTTTTTTTGTTTTTTTTTTTTTTAAGGAAAAGAAAAAGAGAAAAGATTGACATGAAACTGAGTCTGGTCAGCTGTTCTTGGTGGGGTTATTTTTACAGTGACTCAGTAGAGCACTGGACGAAATGTCTCATCAATGTTCCAGCATCTCTCTGATGGACACTGGGTGTATTTGGAGTTTGTAGGTGCTAACATTTGTTTGCAAAAGGAATTTAAACAAAACAAAACTAGTTTTCCCCAATATGCCATCCAAAAACCACTAATGAGTGCCACTGAGGCCTTCAGACATTCCTTCCATGCTTGACTGCTTCAGATGATAAAGTCTCTCCAGAACAAGAAGGGATCTAAAAGGCAGATTCACTGGGAAGGCTTCTGTAACTCTGTTTATTTAGGATATATGAGGACGTGTTCCAAGAGTTCCTTGGTTATCACACACTCAAATTACACTGAAAACTGGCTTTGCCTCTGTGGCCCCCACTGCTGCTTCCAGAGAATTTCCAGGACCAGAGTTGTTTTGCTCCATGACACACCATTAGACATGGACCAGAATTAGAACTGAATTCCTGGTGGTGCCTAGAGCATGTGTTGCACAACTGGTACTCAGTGGAATTACCCTCACTCCCCACCACTAGAAATGGAAATCTTCCCACTGAACCAAGGGGGTTTAGGGCAGAGCCTTGAAAATGGGAAGTGACTGTGGCTAATGAAACCCAAGGTCATGGTCTGTTCCACAGCATCACAGTGCTCCAGCTGTCAAAGGAAGCTGCTGCCACCCCTGTGGGGCATCTCACAGGCTGCACCCCATGCAGAAGTCTGCAGCATGCACCATGGGCTGGAGGCAGCTCCATTTCCATGATGTTGAAACAAGCTGGGATGTTGGGAGCGCACATACTCCAATGTTTTGTCGCTTTCCTGGGCTCAAGCAGCTGCAGTTGAACACATCATTCTTCCCCTTGTCTGAGAAACATTTACTGCTTGTTACAAAAGGTTTGGGGATGGCCTACTGTGTAATAGCTTAGATGACTGAAAACAAATTTAAATATAAGAAATGTGCTGGCTTATTTTTTGCATCTTGAAAATACTCTTGGAAACGGCATGGGGCCTTATTAAGTTTGAATCTCAGGTCTTTCAAGTTCCTTGAGAAAAGAGAACAAATGCTAAAAGCATGAGGAAGTAAGTAACCTCTGTGATTTCCCACTTCAGTTCAAGCCCAGAGATTTTTGTCAGTGGTTATTACAGTCATATTTCTTTAACACCTTTAAAAAAGAAACAGCAAGAAACAGGTTTCAAAGAGAGAGGTTGCGCCAGCTACGGAAAGTTCTGGTTTCTCCAAACATGTGGAAACCCACTGGGCAAGGAAGATCTTGGCTTCCTGCAGATCCTATTGCCAGTTCTCCACAACGCAGAACTTTTGTTTATTTTCCAAACTCGTGTTGAAATCAACTGGGTTAGTCACTTTAAAAAGAGACCCCTCTGTGCTGCTCCGTAACCCTTCAATCTTTTGTTGTGTTTGGGCTTTTATGCACTCTTTTTGGAGGATGCTGAACTGCATAAATATCTACCCAAACATTAGAAGAAAAGCTGCAGTAGGACAATAGAGAGGTAACTATTGCTATTTATTTATTTATGTATGTACCACTGTTCCACCATGATGATGTTGTCATTGCAACAAGCGTTTCCCATATTTGAGGGGGAAAATTGATAAATCTCTCAAGGATCTAAAATACATTTATCCTTGGTAACCAGGCTCAGAGGGTTATTTCCATGGGGCTTTTCTTTAGGCAAGAGTTTGATATTATTTTTTTTTCCACACACCCTCTTGTTCCAGTTATTTATCAAATTATGCTCCTTTCCCTTGATATTTTACTTCAGGTAAACATATTTAAAACACAAACCTGTGACTGCTATCACCATGAACCATTTGAAGTATACTCATATAGTATTTTGCAATTAATAATGACCCATTCTGTTGTATTCATAGGTTTGGGTACACCCACAGCTGTAAAACCAAGAAAAGCATAGAGAGTATGGATCCTGTACCACCAAAAACACTCAGTTCCACAGCCGAATGTCTAAGATACCAAGTTATTTGTCACTAGTTCTGCCAAATGTGTGTAAATCCTTTGGTGGCTCCATGTACTTGGAGGACTTTGGGTGGACAGGTTTGATGTTGCCCATTCCGAGGTTCTGCTGGGGGTGAGGATTTACAGGATCCTTGAAATAATGCTGGGGATTGATGTTATAATTTAAATATTAACCAGATAGGTATGTAGATCTCAGTTCAGTTGCATAAATCTGTTGGTCTTAGCCATGTTTATCACAAATAAAGTGAAACTTTTTATATTTCACATAAAGTGGAAGGTTGTTTGTTTCTGAGGAAAAGCAGGGAGCAAAGGAGCTTTGGGGATGGTCAAACACTGAGAAATAGGGCCGGGAACATGTTCAGCCATGAATAACCAACTGATAAGATGATTCACTGCTATGCACAGGTGCCTAACATTTGCTGTGTGGGAACACAGGGTGGTGACTGGGTTGTTCATCATGCCACTGTGTCTTAATATGGAAAACTTTCCTGGCTTAATGTTGAGACTGTGTTATCCACTAATTTTTCATGATGTGCCGTCTCATTTTTGAAAATACCTGTTATCCAATAAATGAGTAAGCAAAACCAACTGCTGATGAGCAATAACATGCCCTTAAGGAAGATCAGCCAAGCCCAAAAAATGCTGATCAGGAAACTAAATATTGTTTTTCTAGGGAATACTCCCAGCTCACCTACAGAGGTAGCTTTTGGTTCATAAGGAGAAGAAATAGAAAAGGGAGACTCAATGTTCCTCTATATAGTGTCAGATGATGGGGGATGCCCACCGAAAACCACAGCAGCAAATATTACATCGAATAAAGGTTAAGGCATGGCCACAAGTGCTTAAAATAGAGCAGGGAAAGGAGTTCTGGGGGCCTGGGAAAGTTGCAACCCCCTCCCCATCACATTAAAGGATGGCAGCTCTCACTGCTCTCTGCATCTCCTGGGATTTCAAATGCTGCAAACACCAGATGCACTCCTTAAAATTGACTTTATCCCAGTACCGAATGGTCCCATTTCTCCTTGCCCAAGCGAGTTTTGGTGAGCCCCTCACACAGCAGGGCCTGCTGCCCCGTCCTCCAAGCACACAGCCGGCTACCTCGTGCAGAGCTCGCTCTGGCTTTGTGCCTCCAGCTCTGCCTCTCTGCTCATGTGTCCACTCTCCCAGACTGACAGCCTTGGAGACAGAGCTCATTTCTAGTTCAAAACCAGATAGCCAACTTAAAATAAAAATAAAATGAAATAAAGATGTCATTTGCCACTCATGGACGTAGACAAAAATTGGTGATGGGAAGACCATAATTTAGGGGGGTGAATTCTGGTCTCAGTTACACTGCTTAGATTTGGGAATAAATCAGCTGAATCAACATGACTCAGAGCAGAATTTGGCTCTAAATATTTTAACTGTAGCATGAGTTTGCTGTCTACATGACTGAATCGCCTTGAGAAAATCAGTGCCTCCTCTTTGTCTTTGCCAGTGGGGCTGCAGTGATCCTTGTGTTTATTTAAGGAACACGGCATTCATGCCTCACCTCCTGCATCTGTACACAGAGCCACTCACCTTCCCTTTTGTCTCGGCTGCTTTGCATACAGGAGCATTTAACTCCTTTAACAATTAGTGCCAGCATCCAAACCTCATGTTTTATCTCTCTGGGTTTCCCAATCTCTGGAGGGCTAATTATAAATGTTCTCCAAGAGCTCCACATCAGATGCCTACACGGACACGGGAGACGCTAGGCAGCGCAACTCCATCAGATGCTCTAACCACGACTGGAGACAGCTTAATAGCAACAAATAGATCTGGGTGTCCTTCACAAAGACCTTTCCCCCAGCTGCTTCAGACACACAGGTTTATCTCTGGGTCTGCCCTGTCAGGAAACAGGTGCTTTTCTATTAATAGGCAAGAGGCAGCCAGGCAAGACGAAGGTGCTGTATGAAAACAGGTGGTCTCCAGTTGAACAGTTTATAAACAATAACTAATCACTCAAGACCTGTAGCAGCGCCTAATGAGGACTATAATTACAAGCCAGGTGGCTGTAGTTAGAGGAATACATTGTTTTTAAACAGGTTACTTGACTCAACAGCAGTTTTACGGGAGGCAGGATTGTCTCCAACATATGTTCCCTCTGCCTCCCGTTTTCCTTTTTTTTTTTTCCCCTCTTCTCTCTCCCTGCGTGTGTACGTAGGGATGCCTGATACCTTCCAGTATAAAACCCTGGATTCTGTCACTTATTATTCCAGAGTCCTGTAATTGCTCTGGCTGAATCCTGAGTGCTTATGTCAGGGGTAATTTTTGACAAAAATTCAGCAGAAGCAATTCAGCCATTTTTCAGATTGATGGCAAGGAAAATAGGTTTAGTAGGCTTATATTTATAGTTTAAAGAGTCATTTTTCATGTTAAAACATTAGAGCAGTGATAGGGCTGTTGCTGTGTCAGGTGCACAACAGAGACAGAAGTTGAGAATTGTTGAAGGACTGCATTATCAAATATTGTTTCTTTATATTAACTTTTATTGATCAAAAATCTATTCTCCTAAAATATTTATTACCACTAAAAAACGGTTTGAATTACTTTTTAAAGGTTCCATTTTGCTCAGATTTTGACTCAAGATGTTGGATGCTACAGGGACAGCATTCTCAATACCAAGAAAAGTTTTACCATTCCACTAAAAATTCACCCAAATATTTTCAAGTCGTCACCCTCACAGGGAAGAATTTCTTCCTAATGTCAAATCCATACTTGCTCTCTGTTTAAAGCTTTTGCACCTTGTCCTACCATTCATTAATTCAGCTCTTCCACAGCTCTAAAATTTCCAGTTTTGCCAAAACCTGTGGCCAGTTCAGGGCAGTACCACATGAAATCACCTCTGAAATCATTGTTACCCCCTGTTTATTTTGTAATAATAAAGGAAATCATACAAAGGAGACTACATTAAGGCTCCAGGCTAATTCACTTATGTCATTACAGCATCAAGGTTGATCTTGAAGCTTGATTTGAAATGACAGGCTGAACTTAAGCACTTTCTTAAGTGATTTGCTGGATCATAGTGTATGTGTTATGATATGGAAAATCATTACAAGATCACATGTTAATTTCCACAGGGCTTTCAGGTCTATGCAATTAACAGAGTTTCTACGTGCAGAGCTTGTGCCTCACGTGTTGCAGTGTCCCTTACCTTGATCATTTTCAGTTTTGCAAAAACATCCCAGCTATGCTGAAAATCGACTGGATTTGGGCACTAAATGTATAGCAGCTTCTTAATTTTTCTATACTTCATTATTGTTGGTCAATAAAACAAGATCATTAATCACAAGGATATTGCACAGCAGATTTATAATTTTGTGGATGCAACAGTGACACACTGAATAATTTTATAGTCAATAATAGGTTTGGATAGTGCCATATAGTAAAGGATTGTTGTGCAAGAAAACACATGAGAGAACTAAATTATTCTTGATATACCTAATTTAGAGTCTACTCAAGCATATTTTCATGTGATATTGATATCTAGTTCCTACAATGATTACTGGTTTCTAAAGATAAGCAGAGGGACAGGTAATGAACATTTGATGGCAACGCCATAGAAAAATATTTTCAGAGTCTGGAAATATGGTGGTGAAGAGCTGCTTGGAGTTTTATGCTTTATTTTTACATAGCCTATTTCTAATCCTTACCCTCTTGCTCACCCCCTGGGAAATTCACAGTTTTGGTTTGGGCTCGTTATAAAAAGCAGGAGAGAAATGTGGCTCTCAACAATTTTTGGTTGATGCTGGAAGACACAGCATCAATTTGCAGGCTGCTCTCAGGGCTGCAATGAGCTGCACGAGTTCTGGGTTTGGAGTGATTTTATGTTTTCTTCTGAGTGCACCCAAAGGTCAAAGGTATGCACCCAGGTAAAGGAATGGATCTTATAATTTAATTTTAGCCCACTTTGACACTTTCTTTCTACTGCTTTACATTTCCTCAGGAACAATGACATTGTTTAGTGGAAAATACCCCTAAATACCATGTCTCATAAAAGGCTTTATTTGATTTATTTCCTGCAGTTCAAACAGATTTGCATGGGGAGACTTTTCCACACTCAGGCAAAGTGTGAGACTGAACTACACAATATCCAGAGGTCCATTCTCCCAGCTTGTCTATGATGTGTGTGAAGTCTGGCAATCAGGAGTTCTCACAATGATGCAAAAAAAGGAGACTGTCCACGCATATCTCAATCACAGAGTCATTAAGGTTGGAAAAGACCTCCAAAACCCCCAAGTCCAACCATCAGCCCAACGCCACCACCACGTTCACCACTAAACCGTGTCCTCAAGTGCCACAGCCACACATTTCTGAGTCATTCAGAGGGATTCTGAGTTTCTGTCCCAGTCATTGTTATTCTTCCCTTCATGCTGACATACATTGAGATGAGTGGATCCTAAATGTTCATCTGTGCTCCCTTTCCTGCAATGTGTGCACCCAGTCAGGGAGTGCTGGATAACGCTTTGCCTCTATGAATTGTAAATTCAGGAAGGGCGAATTTGCTGTCTCTGGATTTTTGGATGGGGGTTGAGATGGATTAATTACATGTCAAGAGGGACTTGAGCAATAATAAGTGACTTTATGACTGTCTTTACCACTTGGTGGAAAGGTTACATTTAAAAATTGGCTTTACTGCACTAGATTTTAGGTTAAGTTCAAAATGCAGCTTCCGCTGTTAGAACTGAAGGGTCATATAAAATTCATCGCAATAGAATATTTATAAGTATCTGGGATATTTGTAGGAAACACAATAATGGTAGAATCAGAGCTCACAGATAGAAGGGGGAATTGTTAAATGGCAAATAAAAGCTCCATTTTTCCAGCACTTAACCCTACATATAATAATAATTATTACAAATCTGAGCAATGATTAAATTTCATTCTGAACCCGGGCTGAACGTATGTGAACGGAAGATGATTTTTTGTGCTAATAACTCGCGTGCTGTGAGCACTCAGAGCAGGATTGATGTGCGTGCACGTCACACATCTCCGAGAGCCTTCCACATGTGCAGGTATTCCTGGAGGAGCTTTGGGATTGACATGCCTCACTTCCCATGCCCGGAGAGGAGTAAAAGTCCTGTTTGTTTACAGCCTCTTCTTTCTAATCACATAATTACAGCTCTGAAGGCAGATATCTGACAAAAGCCCCGAAAGTGAGCAAGGTGAGGGCGCAGCAGCTTTTGTTGCAGCTGTTATCTCATCGCCCTCTCCTCCTGCGAGATGCTGGGGGTGTGTTTGTGCAGGGCTATCATTTACCTCGCTGGCGTGTGCCACCACAATTATCCCCCTGAAATACAAAACTAGAGCGGCTGTTGCAGAAACAGAGACCATTCAAAGGGAGGGGAACAGAGCAGCCCTAATTAGCGTTAAGTACCTGTAATCCTCAGAGATTTTACCTAACGATAAAAGCCAGGGAAAGTCCCTCAGGTAGCAGCAAAAAGAGCCCAGCCAGGTTGGCAGTGGATCAGGTGTTGTATGTCAGCTCTGCTGAATGAAACCTATTGATCCAGAAGTTGCCTGTATTTTCTGCCACAAATTGAATTTAAATTGCTTACATGAAGAAGACATCTGGCAGGTTAAGGTTTACCTGCTTCATGTTTCGAAATAATTTTCTCCACCAGCAAATAGGTAGGCAAGAGCTCTTTTGGAAGTAAACCAAGCAGAGCTTTTTAAGAGATACAGACGTGGTTGTTTGTAGTGCCTGAGCTTGAAATAGAGTCGTGAAATATAAAATATATTTCATATTATTAAAATAATAAAACAATAGGGTTGTTACAGATTAAATACCTCCTGATACCTAATTAAATTAGGTAAATTAAATTACAGATTAAATACCCACCTTCACTCCTGATGAATACAATACCATCTCACCGTACAAAATAATTTTAAAAAGTATAGCTCTCATTGATAAACTTTCTTTTATTCGGTGGAGAGGTGTTGGTTGGGGGTTTGGATTTTTTTATTGTTGTTTGTCCAAATCAAATAAATTTACTACTTAATTGGCACGTGATTACATTTATTTTGCTGTTGTTCTATACAGGACAGTAATTTTAGGATCTCTGCCAATGGTAGGGGAGTTGGTACAAGATAACTTTTAAAGTTTCTTCCAACCCAAACCATCCTGTGATTTTATGAAATGCTTACTGGAGGTTGTCGTGTAGAGCAAAACAGTTTTCTGAACATTTTTGAGGGGTTTGTCCACCCATGAGGTGGTCATTTAAATATAGGAGGTGAATATAGGCTCTGAATTACTTTAATCTCTCTTCCAGCCAAAGCTGTGCCACTTTAAAAGTCTTCAGGGTTTAGAGAAGAGTGGAAACTCACCAAGACAACCTGGGATCTCCAGGTTTCTGAATCGAACACGTGTCTTCTACACTGACAAATTAATATAACACTAAGATTAGTAAGAACTCTGAGTGCACACTCAGACAATAAAACCAGTTTAGATACTGGAAGAATAAGAAGGGGGTTAAAACACCTTCAGAATAACAAGATGCATGGAAGAAACCTTTAAAAATATTATTATGTGTTTACTAATTTTTAAAAAATTGTTTTTACTTATTGAGCCTGGCAAATCCTAGCCATAGCCTGTTTGTCTCCTTCATAAGGCACCTAAGCTGCTGTTTGGACAACATCCATTTGATAATGAAGCAAGATGCAGGCTAGACAGCTGCTTTTTTCTCACTCATTTCACTCTGTTATTGGTTAACTTAGTGGAAAAATGTAAATTTTCCAGGGACTTTAGGTTGGAGGTATCCCAGCCAAGGTAGATATGTGCTTGACTTAATTTAAGTCCTGTGTCATATCGACCTGCCTGGCCCACCAGGGAGCCTCAGAGCCCTCCTTTGCCAAAGGTAGACAATGGGATGAAAGTAAAGTGTAATAAATGCCCCTGTCCAGTCCCATGTCGATATCCAGCTGCTTTTTCCCCCCCTCCTTTTTTGTCTGTTTTGAGTGCATCAGTATTTCACGTTTATTGTAGTGTGATGAAACACCTTTCAGGAATGGCCAGAGGGACACTCAGCAGTAGGCATTTAGGCAGTACAAATTGGAGTGAACAGGAGGACAGTTAGCAGGGAATATTTCTGAGGTCAAAGCGAGCTGGATTGGAGCTGAATCAGCTAAAAGCAGAGTTGAGAGCTACAGTACCTACTGCAAAGTAAATATGGATTACATTCTTTTAGACAAATTGATCTGCTGGAGGACGATAGGTCTCCCAGAAATAGAGGTTGCTACAGAAGAATTAAGTATTTTACACCGACGTACATACAAAGAGCCCTTAAAAACAGCAGCCAGAGATGTATCACCTGGAGAGTCCATCCCAGATCCTCACAGGAATCATCTGCGGTGCACTGCAAGATTTAAAGGTCTGGAACCTGGCACATTCCTGGGGATGCTGACTTGTGCTCTGTAAGCAAAGCCTTAAGATTTAGCTGCTCATCTGAGCAACAGCTCTCACTTAGGCAAGTGGAAAATCATAAAATCACAGGGCTATTCACTGGGAAGGAACTCCAGGAAGTCCCTGGTGTGATCCTCTGCCCATCAGGGGCAGCTCTGGGGTTTGGCCTGATCCGCTCAGGTCCTGGAAACCTCCAAGGATAAGCATGGTACAATCAGGAAAGGTGAAAGAACATCCAGCTCAACAGGTCTGTCCTCAATACTGTTAATTCCAGGAAAACAAACAAATAAACAAAAAACAAAAAAAAAAAAAAAAACAAAAAAAAACAAACAAAAAAGCAAAACAAACAAAGAAAAACAAAAGAAAAAACAAACAAACAAATAAACCAAACAGAAAGCTCAGATATGAAACCCTAGCAGTTTGTCAAGAACAACTTTCAGAATTTCTAAAGAAATTACTAAATTCTTGAGAAAGATGATGGAATAAATTACTCTGTGAGAGCTCTCCTGTCTCTCCACTAACCCTACAAGTAATGATGATTTTTTTCTCCTGAAAAAAATGTAACCATTGTGTGCATAACTGCTATTAATTGGGAAATTATTCGTCTAGGAACAGAGAATTGCAGCCACCAATAAAGGTGATCTAAAAGTTGAAACAAATCACCTAAAATCAGGTTATTCCACAAGATCAGTGTGAATAAATACACATGAGCCAAAAAAAACCCACCCAAAGACAAATAGTTAAAAACATATAAATTATTAGGCTCAAATTAGTAGTATCATGAACATATTTGTAAATATTCCTTGAAACTATTTGCAAAAACACCTTGAAAATATTTGTAAATATTTTTACTTTCTTCCCAGAGATCATTCTAGGCCAAGCAGACACTGAAGGCACAAAGGAGACAACTTGTGCTCAGGGCTCTTCTCAGAGCTGAAGAGCTCAGTGCCCTTCTGCTGGGTGTCCCTGCAAGCAGGGACCTTCTCCCTGCACAGTGAACACACCTTTCCCCAGCCACATCTGGAATACATCACAGAGTTTGATTAAACAAAAACAAGCCCCATTTACAGGTGAATTCTTCCCAGAACACCTTTTCAGCCCCTAAATCATATAAATAAGATCGATCATTTACTGCAAGGGTGTGCCAGGCTATAAGAGGGGTGGCACCAGCACTGTGGATGTTCTATTTTTTTCCAAGGAGGATGCCCAGGACAGCGCATTACAGGGGCTGGGATTTCAGCAGCACACAGGCAAGGAGAATGGATTTGCACGCTCAGCACTCCTCTGCCAACAGGCTGACTTTTAATATGGGAAATAGACCCCTGATCAGGATGGAGCAGTCCTGGGCAACATCAGGGGTTCAGGCATGGCTGCAATTTTTTTGTCAAAGAGGAGGTGTGTTGTGCATTACAACAGAGGTGTTTTAGAGGGGAGTTCACAATGGAGTGTAATGTTATAGAGGGCTGGATTTAGCTGGAACTCATACCTATTTATTGCAGCTTAAATCTACTCACACATAGTCTTTTGATAGTCACTGGCAAAACTGGGCTTGATTGTCTACAAGTGGGAGAAAAATCACCAGAAGAGGAGAGATCAGCTTTATATATAGTCCATTTGTTGTGCTTTTTTTCCTACGAGAAACTCCTTTAGATTTCTCCATTTTGTCTTGAGCACACTGAGTTTTGAACTTTGTGATTGCAATACATTTACCCATCTAAAAGCCATCAGTAAAGTGAATGGGGCTGCTCTCCTAAGTGCTTAATGCCTGATGCAAGAGTTGCATGATCTAGTCCACAAGTAACACAGTTACCTCAATTACTGCAGTCCCACAAGGCTGTTCACAGCAGTACTTAGGAAATGTTGTAGGCTCAGCCTCTGGTATTATGAACTCCTCAGGGCAGCATGACTACACACAGCACCTCATCAGGAGTTAACAAACAAGCCCTGGATGAGACGCTAGCCTTTTATTTTTTTTTTTTTTTGCTAGGCTCTGATTTATTTATTTATCTACATCCAGGAATGAGCCCAGTGTTATTAAAGCAGCGGCGAAGCACGGTCTCACCGCAGCGCTCTCCTAAAGCAGCGCAGCACAGCGAGGTGCCCTGCGTATTTTTGTGCCTTTTTTACATTGTTATCAGGGAAAAATATGCCTTGCCATTTCCCAGGGGGTTCCCCAGGACAGTGTCTCAGTGTGAAAGGGCACCATGGGGCTGCCTAGGACAGTTTTCTTTCAATAAGGTTTTTTTGTTTTGTTCTGCTTTTCGTTTCTATTGTAACCACTCTGCTCTGCTGCTTCACTGATTTCCCAGCTGTTCTTCTGCGGTGTCTGAAGTTGAACGCAGAAAATCTGTAACTGAACAGCTCAGAAATAAGCAGCAGATCATGGCAAGCATGAGAAAACCATGAATACATCTTTCTCTCTCAACATAAAGCTCCAACTCTCCGCTTCGTTCTCCGGCACAACGCGCAGAAATCTCTCTGCAAGGTACCAGCTGGGGCATGACCAGACATCGAGCATCCCACTTCAGAGCTGCAAAAAGTGCAAGGTTGCCAGTACAGAAACTTGTTTTAGTCCATTGTTGGTTATACCCACATGCAGAGCTGTGGGGGTCTCCCAGGTGTAGCTTAGGCTGGACCTTGGTGGAAGGAGTTAATTGTCCCCGGAGCTTTGAGCTTTCCCTGACAGTGCACGGCTCTCACTCTGCTACACCAGGGAATGACAAGATTGAAGGCCCTTCCAATTGTTTATCTTTTTTTTCCCGTGGATTGCCCCAGAAGGCATTATTTCTTGTATGACTTCACATGGGGAAAAACCAAGCAAACAAAGAAAAAACGCCTTTCCAATGACAGTTGACAATTCAACTGCAATGTGTTGTGTTCAGTTAAAGAGTCACTTTTAAAAATGTATTGTAAAAATGCATTCTTCTGATAAAATAATTCTGCAGGAATGTGGAATGTGTTTTGAAAGTTACCATAGCATCATAAATAAACTGGATTTAAAGTATCTCGAAAAGTCATTTTTCCCAAGGTGAAGGACTTCCTGCTCTTCATGACAGGACTCTCTAGCCCATCCTAGGTCATTTTCTTTCAGTAAACCCACAGAAATCAGTAAAAATTTTTACCAACCTACAATTCACCATTTTTATTCTGCAACAGGAGGAGGAGTAGCAAGAGGAACATTTGAAAAAACAGAAGCATAATGTATGACTGCTTTCATAATCAACGCTTTTGATTTCTTAATTTGAAATATTATAAACCTAAAATGACATTTAAATACAATTGTAAAAAATAACATGATGAAAATATTAACATTTGAAATATGTGGTGAAAACTTATTCAACATAAAACAGGGTTCTATTTCATGAAAACATTTTCAGAATAATTCATATTTACTTGGTTTAAATACTTCTTTTTTACAAGACAGACTAAAAAATGGAACAGCTTTTCAACTGACTCCATTTCAATTTTAATTTTATTTAATTAAGTGAATGCAGTAAACTATATTTGCTTCACCCTGTCTGAAAACAGTGTCAGATACAATGCAGTTCTTGAAGAGATGTGTAAAGTTATTATTTCGCTTACATGTAGTCATGTTTGCAGTATGTGATCCATCAAATCTCTGCCCAGATTGATTTTATTGACCTTAAGATTATTTTTTATATTTACTTTATATTACCTGGATTTTTCTTTATGTGTTTGGAACATTATATTTTCCAGGTGCACTTCACATTATCCAAATATGTTTCCTCTAAGCAAGAAAATCCATATCCTGTTTTATCCTCCCCGCTGGTGGCAGGTATTGGCCACTCCTCTCCTGATGGGAGATTTTTGTGCCATCTGGTCCAAACCTGCTTTGATTTAGAGACACCAGAGAGTTTCCCAGACAGGTCCTGCTACAGCTCAAGGTGTGATTGCTCCTGCCCACCCTACAGAACAACAGAGTGAGGCTCAAAGAGCCTCGACAACATCCCTGAAGGATCCACAGCAAAGGACCCAGGCAGCACAGCCCTTGCCTCCCCGCACCCAGATCCAGCAAGCAGGTTGCTCTCACCCCTTTACAATCACCCAAACTCACTGCTGCCATTAAAAATCAGTGAAAACTGGGCCCCACCACTTTTTGGGAAGATCAGAACCACAGTTTCAGTGTTTCCCAGCAGGTACCTAAGCATGACCATTTCTTCAGTCTCCATTTTTATTGCTCTAGGCAATGGAAACTGTAGTTTCTATATTTAATGTATTGAAACGGCCTGGTCTCCAAGGCAGCAGAGGTATCTCACATACACTGGTAGAATGCATTTCAGGCTCAATCACTTTGAAAACCCGGATAATAGAGGAACACTTGTACTTTGGATAACAAAGTTATTTCCTTTAACATCAACAAGCTGCTCAGCTAGTAACTGCATAAGGCATTGATTTTTGTTAGCCTGTTTGTGAGCACTGGGGGGGCCTTTTTCACTGATAAAACTAAAAAAATTGCAGATCATTCTTCACATGCATTATTTCCCTGCAAAGAGCTGACAGGAGAATCTGTGTTCATTTCAGCATAGCTGTTTGGATTGCCAGTGGAACATCTGCAGGACCAGCCCAGGATCTGTTGACTTCACCCTCCCCATTTTAAGATAGATTGAAGCCTGAACTTACATCTCCAGCCAAATTTTGTACCTGGTTCCTATTGGGGCTGTAAAAGTGCAATCACTTCCCAGAATTGCTGTTTACATCCCAGACTAATGGTTCGAACATCCAACTGGATTCAGATGTGGGCTCCTTCCTGCTAGACTCAGGTTCATATATTTCAGCAGGCCAAATGTCTGCCTGTTTATTCATTTGTCATTAAAAAGTGCTAAATTAAAAGTGTCAGGAGCTAGCAGTCACATATTCCCTGGCCCTATTTTACTTTTTCTTGTAAGACATTCTCGATCTACATTCTTTTCCTTGTATCATGTGCTTCCTCTGAATAGCAGCAGCCCCGCAGTGCCCAGCATATTCCCCCTCCCAGCCCTCACCATCCAACTCCTATTATCAGTAATGGCAACTAGGCATGGCCATGGAAATGAAAGCAGAACCCTCGGTGGAAACTTTTTTTTTTGACAGAAGTGTTTGCAACAACTTTTTAAAAAAATAATAATAAAAAAAAAGAACCCACGTCTCGTTTATTTTTCCCCTTTCTTCCTCCCAGCTTTCTGTCAGTCATCAATCGAACAGGAGACAACTCATTTCATTTCTGTGACACACAATGATGGACTTGTGTTACAACCCTGACTTATTTTGAGAACTTCAATTTCTCAAGCTGAAAGCCTGAATGTCCCATGCTTGGAAGGGCTATTGATCTGATGTAGATGGACAGCTCAAGAGGAACTGATACATTCCTTACAGCAATTTCTTTCTGACCACTACATAATGTAGACTTTGTGCTTGTTTGTTGACATCTAAAAACTTTGATGCTGTGATTTAACTGATACTCTTCTGCTGCTTCTACTCAATATTTCCCTGTGCTATTTGATGTAGGAGTTATTTATTATCCACTACCTGGAATGGAAAAGCTGGTTCACTGTGATAAAATGTGGGAATTCATGAGGCGGCAGGAACCTCTAAATGCACATCACAATGGTTCAGCTGTAAATGTGGGACACTTCCCTATCCCGATCCTTCCTGGTGCCTTTCAGCAGATGTAAAGTCACCATGGAACACGTTTGGATCCTCACTCCCAGCCTGGGACAGGAGGGACCAGCCCTTACAAGCAGTACTGACCTCCGTGTATCCAGCCCAGATGGAGACAAAACTCAACTTCCACAATTTAATTACAATTATATCAAAGCTAATTTTGCTTCAAAGCAGGATAAACACCACAGATCCACATCTCTTCCCTCATTTCTATCCTTTTTTCTCAGCTTCCCTACACTCCTCCTCCATGGACAGCAGGTACCTGTCAGGAGTGGGGACGTCACCACGGTGGCAGAGCCCCAGCACCACACTCCTGGCAGTCTGCAGGTCATAGGAAACAATTCATTCCACTCTTAATGATTTATGTAATTTCTTTGGACTCGCTCCTGGCTTAGGGGGTTTTCTGCTTTTTCTATTACAGCTTAGAGAAGCAAACCAGAGTCTTTCAGGGGCAGCTCCTCAGCCAAGGTAGCTCTTTGTGACAGAATTAGTCTGTGTTGATATCAGCCCAGAATCAGCCCCAAAGTTTCATTATTATTGCCTTTAAAGGAGGGCATCCTCCTCCTCCTCTTCCTCCAGGACTAATTTAGAGCAATAAAAATTAAACTGCGTCTCACCTAATGGTCAGAAAGGTCTGCAGAAACTGTCCTCATTTAAATACCAATTCAAAATTTTTCTGTCACAGTAGGGTAGTGCATCTATGTTTTTTGGTTTTTTTTGTTCTAAAAGTCAAATACTATACAAACAAAAGAGTCACTTCCATGTTAATTACACAAAAGAAAAAAAAACAGCGGGGAAAAAAAAAGCCACACAAGACTAAAAAGAAAATTAAAACATCTTTTGTGAACTTAGATTTTGCAACTAAAGCACGATGTGGTCTTAGACCTTTACTTTGTGTACAGAGTCAGACTTTATCCTTTGATTTGGTGCATAGGATCACAGCTTATTATGACTGTAATGGCTGTAATTTTGTTGACATTTGTACAAAATAAGGAAGGAATGAGGAATTGAGGTAAATGAGATTGCTGCAGAAAAAAATCTGTGATTCAGCTGATAGGAAGAGAATGTTAACATGGGAAAGTGCTTTAAAAAACCACTTAAATGGCTTGTCCCATCCCAAAATCATTCTGTGTTGGCACTGGGCTCTTTGAGTTAAATTCATAATAAATTAAGAAGAAAGAATTTTGGGCTCTTGGGGCATCAAGGACAATCTATCATCATTGCAACAGTTTAAGACTGATGGCGTCCGGTTCTCTTCTGGTTTAAGCCCTGGATGCAGCAGGTCCCATTCCTCCCCTCTGCCTGGTCCTGAATCCCTGTGCAAGGTGGGACATCCCAAAATAGTCACCCATTACATCCCCCTTCCAACCTGGGCTGATACCATTTATAATCAAAAAACAACCCAGTGAATTAAGAAAGACTCTGGAAAACTGATTCAGTTCCATCTTCTTAAATCTTTTTCGCAGCATGACCCATATTTAAATCACTCTCTCTTTTTTTCCCATCACCAAATCACCACCTCATGCACAAAGTCCCACATGGGACGTGTCACTGGCACCTCAGAGGAGTAAAATATTTTCAGGGAGTTCAGTATTTTCCTATTAATAACTCCTTCCCCCGCCTGCTGGAAGATACCAGGGGCTTGGGTCAAGGCAGATTTCTGATTCCCATCTTGAAAATCCAGGAACATCCCATATGTGCTGTGAGCAGCCACTTCTCAGCATGGAAAATCCTTTTTCCCTGGTGAGAGGCAGCAATACTCCAAGCTTTTCCCCTTGGAAGACCTTTTCCCTTCTCCTTCCCACCCATCACTTGTTATCCTGGATCTCCAAGGTGGCGGAGGGACAAAGGGAACCTTGGCAAGGCTCCACTTCTGACAGCCTCTGTGAAGCCATTCCTCCACAAGATGGAAAACTAATAATAGTGAAAAAAAATATTTAAATAAAAGGAAATAAAAAGGTGGAAATTCCTGTTTAAAGCCTGTGCCTGTACAAAAAAGCGTAACAGCCTGTATGAACTGCAGCACGATGACTACTGCTGCTAATGCTTCCAATGACATCAGTGTTTTCCAAATTACAGAGTGCAAGGGGCTGGTTAGGCAAGTTGAAGAGAAGAAGCTGAAGGTAGTGAGGGTTTTAAAGGATGTCAGAAGCATAAAACATTTCTTTAGATAGTCTTCCTTATTTCATTAATTCTTTTATTTTCTCAGTTTTGGGGATTTTTGGTAACGTCACTGCAGCAATACACAGACAATGAAAACCTCAAATGCCACCAGACCCACATTAGATCCCTGAATAACTTTGCTGTCACCATTCCTGCTCACATACCCCCTACACTGCTACTTTTGTATGCCCATTCAATCTCCCAGCTTTCAACCAAAGTGATTTTTGAAGTAAATTTTGAGGGATGAAGCCCAGAAAGCTTTCTTAAAATACAGATGCATTACAGCTATTACATTTTTATTTATTTATCTTTATTGCAGAAGTACAAGGAGCTTTTGTCAATATTTCTGTTTCAGAAGTCCGGGCTGTTCACTGCCTGGGCACTGGAAGGATTTTTTCTTCTCTTTAGGCTGGAGGAAGACTGTCAAGCTGCTTTTCCAGGTGTTGGAATAGTGCAGAGCACTTGAACCATGCTCATGGATAGTGGCCATCTAACTCACATGGCCAAGAGTGTGTTTTCCTTTTTGGCAGTGCTTTTGTTCCAGGTGGAATAGTCCTTCATCCACATGAAGGAAACTCTTGCTTGTCTCACTCTCAGGTAATGGTCTATAACCATCCAGCTGGAGTGAAATATAGAACTTAAATGGATGTATATATATTTGTGTGTACGTACATGCTTGCATCTTTCTCATACATTGCTCACACCCATGCTGCACTCTAAGTTAATTGAATTAAAAATAAAAAATAAGGACATTTTTTCCCCCTGTCCTGTTAATGCCAGAAAGCCCTGGAATAGCTGCACTTTTACAACGCAGACGCTCCAGACCAGGTTCCAGCTGTTGGAGTGTTATGTCCTTGAGATACTTCTGGAATAACAAAGTGTCATACACGTCCCTGCCAGTACACAAGATCAGCACATGAGATCAGACCTGCAGATGTTGCCTCCAGATCCACCCACTGGCATCTCATTATCAGTTTAGTTGGGATCCTCCACCCATTCCCAGCCAAGCAGGAAGTCAGGAGCTGTAATTTGTGAGAATGAGCTGTATAGCAACCATTTATCTGCAAAACAAACCTCTGCTGGCAAAAAAGCTCAGAGGCAAATTGAGAATCTTATGAAGGTTTTGTGTCTTGGCACATGCAGGTAATGAGTGGGGAACGCTGTGATTACACAGTTCCATGGGCAGTGGGACTGGGAGGTGGAGGAAGGGACAGGGATTAGCACTGAACACACAAAAAACTGCTTTAATTGACTTGAAAAGACATTGGTCAAGGGTTGGATCTGATGATCTTGGAGATTTGTCCCAACCTGAATGATTCTGCTCATATTCTATGATTGCTTTCTGGAAGGAACATCACGGAACAATGCACCTGACTTCCTTTACCCTATTTCTTGTTAAGAAGGGAATATTTTCCTGCCAGGAAAAAGAGCTATGGCATAGTGGGAGGGAGGCACAGGATGTTTCATCTCTGCCTCCGTCCTCAGGGACAGCAATGCCAAACATCCAGGGCTTTCACCTAGGAACTGAAGAGCACTAATCACCAGGGCTGGGCAGGAGATCCCTTGATATCCCAGGTCACCAAAGGATTCCCAGCAGCAATTTTATTTCTACTCATTTAGGGTGGCAATCTTATCAGCTCCATGCACAGCACATAGAGATATACAGAGGAAAAGAAGCCTGGGAGGAAGGACTGAGTCAGGATCCGTGCTGCATCGTTAATTACTCAGATAATAAATCCAGGAAGGTGTGCTTGGATTCCTTGTCATGCAGGCTGCTACTCTGGCAACTGGGGAGAGACATCTGCTCAGCCCAGCCCTGCGCTGTCGGTGTGGATGATCACACCTTTCTAATGAGCATCTTAAAGCACTTCCTGAGCAGAAAAATCTGCCTGGCTTCAGCCCCCTCTGAGAGCTTTGGTAGCAAGAGGCTGAACAGCCCCAGAGGTGGGGCCAGTCAGGCTGAGAGCTGAGAGGTGATGGAGCAGAAGGTAAACCCAGCTCCAGCATCCCCTCACCCCTGACCTCCCCAAAGCAGGAAGGACAGGAATTTGCCTGTCATGTTTTTCTTCCTTGTCTGCAATTATGATTTCTTGCTTCAGTTTCCAATCTTTAATTGGATTGGAAATTTACAGTCACAGTACCAGGGAGAGGAAAAAAAAAAAAAATCCCAACCCCTCTGCCTGACTCAAGCGTCTGTTTTAATTTACTACTCCAGGCTTCTGAGTTACTTTGTCAACTCAACGAAAACAGGGATTTCTTAAATTAAAAAGATGTTCTGCCCTTGCTGGCTGCTCTACCTCTCCCTGAGCATAGTGAGGTGCCCAGAACTGCCTGTGCAGGGGAGTTTGGCCCGGGTAGCTCCATGTAGGAGGTGATATAAATAGACAAAAAAACCTCACTTATGGAAATAAACTTATTGCTACAGATACCTTCCTCACTGGCACACCATGTAATGCAGGCTATGTGGCTCTTGCCAGAGAGGCCCACTCACATGTTTTCTGTTGAGCACAGCTATTAATGTCACACTTTTGTTCCCAGGGAGGAAAAAAGTGCCACTACAGAGAAAACTGTTCAAGTTTCTATTAAACAGCTCTCCAATTCCAGTGAACATTGTGCTTGCCTAATCAAGTTCTCCAGTGCAATTAAGCAAACCATGGAGGGTTAAATGTGGGTTTTCTCACCTGCCTCCCCCCTGGCTGGAGCAGAGTTAGAATATTTCTAATGATGGAGCCCACTCTTGCCTGAAGTTCAAAATCCATTCATCTGATGGTAATGAAGGAGGCCAATTTAGCTTAAATCCCCCTCTAAAAGGTGGGGAAGGGGTCAGGAATCAGTTTGCACAGAAGAGCGCAGAGCAACCCTGGGCAGTTCTACTTCAAAAGGTTTTGAAGTGCATCAGTGATGCAAAGCTGAATTCAGAAAAATGCAGCCTGGGACTGCTGTGCTGTGGGCAGATATTTCCAGAATTCCAGGTCAGATGTAGACAATTGAAGTTTAAATTAATAATAATACCAAGTTTCCATTTTAACCTCAGAATCTCCCTGTTTTTTCTCAGTAAGCCCTGAGAATGTAACACCTTGGAAGGTAAATCCTGGAGCATGTGAAGTACAAAGGTTCTGGGTGTTCACAGCCCATCAGGAACAGCCAGGTTTTAGCACCTAAGCTGGTGCTCAGATTTTGCAGGGCAGTGACAGCACTCAAATCCAGAGCTATTGTCTGATCAAGCCAAAGTGCTCATAGTGCCCAATCAGCCTCTCACTCGTGGCCGTGGACTCTTTCTGACTTCAGATGGCAGCATCTGATCCATAAATACTGATGGGCTCCTACAGCTAAATTTAACCTATAGAAGTATGGATTGTTAATATTCATGGACTGTGTCGTGCCAGCTGAAGCCAGAAGGATTCCTTGGTTATAACCTAAGTCATTGCTTCATAACTTTCCCTTAAAATACACAGGCCACATATAAACTGTCTTTCTGTTAAAAAAGGCACCATTTACCACCCCTTTTCTCATTTTAGAAAATAACTAGACACATTTGGGGACTGATAGACTTGGCTCAGCTACACACATCTCTCATGGAGCATCGAGGCTCAAGTGTGACTTTTAATGCAGAAAAAAAATGTAAGCCACATGCCTAAAGAAATTCAGTTTAATTACTGTCTTATGGTGAAGTCTACAGTGGCAGAGAGAGAGGGATGCCACCTTTAATTCAATACACTTCAGCCTCACAGTTGCAACTCTAAAATATCAGAGCTTCTTTGAACACCTTTCTAATGGGCAAACTGTGCCATAGCCAGAACCACAATCTCTCTTACATTGGTCCCTTGGCAGACCAGGCAGTCCCAGGATCAACTCCCCCATGCATGCACAGCTTTCACCTCAAAAATCAAGCCAGTGATATTCTTCTTCCCTTTTATCATCATTAAATTCATCCCCAGTTAGGAGAATATACAGTTCAGTTCTCTGACTTCCCATGAAATTATGAGGCTCTGCCTCTGAGCTCAAAAACAAAGGGGAGGCAGTCATTTACTTTCATTCTGAGGCCATTGATAATCACCTGTGTGTTAGGGTTTGTATAATGCGCTGAAAATAGACAAAGTTCATCCTAAAGTGCCAGCACATTCTTCCATTAATCTCCAGCTCAGTCCCTTAAAGGAGGAAGTAACAACTCTGTAATGATAAGGCTCGTGGCAGCAGCCAGAGTGCTTGAAGGTCTGTTCTTGTAAAGAAAATTTTTCAATTAGTTAAAGAAGCCAGGAGCATCAGCTTTCAAAAAAAAAGAGCTTCCTTATGAATCTTTGATCTCTCTCACTGTACCATGTTTCTCATGAAAGACAGTGGTAGTGGCACTGTTTAAATAACATCTACAAAACAGTTCAATTTGCAAATCAGTAGGATTACAGTTTCCTTTATAATCTTTATTTAAATGAAGTAGGGAGAATGAGCTGTTAAATTAAGGGCTTGTCTACAGGAGTTGTGTCCAACCAGAAGTGGCCAATGCTTGAGAATAATGGGAGGAAAAAGCAAATATGATTTGGGCAGACTAAAAGCAGAAGAAAAAGCCAATTTAAAATGCTTGATCTCACTTCTGGTCCTAGAGTCTCAAAACCAAGGATACTTATTCAGGCAGATTACCCACCCTCTTAACTACCTGTGATTCATGCTTTTGTCTTAGCTTAGTGCTGTTAATTAAATTTTAACAAAAATAAGAGATTTCTGAGCACACTAGAATCTGGGCATGGCCAGATGTCCCTGCTGGGGAAGGGACAAGACTGGAGAAGTTCTGCACATGACCTGACAGTGAGCTATCAACACCTTCCTGGGTGGATGTGGTGCTGCAGGTCTCCAACCTGGGCTGTGGGCTCCATGCTTCCCACCCCAAACTCCATCCCAACTGGGAGCTGTGTGTGGGATGTCTCTTTGAGGGGCAAGAGACAGTCACAGAATCCCAGAATGGTTTGGGCTGGAAGGGACCTGTCCCATTCCACTCCTTGGGCAGGGACACCTTCCACTGTCTCAGGTTGCTCCAACTCCTGTCCAACCTGGCCTTGGACACTCACATGGATTGAGCTTCCAAAAGTTCACTTCCTTGCCCTCAGCCTCCCCCTTGGCTTGGTGACGTCCCCAAAATCCCCGATGCTTCTTCACCAGGGCTCATAAGGAGAAATTCTGGTGCTGTCTTGTAGTCCAGCCAAAACGTGTTCCCTGCCTCCAGCTCTTAAAATCTCAGACAATCATGGATCCACCCTCTCTCCCAGTGCAATTCATCCCACAACAGATTTACTACTGCTACTGCAAAGTGTGATGGCAGAGGTTATGGTCCAAAAATGTAAATGTCACCGAATTACGTAATCATCACTTCAATTTCATAATCTGTATATATAGGATTCAAATTCCCAAATGCTCCCTCGGATTATCCATGTTTTCCAGTGCTCCTGTGGTTGGTAAAGTGATCACAAAGAGGTCCTTAGCACCCTACAAGAGGCAGAAATATTGTTACAAGGGCACAAACCCCTCATTTAACATTTAAGAAACTGGGATTATTTTCTTTATGGAAAATGCCAACTAAGAGTAGAAATAGGATATTTTTTTAATGTTTATGATAAAAATAAACCAGAACACAACCACATATTTCATAATATATAAAAAAAAAATTGCGTCTTGAAAGCATTTTTGACAGGCTTCCACTTTACAAGTTAATGGTAACATCAGAGGTACAGGAGTCCTGGAATAAATGGAAAATTGGCTCCAAATATTAAAGACAGAGAGCAAGAAACCAAGAAAAGCATAGTCATAGATGGATGATACTGCCTTGGCAGGCAAGGTAAACAGCGAGGAAACTCACTGCCAGATGCAAAAAGGCTTAGATCATTAAAAGGGAAAAGAGATGAAAAAACCATTCAACACAAATAAATTAGAACAGTATCACCAACATTGTCTGTCAGCATTTCTGCTATAAATCCTGGTTCGCAGGAGTGTGTTCCACATCTGAAAAAAATATCCCCCGGGTGGAACTTGGCCTGCCAGATTTCTGGCCTGTGTTAACGTGTCTTTTGTCTTCACTAAGTTTTGTGAGGCATAAATGGAAATTTAATTTGGATTCACCATGATCAGCTCGCACACTCCAGGCACCCACACAAGTTTGTGCTACCTGAAGACTGAAGAAGCGTTCAAGAATTATTTTTCCCCTCTAGAAACAGCAGAAAGGTATTCATCGAGGTACTTTAAATTTTACAACAACATTCCATTCATAACTAGTTTTGTCGTCAGCAAAAATGTTAAGATGAGGCAAGACTGAACTGATGGTACCTGTTTTGCAAGTAGTTTAACTTTGAAAATTATGTCTGACCATGTCATACTCTAGCTATCAACAATACAACATCTCAATAAAACTTGACAAATACAGACAGATCCAAAGTCCAGCCTATAATGGTTGAGTCTAAGAAGCAGCAATTTTTCAGTGTTTTGTAAGAAAAACTACTAAAAATAAAAGCAATGCTTTAAAATATTATTAATAATCCATACCATTTTAGTTTTTAATCTGACCATCAACAGGCTAGCAATTGAATTTTTTTACTGTAGGAATTCTGGAGGATAAAACGTTATCTTCTACTAGAAGCTATAATATTTTTTAGCTGATAATATAGATTTATTTTTTTTTGGCAGCTTGTTTTGATATATGGATGCGAAGGATTTAAAGAGATTTGTCAGTGTAAAACCGAATTAAGTACAAATTGTTTAAATGATTGTAGGTGTACCATAAAGTGCCTTTGAAAAATAAGGCTGCAGCTCTGGATATGCTGGCAAAAATGAGAAATTCCAAGCTGGGAATAGGTCGTGCCCTATGATCCGTGGTGCGCATCACTGCTGCCTTTGGAAATGCAGCAACTTCACCTGTCCCCCGATGGGATGAAGACAGAGGGAGGAAGATAAATTGCTCTTCATAACAGAGATTAGGCCAGAGCAACAGAAGGCAAACCAGAAAGAAACAAACTCTCCAAAAATGAGAGGATGTACTTACTGCTGACCATAGCTGGGCTTTGCCTGTCCTCCCTCACTTTGTTTTGTCTTGTGGGGGACTTTTGTTCCTCTAAACTCTCACCTCTTATAAAAATAAGGTCTTCTAGAAAGGGGCTGTGTTCCTGAGCCTGTGAGTCAGCCTGGTTTACATCTGGGGTTTTCCTCATCCTGTCACTGTAACCCACATTTCTTGGGGAGGCTTTGTCAGGGCTTTGACTCATGGGCTAAACCTGGACACATCTGAGTTTAAGATATTATTTATTTCTATAATTTACTGATATACCTGGAAGAAAACACACATCAGGCTTTCGCACATTGAAAGAAATTTAAAAACAACAACAAAAACAAAAAAACAACTAACCAACCAAACAACAACAACAACAACAACAAAAAAAAAAGCCAAAGCAGTCTGCACCCTGGATCTTCCAAATGAGCTGTGAGTGACACGAAACATGAGGAACCCCCATGGCATCATTGGGCACTAGGCAGACCATCCCTATTCCTGGCCTGTGGAATGTGACAGCAGGTCCCACTGGGACAGACCACAAAGAAGTGGAAACACTGAACACATTTTGTGTTTTTCCAAAGGATATGTTTTTTTCCCCCCCCCCCCCCCCCGCTTGTGTTGTGTCCCAAATAATGAGTTATAACAGAGCTGTGGCTCCCAGGGAGGCTTTGTCCCCTCCCAGTGTGTTCTTAGCAAACCTTGGAAAAATATCAGTACTGGGAGATTCCGCAGAAAACACATGGAAAAGTGAGCACTGAAAGCAATAAGTACTGGGGAGATAAAACACTATTTTCAGAGTTGAGACAGAATGCATTGGAGGAGAGAGGAAAGACAAAACCAGCAGCTCACAACCCTGAAAACAGTGAAAATAAAGATAAGGGATCTTTTTTTTTTTTTTTTTTGCTTCCATTGTCTTGTTCAAATATTTTAGTCCTCCAGATCTTTTAATGAACTCCACACACATCCATTCAGCTCCATATAAATAAAAAAAAATCTGCTGCACATTCAGATCCTCACTTTATGCTGGGAAACATGACATCCAGCTGGGAGCAAACCTGAGGGTGGAACATTTCCCTACAAGGTAAGAAAAACCCCCTAAAAAAGCTGACTTCATCAGGCCAGAAATTCCTGCCAGGCTTCAGCTGCTCAGGGATCTGTCATAGCCCAGTGGGTCTGGAGAAGGGATGGTTGAGCCATGTGAGATGTCCCAAAAAACACAAAATAAAGTTTTCCAATGCATCAAGGCCTTGGCACCTTGTTTGCTCCTTCCCTCAGTGCTTTCTAGTTTCAGTATTTTCTTTCTGTGCTTTTTCTATACCTGTGATATCTTACGGCATCTTCTTAATTCAGACTTAATGGGCATGACAAGGGAACTAGATCCATGCCTTGGAAGAATTATTGGGAGAATTCATATATGGTGAAGGTATTGACAACTGTACCTTAAAATTACACTGTGATTGGTAGAATCAGAAAATCCTTAGATTCACAGAATACTTAGAATCACAGATTTGTGCTGAACTGGCAGGGTAATTCTCACTGCTGGACACTAATTTTTCTATGCTTGCTACTCATATATCTCAGAAGCTTAAATAAGTTTTCTGTCTAGTTTTTATTCTTTATTGGTAGCTATTTATCCTGGGGGAAATTTCCCCCACCTCCTATTAAAACCTCTCATCCACAAACTGTTTTCTGTTGCTGTTACGTTACTTCATGTCCCTGTAACATAAATTACAATTTAAAAAAAAACCCCTTCTTTGAAATTCTCTTTAACTCATATTTACTATATCTCCAAAATGAGTAATTTTTTTTAAATAAATATTTGCCTTTAATCCATGATAACTGAACAGACGTTTGCTAAATGAAGCCAACAGACATGAGAAGATTCGTTAAGTATCTGAGTTTTCTGACACTGCAGATTGGAAGGGAGCAGCAAAGGACTTTGCCAAAGACAGGACTTTGAATTTTATTTCTCCTCATACCAGCAAGTGAAAGAATTGAGGAGTTGAAGCAACTATACATCTCATATCAGGCTATCACAGAATTAAATTGTGTCCTTTCCCACCACACACAGCACCCTCTGAAGCAGATAATATAGGTCATGCTTAAAAATGCAAGTAGCATCTTTAAATATTAAAAATCATACAGAGCACTAACATTGAATTGATAAGTTTTCTTTCAACAATTCCCCAACAATAACAACTGGAAAATGATGGCACAGATTAATCCCAGCTTCTTAAAACTTTAAGTTTCTGAAATCAGAACCTTCATATTAGCATTGAATACAACAGCATTCTGATTTCAATTATTGACAGCCTGAACTAAATTAGTGTCTCATCTAGTTTTAACAGTCTGCTATTCATTGAGTCGTTCAGATGTTGGATGGATTCCATCAACATCTCCTGAACGCACGTTTTGTTGTTTTTGGGATTTTTTTTAAGCCAATCTGCTTCTCTCTGGTTCCTTTCTGACACTTTCATCCCTTTCTAACATGATGTTCCCTGAGCTATCCCCCCCTCATTTCCATATACTTGATCTCCATCATCTCCACTTCCTACTCTTACTTTGCCTTTTCCTCCCCTCTCCCTATTATTTATTTGTGTTTCACATCAGTCCCTGTGCCACCTAGCTCACCAAAATACTGATGCTTAATTTGCTTTGGCAGTTTTCAGTTGTTTCTTCAGGATCACGTTTGGAAAGGATGCACGGTCACTGTCCCCAAAATTGTGTTTCAACATGACAGTGACTTTACACTGAATATATGAGAAGGAAAAGAATAAAAAGGCACCAGACTTAGTGAAAATCTTAAAGCCACACTGATTTTCAGGTATGTGCAGGGAATTCCCCCTCATACCATAGAGAAATCCATAACAGCATCCTCTGTGGTTACTGTTGTCCTCTCCTGATGCATCCTCACAGCCTCATCCGTGGGCTGTGGTTCCCCACAAGGTCACTGCTGCCCTGCTGGGATGTCACAGCGGGGGAAGAGTGCCTGAGTGGGAATGACAGACAACGTGGAAGCTGAGACATCGGGAAACACAGGAGGAGCACAGCTCTGAAGGGAAAGTTTCTGAGCACTGGGAAAGAAATCCCCTTTGGAAAAAGCCTTTTCAAAAAGTATAAGGATGAGTTTGTGTTTGGGTTGATGTGCAAGAATAGCAGAACATCATGTTTTTCATGTTTTTATCCTTGTGAATCAGTGTTAAATATTATAACCTTTTCCAGCTCTTATTTCAGAATTACTGGTCTCCAGTTCCCCGTGCGTCCTAAAAAATGACATTATTTCAGCTCCCACTTCCACCAGAACAGCTTTTCCTTTGCATCAACCCACAGCTGCTGCCCCCAATGTAGGTGCAGAGGTTCAGATAGCAAACTCCAAGCCATGGTAGCCCCAAGTGCATCACTGAGGGCCCTGGATCTGCTGTGCATTCCCAAATCATTAATTTTATTCTGATTGCACATATAAATCAAGTGCCAGTTTTAGGCTGGCACAGACATTGGGAAAGTCTGTCTGCAAATCAGACTGTAGGTGAGGAGGAAGAGAAGGAACCACTAAGATTGGTAAATTGTTACATTCCATTTATCAAAGACGGGGAAAAAAGAATTCTGATCTTCACATGGTGGATCTGGCCAAATACTACAGAATGTCAGGTTTTACTGAGTTGCTCTTCTAATCCAATCCTGTCCAGTTATAAGTTTTTCTGATGTAAAAAGTCACATAGTTCATGAGGGGCTGAAAAAGAAGTGATTCTGCCCCTCTTCCCTGCTCCGGTGACTCCCCACTCTGAGTACTGCATCCATCTCTGGAGACCCCAACACAGGAAGGAAAACAACGTCCTGGAGAGAGTCCAGAAGCACCAGGATGATCAGAGGGATGGAAAAGTTCTCCTGGGAGGAAAGGCTGGGAGAACTGGGGTTGTTCAGCCTGGAGAAGAGTAGGCTTTGAAATTACTTGACTGCACCTTCTAGGACCTGAAGGGAGCCAGCAGGAAAGGTGGGGAGAGACAGCTCACAAGGAACTGGAGTGACAGGACAAGAGGAGTGACTTCAAACTGAGATAGGGTACATCTAGATTGGATATTAGGAAGAAATTCTTCCCTGTGAGGGTGGGCAGGCCCTGGCACAGGGTGCCCAGAGAAGCTGTGGCTGCCCCTGGATGCATGCAAGTGTCCCAGGCCAGGCTGGATGGGTCTTGGAGCACCCTGGGATGGTGGAAGGTGTCCCTGCCCACAGCAGGAGATTGGGACAAGATGAACTTTCAATCCAAGCCATTCTGTGACTGCATGAAAACTTGTCCTGTGGGTTCTGCACTACATTGTGCCTTCCTTAGCTCTTGGATGGAGAGCTAAAACATTTGAACAAGACACAATGGAAATTAACTTCTTTATTTAGGGTCCCTCAAAACCTTAAAGCAAATCTTGCTCCAAAGCTGCCTATGGTTCAGAGCTGGACCCATATCAAGACCTTCCAAAACTGATAACATTCATATTTTCAGTGTATTTGTGGATGGCTGCACGAAGGTGTTAATCCCCTACGTACAGCCATTAGCAAGGAATTCATTATTCTGCCCAGTGAGTTATCCCTCTATTAAACGTTAGGAAGAATTAGCCTAATATTTACTGTCAGCTATTTGTTATGTTAAAGAGGTCTTTGCCAAATCTCCAGCACCTCCACCACATGCACAGAATCCTACTTTAAATGAAGTAATTCTGAATTAAACAAGTGTGCTAGTACTACTAGTGGGATTTATAGTAACCAATAACAGTCTAAGAATGTATTTCACAGATTGCTCCTTTATATTGCAAAATTAATAGAGTTTTATATCTGAAGAAACAAATCTGCACATTAAAAATCAATGTTGCTCATGATACACACTTGGTATTATTTCTGGGAATGCTACAGCTGGCATGCACAGCCTAGTTAAAATATTATAATTTACTTGACTGCATGCATAGTCGATTTGCAGTCAAAACTGCCACTTACTACATGGGAGGAAAAACAATGACTTCCATGCTACTGCAAACATCAAAGGTAGTTTTTGCACTACTCCCCCTCAAAACCTCCTGGGAAAAGCCCTGACTCATAAGCTTTCCACTGGTTACTAGAGTGCTTCATAGGTTTGAAGGAAAAAAAATCATATTTTGCTACAGTACCTCCACTGAAAAATCCTCAACAAGCAGAATGGATTGAAAAATTCAAGCATGACTAAAAAGTACATTCCCCACTAGTCAGTGAATTTTGCTCCCTATTTGTCACTGCCACCTTGGAGAGCGGTGAGCATTAATAATGCATGGGTGCTAGGAATGTATTAGCAACTAACCTTGCAAAGAAAATCAACTGGGGACCCAGAAGAGCTGTTAGGAAAAAAAGAACAAAAAAAAAAGGAAAGAAGGGGAAAAAAAAAAAAAGGAAAAAAAAACTAAGTCAGAGCTCTCCTGTATCTTCTTATTTATTGAAGAGATTTTGGGAGCTGTGTCAGGGATGGCGGGCACTATGCATCACTGCAAACTCAGGCTGGAAGTCTCTGGAATGGGGTGGTAATTGAGTTCATTGATCACATTCAGGAGCAGACCCACCCCCACCCACCAAGTTCCCCAGCACTGGCCACTCTCCAGCACAAGAAATACCCCAGAGAACCAAGGATATTTATGCAAAGTGGTGGTTGGAGCAGAAATATCTTTATTAAACGTGTTTTTAAGGAAAGCCTTCATTCTGCTGTTATTGGCTTTGCATATGTTAATGGTGATCAAGTTTTCCTGGGAACTGAGAAGCACACCACATTTGCCAACCAATATTTTCAAGGATACGTCCAGCGAGGGGAGTGGAAAATTCTTTACCTCCTCCTGCTTCTACAACACCATGCAGATCATGAGCATACCCCCACAGCCATTCAAACATGGCTATTCTCATCTTTTATTTTATGGTGACAGGATAACATAAGGATTTTCTTCTCATTTTGAAACTCTTCAGTCCTCTCAGATCTAAGTTATCCAGTACCCAATGCAAATATTCTGCTTTCTAGCATAAAGCATCCTTACCCTTACACTTCTCTAGTTTGAAACAGTTTGTGCAGAAGCTGCTCTATCCTGCTGTTACATTGGCAGTAATGGTTTCAGTTATATATTTATGTCCTGCCATCTCCTTTTAATATATATTGTTTATATTTCCAGGCCTTTTTTTCTGGTATAACAATCATTACTACTTTTACATGGAATATAGTTGCTTTTTGTGCTATTAGCCAAAACAAATATTGTGTTTAAATCCACCTCATTGATTCACATTCTCAATGAATGAGAGCTTGCCACTGGAATGGGGATATAGAGAGGAACAGTCCTAAGTTCTGCAAAAAAGGGAAAATAATATGCTTTACCTTTCCCCTTCTGCTGGAAAAAATGGACAAAAATATTGGCCTCTACTTTCCTCATCAAGGAAGAAATGCCCCAGGATTTTCTGGGCAGATCCATCCTCCTCCTCCTCCTGAAATAATCAGAATGACCTGATGCTACAAGCTAAATTATTTGCTTTGTAACTCATCAGTGATATTTTAGTTGCCTATTGCAGACTGTCATTCAATTAATTCATTAATCTTATTATGACTTAATGTTGCATCCCAAATTCAAAGTTCTCTAAACACAATTTAATCTTTGGTTATTTTTTATTAAGATGTGCTTTGAATGAGCAGTTTTCCTCCAACAAGGGCTGGGCCAGCTCCTTAATTAAATGCTGCAGCCTGTGGATAAGCTAGAAACCTCACTGTGACACAATCCTCCTGCCTTTCACCTGCTTTCCTAACACTCATCAACTAATTCTTGCCATTCTTCTCATCTTTATTTGATGCTGAAGACAAAATAAAGTTAAAAGACACCTGCTGGTAGATAGATTTTTCCACTGAACATGCTTATACAGGCCTTTAGTAAAACTAGATTCTGGCATCCTAAGAGGATCACATGATTAAGATCTGAAGATTGAGAAGAGAATTGGTTCAGTACCAGTTTCTCATTCTCATTACAATTGCTCTCCAGAGAAATGAGCAATTTTTCACCATTGTTTTCTTGACACAATGGTCTTTGTTAAATTTTAGAGGGTTTTTTTTTGTTTGGTTTTGTTTTTTCTTGCCATCTTTCTTTCTTTATCCCCTCTTCCTTTTCTTCTTCCTTCCAAACCTCCCTTCGTATGCCACAGTTGTTTAACTTTTGTTATGGAAATGATTAAAGTTTTATTTTGTTTTGGTTTGTTTCATTTATCTCCCAGGAGTTTTTTAGGGTGATAGTCACTCTGTAAATGAATGTAAAAATGCTTTTGTCAGATTAGCTTGCATATTAACTGGTAAAATGCTTGTTCTTTTACTCTGATGTTACATTCACAACAGGATAACAGTTTTGATCCTGTTATGCAAAAATCTGCATTATAAATTAGAAGGCATATTTCACACTTTTTTATCTTGGGCAGATTCCTAATGCAGTCATTTGGTGTTAGGATGAAAAAAATGGAGATAAGGCAACTTCCATTAGCTCAGCTCATGTTAGATTCAGCAGGCACAAACTCAGCCATACGTGGTGACACCTTACTCATATGATCTGAATTTGGGCGATGTCTAACAACTCAAGAAATGTTGAGCTTCACAAGCCCAATGCATAAAACGTGCCAGTGGAATGCAAAACATCCTGGGCTGAAAGCATTTTTGTAAGGTTTTTCTTTAAAGAAAAAGAATGTATTTATCTAAACAAAGTTACAGTTATTAGTTACAGTAAGGTCCTTTGCTTTAGGTCCTGGAAGTCTCAGAAACATCTTTCAACTACAGCCTAATGCTTCATAGTTAAATGCAGTTTTTCAATAAGTTAATGTCTTTTTCTTCTCCCAGTTATTTATAAAGTTTCTAAGCAAACCTGAAATTAGTCAGACAAATTGTTTATAAAATTCCATTTTCATTATTTCTAAGAACATTAGGAGTGCAAAGCTTCTCTTATTTTGCAGGTTTGTAGACCATTATTATAAATGGTGCTAAGTTCATAAATCAGGTCCTGCTAAAGATGTTTAAGATCATTGAATATCACAGCTGACTTAATCGTTCAAGTTTTAGAAAATCTCTCAGTGAGTACCACCTTAAGAAGATATCCAATTTGCTTTTAGAAGAATATTTTATATCAACATACCCAGCACAATCTGATAGGATGCAACAGGAATCATCCATCAACATGACAAGTTCAAAAGGGATGCTCCTATAAACTACAAACACAGAGGAAAGGAGGTGGCTCAAGTGAGACAAGAGCAAGTTTTGGGAGGCTGTATTCAAAATGTTCACCCTCCACACTCCTTTTCCAAAAAAGAAAAAAATAAAACTAAAGAAATAAAAAGGAATTGCAACTCTTGCATTATTTTTGTTCTGTGTTTTATCACAATGAGCAGGAGATTCCCATATTCACTTTCCATCTTTTTACCTCTCTGTCTGCCAAACTTCAGTCTGTTGCTCTATACAGAACTTTTCCAGCTCTGTATTTGCACAGTGCCTCAAAGGCTCAGGTCCTGCTGTGAGAATCAAACTTTTGGCCTCTGTGTTGATTCACATATATATTGAAAAACTGTATTTTGAATGCCTGTGGTCAAAAGCAATGCAAAGAGAACTCTCCTCCGTGTTCATGGGGATGGTTGTAAGAGCCATGGAGGCCTGGTTGTCATAAAAACTGAAATGGTTTGGGTTGGAAGGGACCTTGAAGTTCACCTCATTCCACCCCCTGCCATGAGCAGGGACACCTTCCATCATGCCAGGTTTCTCCACCATCCAGCCTGGACTGGGACACTTCCAAGGATCCAGGGACAGCCACAGATTTTCTGGGTATTCTGTGCCAGGACCTCAGCACCCTCCCAGGGAAGGATTTCTCCCATATATCCAACCTAAACGCTGCCCTCTCTCAGCTCAAATCCATTTCACATTGCCCTATCACTCCATGCCCACATTTTCTAGTAAAAAATGTGTGAGTGAATGGGAATGGTTTGAGAGGGGGAGAATGGGAACAGACCATCTACAAGACTGTGGGGTAGGAGTGTGAAGAAGGGTCGGTTAAAAAATCCATAAAAGCAGCTTTTAATCACTTATACATTTGCATTTGCATGCACACACTAATACAGACTAAGTTGTTCCTACAAGAACAGGCACAGAAGTCCCAAATCCTGGTTCCTGGTGCTGGAGTGGTCACTGCTGTCCTGCCCAGGCACAAGGGCATGTTCACTTAAGAGCCCAACCTCCCTACTCTCACCCAGTGGAAAGACCCCAAATTACTATGCTGGGATTTAAATCAGGGCTTTTACACCCTGCCTGCAATGTCTCAGCTACACACACACAAATTAATCAATAAAAACGGGGGAAAAAAATCCCAAAATTCTAAACATTCCAAGCAGCATAGCATGAACCCATTCACAAATATGCAGTCTGTCCTGAGACAGAGTCAAAACACACAACACTCTCTTTTCTCTTGACCTTGCAAAATCTTGCCATGGCTATTACAAGCTCCAGCCAATTTTTTCTTTTTTTTTTCTTTTTTTTTTTAATAGAAACAGAATTTACAGATTACAAAAATGGTTTGCTAGAGTCATCACCATCCTTTTGAACTCTGAGGCCATTTGAATTTGATCCTGACCAGGCTGACCATAAACCATTCCGTTTGGATAATAGAGGAAATGGAACAGTTTGTCTTGAGTAACCTCATAATAAACTGTAGCTCAGTAGTTATGAATTAAAACTAAAACAGCTAAAAGAGAAAAATTTCATATGTATCTATGTTGTGCTTTACATATATGTACACACACTCACATAAATACACACTCAACTTGATGCCACCAGAAGTGAATGAATGAAGAGCATTATCAATGCTAAGATAATTTTTAAACTTAACAAGCTTCATCTACTTGTTCATTATACTTTTATTGTACTAATAAAATATTGCTCATTTAGATGAGCTTGATAAATAAAACCCTCTAAATTTTTTGTTCATAATTCACTATAATCTATGTGCAAAGCTCAGTGCAGTAGTCACAACTAATAAAACCCCAAAATATATTGTATTTGGATTTTGAAGTTTTGCAATGCATTTTTCATAAAATCATTGGAAAGTGCATCTTTCATCCCAAACAGGACACAGGGAGTCAGGTCCATTAAAGCACCCAAAAAGTCAGAGTTTTGGGATTATTTGGATGCCCAGACCTAAACTCTGGTCCTAGGATGCAGAGGTGGCTTTAGCAGCATGAAGTTATGAATTCAGAGGCAGAGAATTTGAAAAATTAGGTTTGCCCTGGTTTAAGGGCTCATGGCTGTGCACTGAGTGCCTGAAGGATGTGCAGAACTGGGGTAGGACTCTCTCAGTCAGTATTTCCCATCTTTTCTACCTATAGACAGACCATTTTCCAGGAGAATGATGATTTCAGCTTTTTGGAGGCTGTGATTTTTTATTTGTACATACTGTACCAGGAGCCGGGCAGAGAGTGTGCCCCCTTGGTAGCCACATCCCCAAATTCAGTGATATTCCAGCTAGCCATGGCTGACAGGACAAATTTCAACCTTCCAGCCCAGTTAGAGTTGTCCCACACTGGTTAAAAGGAGTCCTGAGGAGAGCAGCTGGGAGAGACCAGGTGGAGCCAAGCAAGCAAAGTTAAACCCTTCTGATCCTGCAGGGCTAATTATGAAAAATGTTGTGTGGCATCATTTGCCAAAGAGAGATTTTAAGCCTTTCCAGTTCTCCGACTTGCTGCACATCAGAGGAAATTAAAAGCAAATAAAAAAACAACCACCAAAACTGTGTGTGTCCCAAAGCAGAGACCCAGAGTCCACCAAAAACAGTGATCCATCAAAGGAGATGACTGCTAGCCAAAGACACAGCCAGAGGCTCCCAGGGAGCTCTCAGCCCACTGCTGTTTCCCAGATCTCCCAGTAACCACAGAGTTCCTGGAGCTTGGGTACAGCACACAGAAATACCCACAGCACATTGTAAAACATCTTGTTTTACCCTCTAGTTGTAGGTGATGATGAGAATAGAAGAAATGAGTCACCAAAGCCTAGAGAGAAGAGCTGGAACAACTGAAAACTTGTGTGATTTGGGGCTGGTTTGCTTTTTGTTCTGTAAGAAATAACCTGTTTTTTCTCTGCTGTCATTCATGCCCTGCATACATGTGACCACCAGTTTTATGAATGAAAAAAATCTGAATTCAAAAGATTGCACAAAATTAACAGATGATCAATGTCTGAAAATTTGTGCAGGGTGTGCATTATTCATTAATTGCCTTTTCATTTGATTATTCACCAAGAACGATTAATTATTTCCCTCTTTAAAAAAGCTTCAATGATCTAATCAAAAGGAGAGGGGGGTAAACATCATATGTCTTAGGAGACCAATAATGTACACTAAGAACCAAGGATGAATTGGAAATTGCTAAAATGGAAAACAAGTGAACACCTACAGCTACTGTTTGTGAAGTATCTAAAAATATCTGGGCAGTCTCAGAAATCAGGAATGGTTCCCAAATATAAAAAGTGTTTACCAGAAAAATGTGCATAATGAGTAATTTAACCAGCTATTCAGCAGTGATCCAAGGAATTCTTTGATTCAGAAAATGGCAATTTAAACAAAGAGGTATTTGAAGACTGAGCAGAACAATTTTGACGAGGAATATCAGGAAAGAAGCAGAATTTAGTATAAACTTATCTAAGATTTTTAGAAATCTCATCTGTCCTGAGTCCTGGGATTCTGAGAATAAGGGGAGGGATTTGTTTCTGATAGAAGGAAAAGGTGGCTTTGGAGGCATCCAGAAGCTGATTCTAATCCCCACTTTAATTAAAGAGGAGCAAGTTCTTCACACTGCATCTGCTAGGCTTCCCTGGCACCACCAGCTGCTCCTCTTTCCCACTTCCATCAGCGCAAGGATTCTCCCAGTGCCAAGAGGAGACCAAGGGGGAAGGCAGGAGGCAGGGAGAGGACTGTTTTCATTCCAAACTGAAGCTTTTTATAAACTTCAAATATTGCAACTTTTCCTTCAGCTCCTCGGAAACAATCCTATTCCAAGTGTCTGCACATAACCATAATTCATATCATTCCACAAAACCTCATTTCCAGAACTATAAACAGGGTTGGCTTTCTTCTATTTTTTAAGTTAACTGAACTAGGCCTAATGTGTCTAATGATACAAGATCTAATGAAAAGCCAAAATTCTTGCAACGCAGCATTTGCATTTTCTTGCGGACAATACTTATCAGGTAGATAATGACATTTTATGCTGGGAAATAACAAGAAGACTTTCCTAAAGTTAAAAAAAAAACCCAAACAACTATAATCTTCTATAATTCAGTACAGAAGACACTGTACAAAGGAAATTCTCCTTGGCAAACTAAGCTATGATTAAAGGTAGTCACGGGTACTTGTGATCATTTCCTAACCTTGAGACTGAACTGTCTGTCCTCCAAGCTGAGTTTTTTGGTAACCTAGTAGTTTATGGTTAGGACAAATCTTGATAGCAATCCAAAGTCTTCCTGAAACACACAAGTGGCTCTCTTTCCCTAGCAGATAATTGAATTCAGATATAACTTTTCTGTCAAATCTTTAAAAAATTAAAATGCATCATGAAAATCTACACACAGGACTAAGATGATCATCATACACACACAAAACAGCGAATAGGTTGCTCCCTAAAAAATGTTTTCTCCCCAAGTTGTAGTGCATTTGATATTAAAATATTGGCAAAGGACCATAATATTCTAACATTTGCAGAACCAAGCTCCTATATTCTTCCAACATTTATAATTTTTAAATTGGCCAGAAATGCTTTTCATTTAATTGACAAACAGTGTAATTCTTCCCTGCAAAATTATCATGACAAGATACCAGCACAGGCACAGGAATCCTCTCTGTTCCTAACCACAGAATCCTCTCTGTCCCTTACCACAGTGACAATGTTTCATGGAAAAATGAAATTATTTTACTTGCCTGTCCATTCCCCTGCCCAAAACCATCCCAAACCAGCATTTCCTTACAGCAGCCATATCAATGAGATTTTTTTATCACTAATGAAATCCATCCTTCTACAAGACACGTTAAGGGATGAGAGGTCCCCAGCACATTTCCCAGGGAATTCTGATCTCTCCCTAGTGAACAACCAAGGACTGGACATGTTCAGCATCTCCCCTTGTGCCAGGGTGACGGGTGTTTGAGGCTGTGTCTGCTCAGATCTGCTGTCAGATGGATTTCCACAGGACAGAGGGAAAAATCTCCCATCCGAGAAGCTTGTGGGAGACCTAAAGCAGCTCAGCTGACAAGGTGAAGCACCCCAAAATGATGCTCACAGAAAAACATAATTTAAAATTGCTTTAAAATTTCTCTTTAAAATCACTTTATATCAAGTTATTCTAACACAGAATTTTGTCACTAATTCTTATTTCAACACAAGTTCCTCTTTTTCCTCCCTTATTTTCTCTCTATATAAGCTACATCTCTGAGGCAGGGGTAGGAGCATCATGTGGAGCTGCAGAAGTCAGGCCAGGTGAAATAAAGAGACTGCACATTGCATCCCACTAATTCACATTAAATTTCCCAAAGCACATTAAAGAAGAGCAGAGTCAGAGCAGGGCTTTTGGTGCCCTCCCAGCAGAGGCTCTTTCCTGCAGAGGGGTAATTGCCATCATTCTCTCTCTACTTACTCTCATATTAAAAGAAATAAATGTGTCAGAACTACTTCACTCACTGTGCCAAGGACAACAGAAAAATCTAAGGGTATATAAAGGTCTTATTAAACATCATGGTCATCTTTGTGTTTTCCTGACCAGGTGATGGAGGGAAACACTTTTTTTTTTTTTTTTTTTTTTTTTTTCCTGCAGGGTAGGAGATGTGTAAGTTTTTTTTTCTAGGAGTGAATTGAGTTTGAGTTTGCAGAAGTAGCCCACAAGCAAAAAAAAATAATGACTTAATGTTCAGCCAAAAACACCCAAACAACCCCCACTGAAAAATACACCCCCAAAAAAGCCAAACACCTGCCCCCCAAGAGAAAAAAAAAAATCCATCACACAGAAAAAAAACGTTCTTGAAAAGCACCTTTGCTCAGGAATGATGTCCAGCCCGAGGGGAGAGAGGTGTCTTTGGAATACCTCTGGGAGAGTGGGGAGGTGATGATTTCTCCCATCTGACTTTCTCCACTTGGTGACCTGGCTCAGGGAGGGGAGGCTGGTGAGGAAATCTCTGTGTGCTTTAAGATTCAAGCAGAGACATCAGAGGAGACACTAACCTCACACCTCAGTGACATGAATGCAATAAAAAACAAGGTGAGTGGCTTTTCCTTAAGGCAGATAGTGACATCTCAAGGGAGAGGGGGCATGATTTTAAACTAAAAGTGGACAGATTTGGATTCAATGTTTGGAAGAAGTTCTTCACTCACAGGGCCAAAGCCCTGGCGCAGGTTGTCCAGAGAAGGGATTCCATGATTTTAGTAGATGCATTTTTTTTTGGAGAACTCACTTGACCATCACCTGGTGCTCTTGGTCTTTTCATTGCCAACTCAGAGGAGCTGAACTCCTAAAAATGTTATATTTTCTGCCTAGAAGAATTTATATGCAGTTACAACATGTGCTGAAAATGAAGGACAACATGACCAGGACAGGGCAAACCAAAGCAGCTGATGCTTCTGAGGTGGCACCCAAGGACTCAGGCTGGAATGTGCTGGCAGCCTGGCTGCTGTTGATCCTCCCAGTCTCATTTTGCTTTGTCTGAATCCTGGGATGTTGGAGTTTTGCCTTTGCCAGTTGAGGAGCACCTCAGCTTTCTCTGCATCACAGCTTCTGGCTCATTCCCAGCTGGTGGCTCCTGTGAATATTCCACACTCCACGACTGGCAAATGCAAACTGTTTCACATCCACTCTGCTTCCACTGCCTCATGGTAAATGCAATTTCTGGTCCCTATGGAAGCAGTAGCAACTGCAGTGAAAACTGACATGAATCAAGACCTTGGTAACAAAAAAGCCCTCACCTCTCCTGAAGCTCTCTCAGACCAGAAATAAGGTACCAATATAAAGCACCAACACAAAAAAATCTCTGTGGCAAAAGAAACTTCTCACACAGCACCTCTTTTTGTGGGCCAAAATGCCCACTGACTCCCCTGCCCAAGAGAGCACCGTGCCTCAAGCATCAGTCCCTAATTTGTGGCTGCACAGAATTCCCTCTCAGAAGCGCGAATCAAACCTCTCCAGAGCAGCCCCTGCCAGTGCATGGCTCTGTACCTAATGCCTCTCCAGCCCTTTCATTTCTGTAGAATAATGAATCTACAGAAGATGCTGAGCTTTCCCTTTGGTTTAACAACCCTACCCCTGCCTGTTGCTGGTGTGCTCCATCCCTGCAGTGCGCTCCCGTTAGCCACAGAAATAATGATAATTTACACCCAACTCACACACTTTTTCAGCGTTTCTGTGAGCAATCCAGAGGCGACAGGAACAAATTGATGGAGACAGAAATGGGAGAATCCCACCCTGTCAGAAGATGAATGAGCTGAGCTTGCATGATGTGAACCATGGCTGACAGAAGCGAGGGGGAATCAAAGAGTGAGCAACTTTTGACAACACACGCTTCACAGCTCTGACCACTGAGGATCTACATGATTATCTCCAGACAAAATAACTGTGAGTAAAAGGCTTACATACACTTAAATTAAACACAGCAGGGTTTTAGTAATCTCTGTTTGCATTTTACTTTCTGTTAAGAAGGAAATTGCTTGGACTGGGAACATTTCATTTAATGGCATTTTTAGTTACCTTTTGTACTTCTAATGCCATAGTCTAAATTCACCCCAAATTACCTAGGAAGGCAAAAGAAACTTTTGTCCTTTATTTTTAATTGCTGTAGCTTCCTTACCAATTTTACTAAATTAAATGTGTTTTAAAACATCACCGCATTTGAAACCTAATTATCCCAATCTCTGAATGAAGAATAGCTAACAATACAAACCCCATTTATGTAATTTATTTTGCAAAAGGAAAATAAATGGAATGCAGTTGCAGTAATGATATACATGTTTGCAATTCCACCCTGCTTTTTTCTCTTCCCTACAACAACTTAGGGAAGCTGCATTTTTAAACAAAAAAAAAAAACAGATGCTTTAAAGGCATCTCTGCTGTGGTTTTTTTTGTATCTGTACTGCTCTCAGAATGAGGGAAACTGCATGTTCTCTCTAAGTACCATGAAGGGCTTTTGTTTTGTGTGGTGGGTTTTTTTTTGTTTTGTTTTGTTTTGTGTTGTTGTTGTTTTTTGTTTTTTTTTTTTTTTCCTTTTCGAGCTGGTCATGAATGAGGATTATGGCCTGTCGCCCACAATAAGTAATGAATGAAGATCATGGCTGGTAATTGTGATGTGTAAAATAAAGAGTGGGAGATGCAGGGCTGAGATGCTCTGGGTGTTCAATCATTATTCAACACACCCCAGCCAAGTGGAGTTTAATCTTTTCAGACCACCTAGTCCTGAGAACTTAAATTTGGGTTTTGTTGGATAAACCACCATTTACTCACTGCATTTATCAATTACTTGCTGACTTCCCAGTACCTCCAGCTGTATTAAACTCTGTCCCAGGGAAGAAAATTGCTCCCAAATGATGATCCCACTGGTTAAAAGCAGGAACACAACCAATCCTCACCCAAACATACACATAAAACAAGGAGAAAAACATTATTAGAAGAGTTCACTACTAGAGCAAGCAGAGAAAACCACTGGCATTTTACACAGAAAATTTTATCATCAGTCAACAGAATTTTGCTTAAATTTTCTATTAGACTTACAGAAAAAAACCCCTCAGGATTCAATATAAAAAAAAATAAAAGGTTATTTATTAAAAAACAAAAATACAAAACCACACATTTAAAAAAATAGCATAGATACCATGAATTCAGTTCATATTTCAGCTGCTGTGATTAGGAAGATGCCTTCAAGCTCAGTAGCCTGCTCGCTGTGAGTAAACACTGGGACATATGTGGTCAAACAATCCAAAATACTTACTGAAGATTACTTTTACAAACAAGCCTGGGAAATTTGCTTTGCTGTTTTCTGTTGGGTCATGTTATTTGCTCTCAGTGAGTGCTCAGATGGGCTCTGGCTGGTTTATTCAGACAAATATTTGCAAGACCTTTCAAGTTTCGCCTAAATGTTTATTTGTTAAAAAAATTCATACGAGGAAGGACTTTGTTATTCTTCATTCACTTGCCAGTCTTGTTAGTTCTCATTTTTTAAGCAGTCAAAAGTCCAGTAAGAGAATAGAGACAATGCCCATGTGATTCTGATGACAAATTGTGTATTATAAACAATGACTGGTAAAAATGATCAGTGCTTGAATAAGGCCAACACTTGTTTGCACAAACCACCCAGTAAATATTTAGAAATAACAAATACTTTCCTAGAAATCAGAATTGCTGTGTGAGCAAATCGCCAGCAAGAAGGAACACAAAACTTGGGTAATATTTTATTTGCCGTGAAAAGAATTGTACCACTTGTGCCTGAATATTTCAAAGAGAAAAATTAAACTCAAGCTTTTCTTTATATCCCTATCAGCACAACTGCTTATTAGCAACTCTTTTAGCTAAGGATATTCCTTGGGATTCTTTAAAAGATATTTCTTGAATTAGGTAAATCACACAGCTATTGAGACTTGCTCTTGGGAAGCCCAAAATTCAAAAGTTCTTTTTTTTGGTTTTGGTTTTTTTCTTATCTTTTCCAAGTGTGTTTCCTTCCTTGGGCACATGTGCTACGTTGTTAACCTTGGTTCCTGCTACTTGCTCACATTCTACATCAATTTTTTCCTAGAAAACCTTTAAACATCAATTTTTAAATTTATTTTTTATTATTTCTAGGGGAAAGAAAGAGCATTAAAATATTTAACACACGTGGCCAGTGGATAGAAGGAAAATAACCATATCAATTGAAGTCTTCCAGCTTTCTTGGTGTCCCTTTATAATCTTAAAAAGGGCAGAAATATCAACATCTACTTCGTGAAACATAATAGTGGTGACTAAAGTGTAACTTTAAAATGAGTTTGCCTATTAGCTGGGAAGCATTTATTTATGCAGCGCTGAGGAGAGCTGGAGCTGAAAATATCCTTTCAGAGACATTAAAGCACATTATTAGGAGCTGTGGCTCCCCAACACACAGGTATCACCCAATTTCATTACTACCTGGTTAATTAACCTGCTTAAAGTGTGAAAGTTGGCACCTTGTCACTAGAATCCATGGGACTAACTAACGAGAAGCCATGAAATAATTTATTTCTCAATTAAAAACCCCGAAAGAAGAGGTTTTGTCTCATTAATTCTTCTTTCCTGTTATCACCTATGCAAAGCCAAGAAGATTTTGTAAAACTTAAATGTCTAAGAAAAAAAAAAATAAAATACTCTATGTAACATCTTAGGAAACACTTCACAGATCTTTAATAAAATGTGGTGTTATCCAACACCAATAAGCAAGCCAAGGACTTTTCAGGGAAATCGCATTCAGTAGACAGCAGGAATGTGAATATGAGTCTTTTAATTTAACAGAATTTATTTGCTATTTTTTTGGAGCGTATCTGGAGGTCAAAGAGACAAAAAGACACACTTGAGTTATCAATCGAGAATAAATTCCAGGATAAATGGGAACTTGTTTTCTATTAACAAACTGCCTGCAAATAAGTAATATTTTTAATGAGTGTGGCAACTTAGGAATAACAATTTATAGAAAAATGAGCCTTAGTTTCTGAAAAAGGTTGTTATGAGAATGGGCTATTAATTCACATTAATATTTGCCGCTTTGGGGAATATTCACCTTAATTTACAGATAAAGGAGCAGGTTCAGGAAAGATTTAAATGCCTAAATATGACTTGAGGTGTTTGAGTCTGAAGTTTGGATTGTCAGAATGACTTCCCGAAAAATTCAAGTATTAAACAAGAATAGTCACTGGGCTACTCTGCATACAGTGTAGGAAAGTTGAAATTATATATATATATATGTATATATATATAAATATATATATTTATGGAAAAAGAGATGCTTGGGGCATTATGGGTTCTAAGCAGCAAGTCACAAACCTGGGGGACTGGGATCTGAAATTCTCCATAGATATCCAAGCCACTGACAGCAGGATGGGTGAGGTTGTTCCCTTGAACAGCAGATGGGAATGAATGGGGTAAACTGCGAGAGCAGTTCTCAAGATTCAATCTATGGCATTAGGAGGAAATAAGAGAAAAAAAGTAAAAAATCTGAGTTGTTTTGGTTTCTTTTTTAATAAAAGATAGGGAAGGAATGAGTGTCCTGAAGAAGAGGAAAGGATGGCGATTATGGGCATCAGAGGGGAAAATTTAAAGCTGTAATTAAAAGTATTAGATATAGGTTTAGGATAAAACATTGTCCCGACCTGAGGTACATTGAGAAATAACAGAAAATTATTCTGGGAATTGTATGTATTTTTGGGAAAGAAAAAAAAGAAAATATGTTGCTTCCATAATGGATTTGCATGTCTTTTGGGTGTAAATAAGTTTAATTTTTGAGAAGAAACTTGGGAATGAACTGAGTGTAGCACATTGCTGAGACAAGATCTGTCCTTTCTTGCTTTGCCTCCTCCATCCCTGGAGACTTAGATGCTGGCATGAGGAGCTGCCAGCCCTGGCAACCCACTGGAAACATCCCTGCCTGACTCCAGCCCTGCCATCTCATTGTAACCTCAGAGTAAAAACTGAAAGCAAAGAGCAGAACCAGAGCAGTTTCCTGATATTTGTTCCAGAAAATATATATATATATATATATATATATATATATATATATATATATACTTAAAATAATAAAAAGGAGAAGAAGAAATTAGGTAACTGAAAATTTGCTGACCTCTTCAGACTTTTGTTACTTCTTTGGCTGTAATGTCACCAGTGGTGGCAGGTGACACATCACTTCCCCACAAAGCTAACAAAAAAAAAAATCCTGTTTGTTTCGATTGCTGTCATGATTTATGGCACGGGTACCACAGATCCCCTCTGCTCCATAGGCCTTTGGTCTAAATTTAAAGTCCAATTTGACGCTGGGGTGCTTAAACATCTTCAGATAGTCTGAATTTAGGAAGGTGGGGAATAAAGGAGATGTCACTTAAAAACTACAGCAGATCTGGTCAAAAATGCTTTGTCTGGGTTTTTTTGTTCCTCTTCATAACAGAACTACTCTATGGCAATAGGTTCATTTTTCCTTGAAAGCCTCTTATTTCGCTGAAAATCAACACATATGAAAAGTAAAATATTTCCCCTTTTCTTGTCTTTCCTGACGGGGAGAAAATTTCCCCAAAGAGCAGAGACGTGCCCAAGGAGCACAGGCAGCTCCTTCCTTCACCTGCCTGCAGACAGAGACTCCCAGCCCCCTAAAATGAAATGTTTTAACTGGTTTTCTCAGTGCAAAGAGGATCTGTTTTGTTTCCAGGAATCAGAAACCAACTGCAAGATTTTGGCTTTGCAAGGCAAGAAAAGAAATACAGATTGTGTGTTGGAAGGAAACTTAAAAATCGTCCAGTTCCAACTCCACTTCTATGGGGAGAAAGGTTTCTTTACTCATTCCTGCTGGATTAATGATCCAAAGAGAGAATGAGGCAAAAAAAAAAACCAAAACAAAAAAAAAAAAAAAAAAAACAAAAAAAAAAAAAAAAAGGGAAAAAAACCAATATATGCCACCACTTCACCTCTCCTGCTTGTCCACACTAATGCACACACACACACACACACACACATGCACACAAACATATCCATAATGGATGAACTTTGAAGTTTTCACTCCTGAAAACCAGCTTTAGATGATCTTATTTATTTATTAGTGCTACTGTTCAATTTATATTTTGGCTTGCTATTTATTATGCAAAATAACTTGCTCATATTTTATTCAGCAGAGCATTTGATTAGTGTAAAGCTTTATTTGCTGTCCTCCATAACAGCATTTTGTCTCATCTGCAGGCAATATAAGAGAACCCAGATCGTTCATAATTCTGACTGACTCCAGAAGAGAAAACTGTTAAAAGACTGAAACTTTCTCAGCACCTAGTTGGCACCAGGGCCTTTGGTTGCACCAAGTTACAAGATAATTTTGTCTTTGATGGAATGACTCACAACTTTTAACTTTTAACTAAAGTAAACAAACTTTTATTTTTTTCCACAGAAGATTGTCATTTGCTGAAGGTATCTCAGGATCCTGTGAAAAAAAATACTGTTTTCTTTAGTTTACAGCCTCTGAAATCTCCTGGCCAGCACTTCCATATTCAGAGCCTGTTTCTGGTTTTTAGAGTGATCTGCAATCTTTGTATAAGATCTTTTTAATCTAAATCTATTGCATTTTATTAGTTTGTAGTTATTTCATAGATATTCTTTTTTATTAAGATGAATATAAAACATTTTAATGTTTGTCTACCTTAAAGGTAGACCAAAAAATACATTAAATAAGTATTTTTGGTGTGCTTGAACCCAAGCAACCAAGACCAGATGATTTCAAAAGCTGTGTTCTGTATAAAGATAATTCAAATGATTTTGATTTTAAATATATTTAAAGAAAAAAATAAATTCTACACTACAGGGTACAGAAGAGTTGATAACCAATAAAATGGGAAAACAACCTAGGAAGGCCAGTCCAGGAAGCCACAAGTGTATAAACTCAATGTATTTACTTCAAATAACAAATTATGAGCCTGATTCACAATGACATTATTGACTCCAGCACACGTAGGGAGGAAAAATAGTTTGAATTGTTTAAGGGGGAAAGTCCAGGATGATTTCCCCTGATAAAGGACCTGGAATGAGGAAATCTTCTTGTCTTCCATGCCACAAACAAGATCCTCTTTAGAGCAATATTGTGTGTAGCTCCTAAAAAGAGGGGAAATTTGCTTTTTTCCCCAAAAAGATTTTTTTCTGGGAAGAAAGACAGCATAGAAGGACCCCATAGGAAACCTGAAAGAAATATCCCTCTATGTAAGAATACTTTTTAAAGGAAAGGGAAAAAGAAGGGGGAAAAAAACCCCTACTAACCAACCACCAAATATGAATTAAAAAATCATCTTCTCAGGGCAAGGGAAAGCTGTCTCAGCAGCATCACTTTTAAAATGGATAAAAGCCCTTCTCAGAGCTGAAGATAAATCAGTGACACCAGCTTTAACAAAGAGAGAAACCTTACTTAGGGCTAAGAGACAGCAGGAGTGGTAGGAGTACCAGCTGGAACAGAGATGCACATCAAAGAAATTAAAGCCCTTTGGCTGAAGAAATTACATGGATACTATAAACTAATAACTTTAAATATTAAAAAACCCTTTTCAGGCTACAGCAAAGACACACGTTCCAAGCAGCCAGCCCAAGGTTAGCAAGCACTGAGTGAGCTCAGCCCCTCAGAACCAGAGACCTTCACCTTGATGCCTCCCAGGTAACAAAGTGAATTGTTTAATCCCTACTGGTTAAAGACACAGCTTGCTACGCTGGTTTATTTTTTTCCCCCCACTCTCCCCATGCTTTTTAGTCTCTGTTAAAATACATTTGTTAATCATAGAGCAAAGTTGCACAAAATGTTCTGTCTCAGAACAAGGAGTTACACACAGCCTGTGCTGAAGCAACAGCTTGCTTTTCAGCATGACTCTGCCTTTTGCCTTGCCCTAGACGTTAGGCTTTACAGAGTTAAATTTAAGGTCTAATTTTCTTTACCAGCAGAATGTATCTCATTTGCTATCAGTGCATGCAGTAGACTTTTTGTCAACATGGTAATTCAAGGAGGAAGTCAGGCTCTCTTTGTTACCAGATTTACAATGGTTTCTTGAAAAGACAGCTTGTGTATACCTCCTGCCTCACTAGAATACTTGCTTGCTTGGTTCCTAACAATGGCTCATTAAATTCAGTCAAACTAGTATGAAACTTACCTTCAAGCAGTTTCACTTGCTGAACCCCATTCTCAAAGGATTTTCTAATCTGCAATTTCTATTTTAGACTTTGAGCAGGAAATTGGAGAGAAAAGAGCACGGAGCACTTTCTGCAGAAACACCCAAACAAAACAATACTTGATGACACCGTTTCAGAGGCAGAATAGATTTGTGTCACTCCTGTTTTGAAGGCAATCACGCTCACAACATTTATCCGTAAAGCAGGAGCATTCCCTGATCTCTTTGGCTGTAATTAATCTGATATTGGAAGAGAAGCTAAGGCTTTTAGCAAACTTTATTTTTTTCCCTCTGAAATCTGTTACTTGGCCAGTCAGCACAAGAAGGTCCAAACCATACAGAGCTCATTACTGGCCAAACTTTTCATTTACGCTTCTCACCAAAACCCTCAAAAAATCTGAGACTTAGCTGGACAACCAGGACAGAATTTTCCCCTTCCTGCTACAAGTGAGAACAATTCAGATTGGTAAAGCTTCAGAGGAATCTCTTGATACACCATTTTCTCACTCCTTTTGTTAGAGAGTATCTTCTTCAACGTGGAGGTTGTGGCGGAACCTCATGTATTTCATATGAACTGTTAAAGAGGGCAAAGGTCACAAATTAATTCCCCCCAAAAAAGATCAGAGAATCACAGACCATGCTGAGTTGGAAGGGATCCACATGGATCATCGGGACCAACTCTTGCCCTGCACAGGACACCCCAAGGATTCCACCATGTGCCCGAGAGCACCGCCCTAACTCTTCTTGAATTCTGACAGATTTGGTGAAGTTGCTGGGGTTTGGTGACTTAAATAGTTATACATGGGAAATAATATGAGTGTGAACATAATGTGTTGGGTTGTGGGAGGGGATGTTCATGATTCCATAACCTTTTATTGCCTGACACAGAGATGAAGAATCTGTATGTGATATTCCAACTATGGCATTGAGGACATTTTCTTTCTCATTCCCTTTGGTTTACTCCCAGCCCTGGACTCTACATTCAAAGCTGAGCATGGAAATGTCCCTGCACAGCTAAACCCTTCCACCTAAGCCTACCTTTTCTAAGATATTTTTGATCTAAAATCTATTGCATTTTGTTAGTTTTCAGGTATTTGATAGACATTCTTTTTTATTAACATGAATATAAAACATTCTAAGATTTGTCTACACTAAAGGTTGAAAAAAAATGCATTAAAAAAAAATGGTTTTGGTGTGCTCCAGCCCAAATGGAATAGATGGAAATATAACCAAGGAAATAGATAAACTTCGGCCACAACCTCAATGCTTAAGAAGATACTCCATAACAAAAAAAGTGAGAAAATTATGCATAAAGAAATTTCTGTAAAGCTTTACCAATACAAATTATTCTCACTTATAGCAGGAAGGGGAAAATTCTGTCCTTGTGATGCTGGTGGTCCAGTTAAACCTCAGCTTCATTGCCTGTCCTTGTCCTGCCACCAAGAAGGGTCTGCCATGGATTCCCATTCCTGGGAGCAGCACATGGCTGCTCTAATACAGGTTTTATATCCCATGGGCAGCTCAGACCACACGTGCAGCGCAGCAAAAGTGCCATCTGGAAGTAATTCCCTGTTATTACTTCTTATCAGGACTGCTGAGGGGTTTTTATTTATCAAGTATAAATGAATCACAGGGCAAACTGATGTCTGCTCATTAAACTATGAAAACTTATTAGGCTATCCTTTTACTGCTCAAAATAGAAGTCTAATAGAGGTAGGCTCGATCATGCTAACCTACAGCATGAATGTGACATGCAAAGGAAGAAATGGAGTGAAATCTGTCTCAGTTATGCCAGGAAATTACATATTCTTCTTAAAGTAAAATAAACACTTGACAAAGCTGTTAATCATCCCTAGTGGAAAGGATTTACAGATTCAATATTAAGATGATGAGCTTCCCACTGGTCTTAGGAGCACTATAGTCAAATGAATCAATTTTCCTCTGAAATCATTTAGATAAAAATTACATTCACATTGAAGAATATGAATGGTTTGAATGCTAAGATGTCACTTTAAAAATGTGTCGTCCCTCCAGTGAGCTCGTATTAATCCTCAGTTAATATTTAGTATATTCTGAATGACAAATTCAAAGCTGGTATCTTATATATAAATTGTATATCTGTAAAGTACTATATAAGCTCACATACTTTTTTCCCTTTACAGAAACAGTGTTGCATAAACACACATAGTCTGCAGAGCCTGAATTAAAAAATATACATTCAAGATTGATTTTTAAATATCACTCGTACCCAGACATTTCACATCAAACCACACTGAAGATCCGCTTCAGAAAAATAAATTTGCACATTAAATAGCAGAAGAATAAAGGATACATATTTATCTTGATTAAGATGATTTCATAAAAGCTCTTAACAATTAAGGGGTTTGGGGCTTCTTTCAGTAATGCGAAACAATGCTTTGTTGAGAACATATTTGAAAATTACCTGCAGTTAAAGAGTATCTGGGGACTCCACTCAAAAAAAAAAAAAAAAGCAAAAAAAAAAATAAAGCGAACAATTTTTAGAAGTTACCCATTCAAAGAGAGAGGGAGAGAGAGAGGAGAAGAAAGACTGAGGCAGGGAGATTATAGAATTTAATGATTAAGAATGTGTGCAGTGCAGTATAAGTACATTTGTTTCCTTGGAAACAAACTAGTACTGTTGCACTGAAGAAATTTGTAAGCATTAAAAAATTCTGTAATCAGACCCCAGGAGAACATATTAAATTTTTTAAAAGGGATAAATATTTGACATTCCTGGCCATTTCCTGACTGTACTTGTTGATGAGGCCTGCTGTCAATGGGTGGTGTTCCTGACGTTGGGGAAAGGGATCCAGTCTGTGAACCTGCATGGCCAAAACCACTCTTTTACCTGGTTAATCCATCCAGCAGGATCAACAACTCTGGAATCCACAGGCAGATTTAGATCTTTTAAGTAGTGGGTAGATGGCAAATGCAGATAAATGCAGATAAAGGTCAATTACTAAACTTGTAATAAAGTTTCAAAGGGGGAATTATTAAGAAGAATGTCAAAAACCTCTGCCTAAGTCACCTTTGCTTGCAGAAAGCAGCAGGACATCTCCCAGGGAGAAGCCAGGACAATAATGATCCCATTTATGCCAGGTAGAAATTACACTTATTGGACTTTTGTTCTTTGATTGATTCAAATAAAACAACAGGCTCAAAACTCTTGAACCTTTCCTTGTTTGACAACCAAACTCAACACAGTTTTTTCCAGCTGCACAGGAAGCCTTATTTTACTTCAGTTTTTCTAACAAGAAACAGAACCAGAAGAGCAAAAATATCAAACTAAATTCAATTTACAAGGTGGAGAAAAAATACCCAGCACACCACCAGAAATAGTACCTAAAGAGGTTCCAGAAGAGCTGGAGGTCTGGCCAAGGGCATGGAGTGGCAGGACAAGGAGGAATGGCTTCACACAGAAGGAGAGCAGGGTTAGATGGGATATTGGGATGGAATTGTTCCCTGGGAGGGTGGGCAGGCCCTGGCACAGGGTGCCCAGAGAAGCTGTGGCTGCCCCTGGATCTCTGGCAGTGTCCCAGGACAGGTTGGACACTGGGGCTTGGAGCAACCTGGGACAGTGGAAGGTGTCCCTGCCACGGCAGGGGTGGATGGGATGAGCTTTAAGGTCCCTTCCAACCCAAACCATTCCATGATTCCACGATTTTATGAGCTATTATTTTGATGCCATGTGCATCTGCAAATGAAAATGACATTAAGTTAGAAGAACACATCTGTTCTGGTTTGGTGACTTCAAATATCTGTTTTTCTTCTCCCTTGCTGTATGGTGACCTCACGCAGGTGGTAGCTCTATGGCAGTAATGCCATTCACCCTTGAATTCCTTACAGATTTATCTGTCACAGGTTTCAAAACAAATATTCTGTCTCATAATATACACTGGGAAAGGTGAGACTGTTTTGTCACTATAAACTTGCTTCGTATACCAACAAAGAAAAAGGAATATATGCAATTCAGGACAACATTTATTAATGCAATTCAGGACAACAATTATTAATGCAATGAGCTCATTTCAGTTTATCACTGTTACACATGAGATGTAAGGTGTGATGGATGAGGTTTCATCATTACAAGAAAATAGTAATTGCCAAAATGATCCCTCAGTTTTCCTTAATGGAAAATCAAGATGTGGGAAATTACAGGGAAAGGATGAGGTAAAAATAATTCTAGGTACAGGTTTTTCATGTAAGTATAAACCTTGAAATTAGTTTCCAGGAGCAATTTTAAGTGTGGAAGTGGAAGCTCACACTTTTATAAAGAATTAGAGGAATATAAAAAGAAAGGTCCCTTTATCCTTCACTTCATCAAAAAAAAATAAATTCTGAGCTACTTCTTTAACCTCATCACTTAAAGTCAAGGGATTAAGACTCCATCTTTTACAAAATTAGAAAAGAGATCTTTTTCTGCCTGCTTGGTTACTGAACCCAGGGCAGTGAATTTGGTGACGTTTGAAACTGGTCTGAAGAAAAAGATGCAAAGGTCCAAAGAAAAAAATGTCTTCCACTGAAGGAAGTGCAGAATTCCAAATGGGAAGAGCTGGATGCTGTGGGGATTCATTGCCAAAGCTGGTATTTGCAAATTTCCAGACAGCAGGCTGTAGGAGATACTGGGATCCTCTTTGATTCCATCGATATTTTCATTATTTCAATATATTGCATTAATTTCTTTTGACTCACTGGTTCTCTGCTGCTCTTCAATATTTTAGAGTGTTTCTACACAGCTCAAGCAGAAAACAAAGTGCTCTGATACTTTAATATTTTATTTTATTTTATAACTATATAATATTTAATACTGAAATGTTTCTACCAACACCATTTTAAACTGCTAAACCTGTCTCTTACCAAAAATAGATGAGGAATATTTGTGTCTCATAGATGGAAAATATCAAGGTGCAAGGGAAAATTAATTTGAGGCCTACTTTCCTTCCCAAATACATACTTGAAGTCAGTAAATGCTATGGAAGACCAAAACAAATTTCACCTACTTAGGTCTGGGTTTGTCCTGGTTCATTTTGTCAGGGAATCACAAGGTAATTTATCTTGAGTGGCACATCTAGACCCAGCATCCACTCAAAAAAAAATACCAATCTTAGACGTAGAGAATATTGCCCAGGGCCTCCTCAGCTGGGTTTGGAACACCTCCAAGGATAATCTTTCCTAAGATTCCCACTGGACCCCTCTTCCAGCACTTGACCAGCTTTAAAGAGAGAAACTTCAAGCTTGATAAAAAATAATGGTCTTTTTTTTTTAAATTTTGTTTGTTTGCTTTTAGGTCCTCAGGCTGATACTTTGATGGGATAGAGACTGAAGTTCAAATGGACATTCTGGCCTTTCCTGTAGCTAATAATGGAAAACAAAGCCCTTTTCTCGGATATCTCAGCTCTTAACCCTGCTCTCAATGTAGTTACAAATCAGCTCAGAGAATCTCTGTTCTTTTATTTATAGGGAATCTGAGAGGAAAGAAATCTCATCCAGATACAAATTGTGTTTCCCAAATTACACACCTGGTCCTCAGACTCGGCTTGGGACTAACGCTTCCGCTCTTGGGGAATCTTAATCAGTTCTTCCTCTACTTCTGTTTGCTAAAACAAGATTTTTAGGAAAGGTAAATTCCCATTCCTCTTGAGAAGGGAGACCATAAACCCCTGCCACCTTCTCCAGGACAGGTTCTTAATTTCCCATCAGGTAATAAAATATCCCACAAAATGCAGCATCGTGTGTTTCATGCAGAAATTAGGGACTTACATATCTTTCCCATACCCAAAATTCCCCTTGATATCAATATTTGTTGTTATTAGATGAAGTCATGTCACAAATTTTGACCTTTTGATGGTACTTTTGTTTTATCAGTTTCATGCAGGTTGGCACTTGCTCCATTCAAACTTTCTTCCTACCCGTCCTGTATGCCAGTTTTCCCAAAATTCCTTATTCTCAGGGTAAATTTGATACTGGAACCTCTGACTCCTGTGCACTGTGATTAGCTATGGGAAAAGTAAAATGGAGCCAGCTCTAGGGAGAGCTTTTCCTTTGGATCTCTGCAGGGACCCAAGGGTATTGCTCCTTTGATACTATTTTTTTTAGGAATCCTCAAGTCTGTCTGCGTGCAGTGGAAAGTTTATTGTGATATGACCATGTGGTAATAATATATCAAAGTCCAGCATTAAAATATTTCTAAAACATGAAAAATGGGCTGTTCATAATATTAAAGAAGGACAAGCAAATTTGCTGACAATGTGGGTAATTTCCTGAAATCAGAGTTCATCTTGTAGCAAACCCGTGTTCTGTGGACAACAGAAACAAGCAGAGCATAAATCACTCACTCTCACACACAAACTCCTCTGTCCTGATAATCATGTGGGTTTGGGATCACAGCAAAGCACACTGTGCCTTGGAAAAATAATAATGGCCTCTTTCAATATCCATGGAAAACAATGGAAAGGCTCCCGTTGACATGGACATCAAGGGATGAGTATTTCATTTGGCTGTAACAACACCAAGGTCTTAAAACAAGACGTGGAGAGAGATTTTTACCAAAAAAACCCTCGTACTGAAACTAGGTATGACAGTGTACTTTTAATTTATATCATGAATACACACATGTAAGAAAGTCATAAAAAATTGATTTATCCATTTTTCACATCTGGCAAATGGAAAGTTTCTCCTAATTTAATCAATAGTCTTAAATGTATGATCAAATATTCCTATTTTTTAAACATCTGTATATTAATTTAACTCTTGGAGCATAAACACTCCCAATAACTTTGAGAACATACATATTACAACTATGGCACATTTACATTCTAAATATATTGTGAGGGCATTATATTTTGAAGGGCATTATTAAATCTCATTGTACTACTTGGGAGTTTGCAATGTCACATTTCTAAACCAGCAACTTTTTCCTATTCTCTATAAGAATTTAAAACAACGTCATTTAATTGTAATCTCATTTTCTAGTTTGGGATGCATCCTGCTCTGAAATATTTTAGAACTTAAGCACTTCTTTTCAGCAAGACAAGAAAATTTTGGGGGGCTAGAGGCATGTGCATCTCTCACAACCTGATACTGCATTACCAAGAGAGAAAGAAACCTTTAGCATAGGAAAAGTAAGGCTGGGTAGCAAATAAATTAGGTACAGACATGAGATAATGGAAAGCACAGTAATCAGAAGACATGTTTTATTATTACAGGTGGAGATAATGTTGGGAAAAAAAGTGTGGGAGATTGCCTTGGGCTTGTTTTAAGACCAACATAAAAATGCAATACCTTTATGTTTGCTTTAGCATCTTTTTTTAAAAGTAATGTTTATTTTTTCCCCATATTTATTTACTCTTCAGATGTAAAAACAGGCTTATTGAAATATTTAAACGTGCCAAATACTTGGGATTTAACATAACCGTGTCTGAGGCGAGGTCATTGTTTTGCTTACAGCAAAATTTCCTACAGTCGCATAAAAACTTCCCCTTCCACAACCTGCAGTGAGGTCAATAAGAAATTCTTCTACTGACCTACAGCAGGTTTCTAGATTTTTACTATCTTTTAGAAAATAAGTATAAAGTTCAGGTAAGAACTTTAAGGTCTTTCGCCATATGACCACAAGTATTGTCCTGGGAGACTGAACATGGCCCATCAAAAAGTCTTGCAGGTTTATTTTTTCAGGTTCTACATCTTAAATTGCAAGAGAAAATTGTATTTATAATCCTCTACCATTAACCTTCATTTTGGAAAGAAGTAAGTCTGGAAAGACGTGCAAATATTCCACAAAATTAGTCTTGAGGAATTTAATGAACATTTACCTGCTGTTAACCAATATTAATATAATACCTAAGGTACATGAGACACAAATAAGAGTAATTATACAAATTAGGGATCTTTTTTCTTGAATTTTTAAACTCAAACTTGGAATAAGAGTAATGCCCCATAAATAGCACCATTTTAATAAACAAAAGTCTTGCTAATGACCATGTTAGTTGTTCCTAAATAGGTTTAAATATTGGCTGAATTTTCACCTGTATTCTGCAAGAAATTGTCCAATTTTTGAGAGCAAAGTTAGAGAGCCCATTATAGCCATGAGAAAAATGTTTTTAAGAAGTTGAGAAAGCAAAATGAAATGTGAATATTAACTACACGCCCCAGTTTCTCCACCCACCCTCTAGTCATTTATAGGCAGTTCATAGAAGGTCTACTGGATTTGCCATCACACAGTGACAGAACAAAATATTTCAGTACTTTGCAAACTTTTAATTTTGTAAGTGAAGACTGTAAGATCTTTCAAATGTTGGTATCCAATACTACTCCTACAAAATCATCCTTCTAATTAGCATATGCTCTTAAAATAGTTTCTGAGAACATCTTCCAGCATATTCCTTTTTAAACAATATTATTATTTTTAATAAGCACAGAATCATATCATTTTTTCTTTTTTTTAAAATAACGTTTTGAAAGTGAATGCAAGGAGAATAAATACTGTTAGAACATTTTTTAATTTGATTATTCAAATTAATATTTGTGTTACCTTTTTGTTTGTTTTGGCAAAGTTCCCTGAAAATACTGGTTCAGGTAATTGTAAGTGATTTTGTTCATTTCAAGTAAGAATTATACCATATGCCATGCTTGAATTTAGAAATTAATCATCACCCACCCTGCAGAAATAGCGATAGTTTTGATAAAATTCCCTTTTCCAACTAAAACAGTCATACAACGCTTGTAGCTTCATTGAAACTCTGAGTTCCCTCAGTAAAGAAAGGAAAAAAAAATCGGAACAAAAGCTGCTTCCATTAAAGAAGGATTGCAGCAGAACTTTTCCACACTTGTACCCTCTTACCAAGATAACACTGGACAAATGTTGGGAAAAAATTATTTTTGAACCTTGCACAACAATATCCCTCCTTCAGTTGAACTTCCCTTTTACTCACGATTCTTTATCAACACTTAATTTTTAAAATCATCTTTATGCACAAGAAATGGGTTCAGATTTTATGAACTAATCACCCACTGGGACCTATCTCTAGGTAGGTTATTCTATACAAGCTTATCCAACCAGGCCAGAAACAAAATCTGCATTTGTATGATCTAAATCATCACCTAACTTTTGAGAAATGAAAAAAAAAAAATAACTTTAATGCAAGGCAAGGTTCCTCCAGACTCACTGGTAGAATGACATCAAGTGACAAAATAAATGCATTAGCCAAAAGAAAGGAACACTGGGAAGACACCTGGGCCACGAGTTATACCCAGACTTCAGAGGAAGTAAAACAACCAAGGAGGAGCTGAAAATATTGTCTGATCTCCTTCAAAAGGAAAGCTGAAATGAGATGGAGATAGCAGTCAGTGCCGAGCTCTTTCTGTCCGCAAGGAAATGCAGACCCTCCTTTGCATCTGACTTCACAACCCCCACCAGCATCCCCTCTTTGGAAAACTTTTCCAGTCTTTAATATCTGAGTGGGAACTCTATGTCACTACGAGTAGGAGGAATTTACCATGAGCATTATCCGGTCATTCTTTTGGGCAGCAACAGCTCTCAGACATTAACTCCAATGCTGAACTAATGTTTTCACCATAAAATAGACTCCTGAGTTTAGAAGGAAAACCCAACATATATAATTCAGGGGAAAACTCCACCAAAATATGTTTTGCTGAAGCAGAGTTTGCCTGATTAGGATGTACAGGAGGAGACAGGTGATGTGTACGTAAATACAAATTTTCTAAAAATCAACAACTCACCCTTTACAGAAACATCCATGTTCACACATAAACAGGAAAAAGGCAGGTAGTGAAAAGTGGAAGGGGTTAAATAAATAAGGAAATGCAGTGCCTAAAGCTAAATTTGAAGGAATATATTTGTTTTAAACATTGGTTGAGTAGGGCAGAAACAGAGCCATTGATATGCTGATCACTGTAACAACAGAGCAGAAACAATTTAAAACTTTACTCCTACACCTGATTCAGGGTATTGTTGAATAGCAGTTGTTGGAATTTATACAAATAACTATTCCTCTAGTCTACATTTATGATATTTTATTAATCTTTCTGCTATTACTATTATTAATAATAATACAGGAGTGCTGTTTTTGCAAAGCTTCATTGTGTTCTTGCAGAAATACGTGCTTTGAAGAATTTCCTTTCAAAATTGTAAAATATTTATACAATAAATCATCAGATGATTTAAAATTAAATCATTCTGGTTGTATTTATGTTCATGAATCAAATGTGACTTTTCTCGCTTTACATAAGTCTGTGCTGTTTTCAACCTCAACCTTTGCAAGTGACATTTTCATTTAGAATCTTATCATTTCATAATTATTACCTTTCAGAACTCCTAGGGAGAGAACAAAAGCTTCCTCTTTGTATTTCCATTGTTATGTTTCTTTGAAGAACAAATTAAATTTCAATCCCAGCCAAAACAAACTTTTGAAGTACAAAGTAAATTGGAAATTACGTGAAAATAATAACAAGCTGTGTAAGCTTAAAGCGGCCTCTCGTGAGCACAGGTATATTCTAGATAATTTATTACTGTGTTTTCTTTGTTTAACCAGTAGACCAAGCTCAGCCTAAGGAAACATGGCAAACACCTCACTGAAGGTGATCTGAGCTGCTCCAAACTGCCACTGGGACTCTTGGAATGTTAATAAATGAGAAGGGATTGTTCAGAGTGACTATTTGCCATCTTTCAGATTATTGTTACTTTTTAATTGTCCTCTGAGATGTCCAAAGAGGACATATCTGATAATTTCTCAGCTACCTTGCAAAATGTGGAGCACACTCTATAAAACACCACATTTACACAGTCGTGACTAGCAGTAATCCTTATTATCATCAGACTTTTCTAATTTCACTCCAGTAGGCAGATTATTCTTTTTTCTTTTTTTTTCCTGCGTAAATGTCATGGCTGAAATTCATAGAAAAGGCACAACAGCAACAGTAAAATGGAGCAAACAAAATGTTTGCCAGCCTGGAAGACACTTCCGCTTTTTTCAGGGAAATTTCAGTTTTACTTACGGAAACAAACTTTGCACTATCAAAAAAAAAAAAAAAAAAAATCAGCCTGGAAGTAGGAGGAGAGGGGAGAAATCAGAGGACCTGGAGAGTGTTCAAGTCCCAGCAAGGGACAGGAAGGTAAGTGGCTCCTGGCAGCCCCGTCCGGATGAAGAGCCAGAGTGGCGGCACTCGAAGCCTGGCAGAGCACGCGGCGCTGATGGCAATGAGGGAGAGAGAGAGGCACTCACCTCCTAAAACAGTGACACCTGGGTGATCCACCCTCCTTCCCAAGCCTTGCAATCACAGCTTCTCCAGCTCACAGAGGGGTTTTATGAGATCCACCAATGTCCCAGTGGAGTGAGGAGGTTGGGGAGAGCAAGGGCGCGCACAGGGTTCTGTGCCCCAAACAGACCTGGCACCTGCTTTGATTAAAAGTTGCAAGCCCATCGTGTTTTAATGTCCAAATCCACCAAAATTCACCTATTCCAAGCTAAAAGTAGCTGCTCAGTCCAAAATTATGAGCAAAACAGAATAAAACAATATTTTGTTTGGACTCAAAAAAGTAATTTATTGGAAAAAAAATGTTACAAATCTATTTTATCTCCCCCTCTGGAGCCTTGCAAAAAGAACCAATATTCAGCTGATGCATTTCGTGCATGACCACAGTTTTACATTAATCTTGGTGATTTAAGATGCAGTTCTGCCTAAATGCCCTTGACCAGCATGGAGCCCCTTATGCGAGGCACAAAGTGTCACCATGCTAGAGAGCAGGGACAGGGAGGGGACACTGAGACACCAAACCCCCCAAAGCCTGGAAGGGGTTGGGGCTCAACTCTCATTATCAAGGTCTCCAACCAACCTTGACCATCTCCAGCTGCCTGGTTTTGAATACACCACTTTTTCCAATCCATGACCTTCCCAAATCACCACTGCAGCATCCCCTGATGCCCCTACTACTGAAACTGACTTGCAGTTTTTTCAGGCTTTTACAATTCCCAAGAGCAGCACCCCTTAATTTTTGCCTGATATAGGTATCAGCCACAAGGCCAATATTACTGTGTTATAAATGACATGGGAAAGAGTCCCAAGTCATGTCAGCCAGGGACATAAACAACTTAATTTTTAATCCTTTCCAGTGATATCACTGTTTCAGGAATGAAAAAAAATAAGACATTATTTCAGTCATTTGATCTTCTTATTTTGGATACGCACTGGATTACTTAGGGGGTTTTAATCCAATTAGGATTGCCTCTCTCAGCCTAGACAAAAACCAATGAGAGACATAACTCTCCCTAAATAAAGGGAGAAGCTGGTTTATCAATAGTCCTCACATACAATATTAAACCTCTACTCTTCAGTCCTGTTCTTCAGAGAAATTGGTTTGTGTTTTTCCTTTTTTTTTTTTTTTTTTCCCAGAGAATAGGATGTAAATCTACTGCCATCAGCTTTGTGTTATTCCAAAGCTCTAAGAAGAAAACCACCTGGTATTTTTCTTCAGCCCCTTGATATGCATATGCAAATCCAACAGCCTCAGGATCTGCCAAACTATTTACCAAGTTTGTCAGGGAAACAGCCTCCGAAACAATCTTCTTTCAAAATAATTTTCTGTTATTCTAAATTCTTCCTCTGAAAGCTATTTTTGTCTCTGGAAGCATATTCACCCTTGCAGTCTGACTGCTTGTTAAGGAAAAACAACGAGAAGAACACTGAAATCTCACTGTTGGCCTATGTTCTACTGCCAGTGTTCAAACATCAGGATCCCAACAGTGCCCCAGCGCCTGAAAAACATCTCCTTTTCTTTGAAATCTGCTTGGGTTGTGGATGAGAAATTGCCAGTAGAAATTACATTTGCCATGACTGAGATGGGGTGGGTTTTCACATTTGGATTGAATGAAACCATGGAAAATGTTGTTAGTAACAACTCCAGTGTTATAAAAAATCACCAAGTGACAGATTTTGAGATTAAAAGGAAATATTAAAAATCCCCTTCAATATTTAAAGCTTACTTAACTAGTAGCACTTCACTTGACACTGACTCATGTCATTTTCTTTCATTCCTCTTTTGATCCATGCAAAGCAGTTACACGATTGCAAATATCTTATCATGTCACCTTCTCATATGGATATGAGATGAAAGAATATTATCTCAAGCTGAATGATAAGTCCTGTACCAAAACTACGGGTGGAATCTGCACAATCTGATGCTAAATGGGAGCAGGGGGGCAGCATCAGTGGGCATTTTTTTTCCCTGATATTCTCTATTGAGGATAGCTGAGAAAAAGGGTCTTATTTTAATAGGTCATTCAAGGCTCCTAATTAACCACTGAGATTTTACACCAGGTTAGCTGAGCTTCTTGTCAAGGCACAGGGATCACTCAAATTGCTTTTATTTGCATGATTACGAAGTGGCAAACCATCAATACTCCTTCACCTCTGATTTTAAACATGCAAAGGGCATCAAAAGGCCTATTAACATGAAATAAAATTAGGCCTCATCTGTTTTATTTTAAAGGGGCTCTTCCCTCCCTCTTTTCTTCCCCCTCCTCCTCCTTTCTTTCTTATTTAGGGAACTGGGTCCCTTTCCCATACGTGGTATGTAGTACATCTTTTTTTCTCAGAGTTAATTCTCCAAGTCTGGTCTGTCAGCCAGTATAAACAACACTTGATGAATGAGACTCAAGGTGTTTAGTCACCTGAAGCAGCTGTTTGAAGTAACTCTACACACAGCCTGAGGCCCATGTTTTCACAGCTGTGGGAACTCTTCAAAAGCTTTTCCTCTTGGCCTGCTCCTTTGCTGTGGCTTTAGACTCTTAGCGCAAAATCTGGACAATTTCAAAAGGGCACAATGAAACTAGAGACAGCAATTTTTGATGATTTTGGGCCAAAAAAATGGCCTAGAATAAATAAATGAAGTACATTTGAAAGTGCTTTACCTAGGTGGGCTATATATCTAAGAACTGCTCGCTCTACATGTGCCCATGCACTCACTTAAAAGGGGAGATGGGGGGTTCAAGCCCTGTTCTCTGTTTACAACTATTTTCACTTTCTTCTCTGATGCGGCAGATTAAAAGCTAAATGTTTATGGGGCTGGAAAAGCACATACCTGAAATAAACTCAGCAAGTTTTTCAAAGTTGGAAAGCTCTCCTAACTCATAAACAGACCTGCAGTGATTGGTGATCTGTGCTCCCCGCTGGGCAGCTTTGGAGAATTGGCCTCGTGGAGGTCGTGTGATTGCTTCTCCTGGCTCCAGTGCCTTCATGATGTGCCTCACTGTGTCCATGTAGGTAGCCAAAGAAGTGATGGGCCGGAATAAAAAAATGCCAAAAAAACAAAATTGAGCAAGAATTGGCACTGAGCTGGAAGGGAAATCAGAGTTTTGCAAACCCGGGACCCAATCGTGCAGCTGGGTTGAAATATTATATGTGGAATGAGGTCATGGATCAGAAAATGGATTTTATTTTGAGGTGGGAGTGGGCTGCAAGCCTCAAAGCGTGGTGATGAATTCGCTGGAAAATCCTGAGCACTAAATGGCCAGGTTGTACCTCCCCTGGATGAGCAGCACAAGGTTCTTTGTGGGCTCAGACAGATATTGTTCAGCCCTGTGAGTAACAGCAGGGCCACCACACCAGCACCACAAGGTGAGCATCCCACGGGAAAGGGACATGGAAAATGCCTCCAGCAAAGCACTGACATGAGCCCCAGAAAGGAATGTGAGTAGACAGATTAAATCGGGGGGGAGGGGGGGGGGGGGGGGCTGTGTCAGGTGGGTGCTTGACTCACTGAATAACATCTTTCACTTCTGAGCTCATCCAAACAAGGAAACACGGATACATCCAACCTCAGCCTTCAAATGTGTCCAACAAAAGGCATCAGGAAGCTTGCCAGGAAGAGTGAGGATGGGACAAACTACTCCTGAGACAGTAGAACAAACATGCCCCAGCCATAGCTCTTTTAACACCACATGCCTCCCACACATTGCTCCATAAATCCTTCTTTTCTTGTCTCTCATTTTCTCCAGTTTACAAAAATTCTCATGTTAACAGAAAACGTTTAGTTTAAATTGATCCTCAGCCATCCTTGGCATGTATTACACACGCTCACTCTTTTATGTTTTATAGCTTATGTCATCCTGTATTTATCATTTAGTGAAGGCCTTATATTTTTGGCTTGCTGTTGCCCCTTATCAGATGATAAAATGTTCCCTCAGGAGGGAGAGAATTTTTATGAATTATGATGATAGTATAGAAAATAAATGACTTATTGGCACTACAGTCAGACTATACATGGAAACGTGATCTTTGAAAGTTTATAGAATCAGAATCATGGATTCCTGGAATGGTTTGGTCTGGAAAGGACATTAAGGACCACCTAGTTCCAGTCTCCTGATGAGAAAGGTGTGTGTGCCAACACTGTCACTCCCAGGGAAGGGAATTCCATGAGGTGAGAGTGGCCATGGGCTGACAAGGACAGTGTTTCTGCCCAGTGAGGGGTGTAGGACAAGCCCTGGGTATGAGCTGTCCTTGGGTCTCAGCACAAAACTACCTGTTCCTTCCTGGTTTTCACTTTCCTGTCTCAGGAGATGGTGGAGTTTCCAGATACTTTGAGAACAGCAGGGCATTAACTTTCCCAGAGTAGATAATGAGGATTTGAATATAAATAAGACTTATAAAATCTATTCTCTGCCATTGCCCACACCTAGATGCCCACGGGTCCCTGGGTACCTGTGTTTTGTTATGATACTGAAAGTTAGATGTTCCAAACTAAGTCCTGGTCATTGACTTCACACTTCTAATTTACTGCCACCCCATCCTCACTCCTGACCTACCCTGAGATGTTTCAAGCAGCCAGCACCAAAGCACATCTTGTACAATCAGAGACACAGGTGGGCTGGTCCCTTCTCTGCAAAAACATGACATAATTACTGACACTGGTCACCATACACGTCAACAGAGTCAAACTTTGCTGATGAACCACTGCAAAATTCCAAATAAATAGACAAGCCTGCTGCTCCACAACACATTGCAACCCTTCCCACTGTGCAGACGTGAATTGTGTGACAATTATACATAGAGAGGCTTGCTGTCCTTCTCCTCAGCAGCAAATTAAATAAGAAGAAAAGTTTTAGGTAATTAAAGATGCTTGCTTAATCTTAACTAGAAAATTAGTTTACACTGCCAAAGCCTGGAGCTACAAAAAAAAGCCCACAAGCAGCCAGGGGAGTGTTCTCCTCAGGCAAGTATACCAGGCCAAAAAATAGCTTAATTTTAACTTTTCAGGTAAGTCCCGCTCAGGTGAGCGAGGGCTTCCAGACAGCATCTGTGCAAGGCCATTCACTTCTACCCATCTCCCAGCTAGAACCAGATCTGCCTTTTGATTTTGCTCTTTGAAAAGCAGTTTCTTAACCCTGGCCTAATAAGCAACCAAGGAGTCCCAGTGCAGATTTGGGGTTTTGTCAGTGCCATGGGGCTCTCAAAGGGACATTCCTGGACACCACCACAGCCAAGGAGGATGCCACGTTCATGACATGGACTTCTCTTGACCATGATCTCTGAGCCCCTTGTTCAGCCAGCCCAAGGACTGAGCTGCCTTTTGCGTTGGAACAGGTTTAAAGAGATATAGGACTCTAAGGCTTATTTTTAGGGGGAAGCTAAAGATTTCATTAAAGCTGAACAGCAGAACCCTACGCCGCATATGAACAGTAAGGTAAACATTCCCTGGAGCATTTTATGAGTTCCTTCTCACCACAAATGTAAGCATTTTATAACACAAACTAAGTGGAACACATTCAACAGATCAGCATTGCAGGGTGATGACTCTGGGATCCATTTGCTGTGACAGAGCTGTGCCCTTCCAGCCTCGTCAGCTGGATCATTTTTGAGGTGATTTTATAGTCTTTAGATGAAAAGAATGAAATCTAGGAGGACTGACTTAAAAGGAATAATATACTTTTGTTATGCGATGTTATACCTCCATTAACCAATATTCAAAATTGTTGAATGCATAGGTAATGGCAACTATATATAGAAATGGTGTTTTGTCTTTAAAGAAATGAAATCCATTAAACTTTATGTGATGAGATGTTAAAGTAAGAATTGTTAAGAGAACCTTACTCCACATATGCATGTAAATGGCTTTATGGGGATATCCTGTTGGAGATGATGGGTTCCGTATGAGCAACAGCTCCTGAGCAAAAGGTTCCCTATCCTGTAAACAGAAAAATGTGAGACACAGCTGGGAAGTTTGCCTACAGGCAAAGTTCAGGTAAGTAAAAGGAGCAGCCAAAGTTTGAGGAAGAGAATTTAAGAAGACCTATCCATGGTTTTGCCCAGAAAAGAGAGATGGAGAGGGGAAAACAAAAACAAAAACGAAAACAAAAAAAAAAAAAAAACACCCCAAAAAAGACCAACCAACCAAACACGGAAAAGAAAAGAAAAGAAAAGAAAAGAAAAGAAAAGAAAAGAAAAGAAAAGAAAAGAAAAGAAAAGAAAAGAAAAGAAAAGAAAAGAAAAGAAAAGAAAAGAAAAGAAAAGAAAAGAAAAAAGAAAAGAAAAGAAAAGAAAAGAAAAGAAAAGAAAAGAAAAGAAAAGAAAAGAAAAGAAAAGAAAAGAAAAGAAAAGAAAAGAAAGCAGAAAAAAGGAAAAATAATGTAATTTACCACCTAACCTCTAAAAATGTGGTGCAGTATTTCAAGCTGAACACATATGTGCACATATTATATATATAACATGGAGGTTATTAGAGACACCCGAGACACCACAGTGCAAGGTTTTTCTTCTCTCTGTCTCTAAAACATTTTCCCAGGTTAAGTACAATTCCCATGACCATCATAATGGTTCATCTGGCTCTCAGACTGGATAGTGGTACTGTGCGTTGTGTTTGGCTGTGAATACCCGTGCACCCAATGATTTCCTTTTCCATGACATTTCTGAGAAACAAATACTGGACCCGATTCACATCCAGCCACAAATATGAATCAAAACCCAATACAAAATTGGATACACGCTGGAAATTTGATAACTTGTGAATGTGAATTTACTCCTGTAGTTGCTGAGCTGCTAGTGGAAATCTGGAGCATGCTTGGAATTACAGTTTTTGCTGTCCAAAAACGTGCATAACTTGTTCCCTGTAATTGTGTTTCTGATGAAGCCAAAGACAGAAATCCCAATGAAAGAGCTGGGGAGGAAGGACTTTGTTTTAAAGGCATACACTTTATGAAAGCTTTCCTACTTGCAGTCTTTTCAGTTTAAAATATGAGTTAGTCTAATCCCCTTCTTCTTCTGTGTATTAATAGAGGCTTGATAAAAAGAAGTTATAATTTTTATAAATTGGAATGTAGCGGCCTCTGTTTTCTAACACTTGCCAAAGCATATGGGGTCAAACCCAAACAGTCACCCACCCTGGCCAGTTACATGTCTTATTTAAACAATAAATTAGTGTCAAAGTTTCCAACAATTAATTTCTCTACCAATCTACATATTTCATTCCTTTCTTTTTTTTTTTTTTTTTTTTGCTTTCATGTTTTGAAACTCTAATGCACTAACGTCTATTTAAAGCAACCTCCCGTACCCAGTGATTGATGTTAGATACAACAATTACAATGCCAGTACCAAGGATAATTCTTTGCAGATGTTGTCAAATTACAGGTTAAATGAGGAAAAAAGTTCCTTTCTTCCGGCCACCCACTCTAGTTCCCTTGAAATAGGTGCACATACTGTATATCCTGTGCTGTAGGTACAGTAATTCCCCGTCCAGTCACTCATCTGGTTTAAATGACTTCCATTTGCCATTTCAAAGGATGACAGAACACTGTGTTCAGATTGTTTTGCAGGTACCAAAAACTCAGTAACTCTGCTTTGTGTTTTAGCTGGCAAAGAGAAGTGAGCTCGATCTGGCAAGGCTGTGCTGGTTTTCCCCTTAATATTAATAACATTTGCCATTGTGGAGAAAAATAAAAGAAGAAAATGGGGGGAGGGGAGGAAAGGGGAGGAAAAAAAAAAGTGAGGTTGGATTATTTTAACCCTTCGTAAACCTTTGCACTCTTTGAGAGAAAACAGGACTCTTGTCTTCATGTTATAATCATAACAGTGTGTGTTTGGTGTTGACAGCAGAAAGATTGAGCATAGGTCCTGCAGTCTGGGGAGAGGTGATGAAACTTCTCCATTACCCATCCCTTGTAGCAGGAGCCAGGCATGGTGACTTTCCCTGAATGCAGGAGAAGGAAGGGAATGAGCAATGAGCAAAATATGGAAAAAATCAAGAGTAAACTGAAGAAACTGGCTTTGCCTGCCTTCGTGTGAGGCCAGGATGGTGCTGTGCTCGGGAGGGGAGCAGAGTGTGCAGCTCCTGGGCTCAGCCAGGACACCTGCAGCCTTGGCAGAGCCCACAGCCATGCACTGGCATGGCACGTGGTGGGACAGCTCTGTGACACCAAGGTGAGCTTGGCCACCTGGCACCAGTCCCAGGCATGTTTGTTCCCTGGTATCTTGGGATTGCATGGGCAGGTTTTGGTAGCAGGAGGCCTACAGTGGTGGCTTCCCTGGGGAGTTCCTAGAAGTGGAAGCTGAAGCAGGTTTGCTGGCAGGACTTGGGACCCCACTTAGGACCCACGGTGGAGCAGTTCATGAAGAACTGACCCTGTGGAAAGGACCAACACTGGAGCAGCCTCTTCCTAAAGGACTGACCCCATAGAAGAGACCCAGATTGGAGCAGATCATGCAGAACTTCCAAGGGAAGGACTTATAGTGGAGAAGTTCATGGAGGGCTGTCTCCCATGGAGAGATCCCCAGGCTGGAGCAGTGAATGAGTGTGGAGACCAACCCCTGAGGAGGAAGGAACAGAGAAACATCTGAAAAACTAACCATAGCCCTCATTCCCTGTCCTCCTGCACCATGAGTAGAGGAGGGAGAGAAAACTAGGAGTGAAGTTAAGCCCAAGAAGTGGGAGGTAGTGGGGGGAGGAGGCATTTTTAGACTTAGATTTTGTTTCTCATTATCCTACTCTAGTTTGATTGGTGATAAATTGATTAATTTCCCCAAGATGAGCCTGTTTTGCGTATAACAGTTACTGTGTGGAATGTCTCCCTGTCCTTATCTTACCCTGTGAGACTTTTGCTCTTTTTTCTCTGCCCTGCCCAGCTGAGAAGGGCAGGGACTGAGCAGGTTTGGTGGGCACCCAGCATCCAACCATGGCCAACCCACCACACCTGGCAAATGCCTCCGTTCCATGAGTCACTGGATGAAAGGAGAATAGCTAAAAATTCCCCAGGAGCTGCAGGCACTGGGTACCAGTGCAGGATGGGCCAAAGCATCTCTATGGCAGAGGCACACCCCTTTGTCTCCCAGCAGAATCTGGAGCTGTGTCTGCAACGCCAGTGCCAGGTTCTTGCAGGCGTGCCATGCCTGAGCCCTAAGGCTTTGAATGGGATTTCCATTTTAATTCTTTCCCTACATATGTTAGGGAACATGATCGCTTGTTCTCACAGTGTACAGGAATGAATCCTGGCCTGGAGAAGGAAAACAAGAATAATTTACAAACAGAATCAGAGGGCAGAAAAGCCAGGCTCTCACACTTCACATTTTTGGCCAGAGAAGTGGCTTGTATGGCCTTATCCTCACAGCATCTTCCTTGCACTTCTGGTCTACAGCAGCATGTAGACTAAACCCACTGAGAATGATTGCCAGCTAGGACAGGCAGAAAGACCCACAAATACCTGTGATGAGCAGATATTGCTGGGGCCAGAAAGATCAGGGATATTAGGGTGGAAACACTCTGCCAGTTATTTGGGTGATGGTGAACTGTCCCACTGCCAATTTGTAATATCATCTGTTTTGTAATAAAACCTCCTCAGAGGCCTCTGCACAACTGTGTGCGAGGTAACTGTTGCATGCTATTCCCTAAATAATTATGTTCTCTAAATATTCACTAGATACTCCCTTTCTTCACTTTAAATCACCACCCCAGGACTCTTTCTCCTCCTGGCTACGCCAACATGCATCCCAAGGTATCACCACTCCAACCCATTTATTTTTAACTTATTAAGTTTAATAATTTTTTGAAGTGAGCTGCAGGGTGATTTGTGAGTACTGAAGGCAAGAGCATGTGATTTGTGTGCTGAGCCTCAGTGTCTTGTTGGCTTTCCAGAGGAAAGCACAGCTTGCTGATTAAGTTTGTGGTTTTCCTGTTTGTTGTCTGAAAAAAAAAAAAAAAAGGCATGTGGAGTTGGGGTGTCAATGAACAAAGTGGGGTCTAAAAGGAAAAAAAAAAATTAAAGACCTGAAGATTTCTTTCGAAAGAACTAAGATGCTCAAGTTGCATTTGCTTCAGGGGTTGAAGAGGTTGCAGTATCCTAAATGGAAGAGAATCAGAGATCCTGCTCTTTGAAGCACAGTCTTATGGTTTAAACAGTATTTGACCCAAGTGCAATGGTCATGGATGCTGCAAATGTGGCTGCAGCTGCTAGAAACTAAAGGGTTTTGGTCTGCCCAAAGAGAAGCCAAAGAGCCTTTGCATGTAAAAGAAAGTTTAAAGCACTCCAGCAGCTTCTGCCCAGCCAAACAGGCAGTTTCTGTAAAAGGATCAAGAGCTTCCTGCCAGCCTCCCTCCCTCTGTTTTCTTTTATTATACACTTTTGCCACATTAAGTGATTTTAAGACCAAAGGGCTTGCTTTCCTGGTAAAAGAGGGTGGACAGGATTGTGAAACATGAGGGATGTCTAATCTGTGACTTTCCGGGGTGTAGGATGTGTGAGGCTTGGTTAAGAATTTGGTAGCAGGGTGGATATTCCCTCCTGTGAACACACTTATCCAAACCGGTCATTACTTAGTGCATTCTTAAAAAAAAATGTATTAATTAACATGTTTCTAATTTTATTCCTGGTATAAATTAAACACAATGGTTCAAAAACACTACTGTGAGCACATTTAAAGAGTCTGCAAACAGCAGTGGCATCAATATTTCATGGACAACTTAAAATTTTGCTCATATACTCTGACAATTTCCAAACTAGCTTCCTGCCAATGTGTTTGGCAGGCACCTGTTCACTAGTCCACAAAAAGGAAGAATAAAATAGCCACAAGTTTATCAGAAAATAAAGATTCCTCTGATAGTTGATAGAGGAAATAAATTCCTTTAATATATGTTGATGTTATATCCCAAGCTTACAACCAGGAGGATTCCTGCACTCAGCTCTTTCTGTACATTCAGTTTTATATTTGCAGCTGTTTGTTCAAAGGATGCATTCCATAAAATTTTTTGTTTGCAGTTGCCCTTTATTGATTTCTATTGCAATTATTTCAAAGCCCTGATCACATTAAAGAAAAATACTTCCACCATGAGGTTATGACTGAGAAGCCAACACTGTCATATTAACACTTTAACTGTGCACCAAATCTTTTTTTGGATAAAGTCATTTGCTTTTTCGAATTTATGGCTCAATTTATATTGCTATTAACTTACAGATATCAATAGTTAAAGGAATTTTATAATGTTCTGACATTCAATATATTATTCAGGTTTAAAAGGCTCTGGAAAATGATGAACTATCTGAGCTGGACAATTTTCCAGTTGTAAAAATGCTTCTTGAGGTACACAGGACTCAGATCTAATACTTAGTCTTGCTTGTTTAAGCACATGCTCAAATGTGGATGGGTTTTTCATCTTTTAATCCTGACAGAACAATGCAGCCTCCTCAGAGCCAATGCTAAATGAAAAAATGACAGACATATCTTATTAGGGACGATAATTTACCTAATACTTATTTTTACTACTTCATTTAAGCAATACTATTTTATGTCTTCAAATACATGCAGAACTCTTCCCTTCCCATTGTTGATTTATATCCCAGCTTGCATAGCACAGATTCTTACAAAAATAAGATTTTGAGATGATTGAAGTCTCTAACATGTTGTAAGAGTTCTATTATATATCCCCTAAACACGGTGTGATGGATCCTACTTTCATGCTATGTTTCCTTCTTCACAAGCACAATTTCCATTTGCCAGATAGGAACTCAGATAAAGGATCTAAAACAAAAACAAGCTTATACACAGAACACTTTGAAAAGGATAATTAATCTTACGGAATACTTGGGAACCCAGAGAATAATCTGTGAGTGATACAAATAATAGAAAATTTCCTAAATAACTTTTGGTCCTGGTAAGCTTCCAAGCTAGTAATTCACAAAATATGACTTTCTTCATTGGAGAGGTTATAAAAATTTGTTTGTTGGAGGTAGGGAAGGAAATGCAATTAAAGGCTAAATTCAGGCTCACATTTCATTTTAACTAAAAGAATATGTGTGATTTGGATACAAGTCACCTAGGCACTTCCCTTTTTTTTTTTTCTTTTTAGATTTTTTTTTTTTTAAAGCAGTGCACATTGTCAGCAAACGAGATTATCCAATAGCAGAAGTACATCTGGCTGAGCTGACTGTGCCAGGTAACCTTAAATAGAAACTCTGCTGCACTTAACTCTGTTGCAACCCTGGGCTTTGCTGGTAATACTTATCAAAAGTTCCCCTTTGTAGCATTTCTATAAAAAATAAAAAGGGAAGAGGTGAAATGAAAACATAAAACTTGTTGGGGTTTTCTGTATTTATAAAAATAAAAAAAAATCCCTCTGCAGTTGGAAATGCTTACAAAGGCATATATAAAATACAGCAACTCCAGTTATTTTTAACTGCATATGGTCTGCATAAAATGAAGCTATAGATCAGGGAAGCAATAATGAAGGCAAGTTAAAGGCCATAACAACTCAAGTATTTTAGCTGGTCTTGAATTTACAATGTCTTCAGGTAATAAGGACAAACAAAAAAAATTCCCTATTATTGGTCTTAAAAGAAAATATCAATTTGTCCTCTTGGCAATTATTTTCATTCTAAGAGTGAGATCCTCATCTCTGATACATTGCACACATGACCTTCCATCAGCTGTGACTTTTATTCTCACAGAAGTTGGTTTGACTAGACATATTGTGGGGATTTGCACTGTCTGCTACGTTTTAGATCAAAATCAAGTTCTGGATCCTCAGCTCCTCACAAGTCACTTTTAAACTGAGACAAAGCTTTTGTTTCTGGGGCTGAGCACTCAACTTAAAAAACTCCATCTCTCCCCAAAGGCAAATGCTATATGAAAATAAATTAAAACCCAAATGTTGCTGGTCAGCTATTCTGAATATATAAATAGGCAGCTTCATGTGGAGGGAAGTGACCTGAAACATTGGGTTTGATCTTTGACAAGTCTTGGAAATGTCCTTCTTTTTGTCCTTTCTCAAGCAAATTTTAGCTTCATTCTGTCTTCATTATACCAGCAGAGTTATGCATAAAACAAGCTACTGTACAATATGAATAAAAACGGCAGAATCTCACCCAAAGTGAATTACCACAGGGGAAATAGGACTTGGAAAAGACTGCACCAAGAAAGCATGTTTGAACAGATGTGCCATTACATGCCCATAATTCATTTGCAAACTAAACCATTTCTCCACACTTTTAAAGTCAATTGTGCATTTTGAACTGTTATATCAACTATACATTTGAATTTTCAACTTGCAGCAAATGCACCAGTGTCAGAGAGAGACACCTATTCAGGAATCTCCTTTTGCAAGATTCCCTTTGGGGTACAGAATTCATACTCTTTGAACGCAGAATTCTTTTTTTGGCACATATTTTTAAGGTTAAATCCTCCAAACAGTTCCCTGTGTTGAAGCATCCTGGATTTTTTTTTAACCTTGGATACTTTAACCTAAAGCTTGCTGGGAATTGTATAAACTCAAGCTATGGATCTTTACTCATTTTCCCAGTTATTTCCCCTTCTAATATTCCCTTTTCTCTGATCCCTAAGTGAAAAATTAAAAATATGTTTGTACAGAAATATTAGTGATAACAACCCTGGCTTGTGCTTTGGCCTATCACATCCCATGGGTGTGGAAGAACTCCAGTGAAGGTGAGCTGAAGGGCAGATGTGCTTTCGGAAAGAGCTCAGGAAGTTTTCCTAGAGCCATGCAGAAACACCCTCAGTGCTGCACACCCATCCTCAAAGCACAGAATACTGGCGAGACTCTGGCCAGCTAAAGGCTTAAAATAAATGTGTGGTGGAGCTTCTTTTTGGGGCTAAAACAGATGCCTTTGTAGAATGTGGTGGTGGAAAGGTAAGTGATCCAAATCCCTGAGGATCCAGGTGTGACTGCATTCCAGAATTGAGCCGTTCCAGGTGTGGAGGCTCAGAAAAAATCATGGAATCACAGAGTTGTTTAGGTTGGAAAAACTCTCTAAGATCATCAATTCCAACCATTCTCCAGCACTGAAAATGCCACCACTACCCCATGTCCCCAAGTGCCACATCCACATGGCTTTTAAATCCCTCCAGGGATGGGGGTCTGCACCACTGCTTTGGGCAGCTGTGATCCCACAGCCTGGAATTTGATGTAGCATGGACTCAGCAGCTGAATTCAGTTTTCATCTGGAAATAGGCAACACGGTTAAATGCCCATAAAATATTCCTGCCTTAACAGAGAAAGTTCAGACTTTTCCATGGGTGACAGTGACTGACAACTCCGTAACAGTCAGAGAAGGGAAAAGATTTGACCACAGAAACTGATGTAAAGCTATTTCTATATCAAAGAAAGGCACTGAACCCATGACAGCTGTGCAGAGGAGGAGTAGGAAAGATAGGAAAGTAGGAAAGGCCCCCCAGTGCCTGGTCCAAAGTTAACTGGGGACATTTCAGTCTGTGTACCTTAGATGGGGCTCTGAGTCACCCTGGCCTGTTGCTGCATCTGTGCCTGCACAGGCTCTGGGTGCTTTGTGTCTGTTCCTCTCTTCCATGCAGGGGATGATGAAATCAGAACCATCAGGTAGGATAACAAGGGGGAGGAAGAAGCTGAGTCACAGCAGAACTGATAAAACCCAGTGGCTGCTGGATCAAGGGGAAACACAGCCAGATAAGGGGAAGAAATGTTAACTCACTACCTTCCCACCTCCCATAACCCCCCAGAGACCCTCTAGTATAACACAGCAGCCAAAAAAGAGACAAGAACTGACACCTTGATGGTCCCTGGGCTCCCTGGAGGGTCTGCTGGGGTGACTTCAGATCATCAACCTCTTTGTCACACTGGAGCTGCCAAGAGCAGCAAATATCTGTACAAGGACCTGTGGTGAAGGAACCAGGAAGCATTCCCAGATATCCCCCACAACCCATATATCCGCCAGGCTTCCCTAACCACCCTTCAAGTAATCCAGTCCCATGGGCAAAGCCTCAGGCAATCAAACTCAGCTCTGGGGGTTTTCTACTTCCAGAGGTGAGCAGGATACACCCAAACTGCGTGACCTCACCAATTCATTTGGGAGTTCTCAGTCTCCAGACAGATTGTTCTTCCCTCCTGAATTATCTGCTGATCTTCTTGCCCTCTTTCCACTGCCCTTGTCTTTGAAAAACCACAAAACAATGGAGTTGCTGGGTTTTACCACCTTATATATCCTCAAAGATTGCATTTTTTTTTACAGTGAAGAGGACCCACCATGTTTAAAGTTTATTTTAAAATAAATCTTCTTTTAAAAATAAAAAAAATTACTCCCCCAGAAGTCCAGATGACTGCACAGATTTGTGACCCAGCTTTGTTAAACAATCAACTAACCAAAGACTTGAACCAGAATCCAAAAATACATTTTTCCTCTCTGAGTTCTGAAAACCCCCAGTTTGGATGTTTTGTCATGGGTTTTGACTTTCAGATGCTTCTGTGTCCACATGTTCAAGTGAAGTGCTGAGTCACAAGAAAGTTTTCCAGTGGAGTTCTGTGTCTCTGTGAAGCTCATAGCTCTAAAATCATCATGGAAAATATATGCATATTTGGGTGCTTCTCTGAGCTCAGTTTGGCATTCAGATTTTTGGAGGGGCTCTCAGGACAACAAACTTCAGCATCATTTACATGATCTGACCCCACCTGCCCCAAGGTGCAGCTCCTGCCCCATTTCTGATGCCAGGATCAAGAGGAGGAAGTTCCTGAGTGGTGGCAGATCCCTTTTCAAAACCCTGGGCAAGGAGACAGCTGAGTGTAAGCAAACCAAATCCTCCAACTCCAAATATCCTTGCTTCTCTTGTTTCTTTTCCCCCAAAATCTTATCATGTGAGTGCAGCGTAGTTTCTTGGTTCAATAAGAATAATAATGGCTCAGGATGCAGGAAAATGACTCACATGGAGCCAGTCCAGCTCTCCTAGTTGGTTCTAGTCAGGTCACAATGAATCAGATGACCCTTATCTTACTTTAAGACTGTGAATAAAAACCTCTCCCCTCTACACCTCGGCCAATTTTTCTTACATTATGCAGCATATCTCCCTCCCGTCTCACATTTCCGAGCTCTTCAAGTCTGCCTATCACCTTCCCTGAAAAAATTCCCCACACATACATCCCTCCTGAGTTAACCTCTGAGTAAATCCTGTCCTATGCTCTGTAATTTCCCCTTTCTTATACCTTTTCCTCTTTTCTTTGTCCTGTCTGAACCTTGGTTTTATGGCTCTTCTAGGTCAGGGTGAATACTGCCATATGCCTTGCTTTCTCATGTGTTGTTGCACATGACCTACATCCCACCCAAGCCAAAATTGCTTTACTTGCTTTAAAACCCTCGGTGGATATGTACCTTGGACCCTTGAGAGATTTCAGCTCCATCTGAAACCAAAGCAGAAAATAGATCCTTTCTTAATTTTTTTTATATCACGTTTATAATGTAAACCACAGCAACACTTTCCAAACCAGGAATGCAAAACTGTTCTTGCTTCCCTGACTAGACAGTTCATAAAGGTTTGGGATCAAAACTGCAGTTTTTCTCCACTTTACCCTGTAATAAAAAGAGCAGATCAAATAATAAATCCCATGTTAGTGACCTTTATATTCCCTTGGTAGTGCCTTTGTGGAGGCCCTGGCCTATATTATGATGAACGCAGTAACTGAAAAACAACAGATGAAAGGAAAAACAATATTTTGTATTGTTATGTGAAAGAGAAGCCATTACAGGTCTGGCTCCAGAGCAAGAGCCAACCCAGCTTAGCTTGAAAAAGATGTTCCCGTAACAGGGGAATAGTTTTTATTTCACATTTCTGCCGGGTTTTTTTGCTCAGAGACTGAGTAAAACGAGGAGCCTGCAGAAGAACAATTAACCTGCGTTCCACTTGAGCAAACTAAGATTAAGAAACAAAGTGGCAAAAAGCACTGGTGAACTCCAGAAAGGATTACAAAAGCTTAGGGATGATCAGCCTAAAAATTCTGCTGTTCCCCAACAGCCGCAAATTCAGAAAGTCCCTAAAACACAACTTGGCCAAAGCCAGGAAGGCATACCAAAAACCTATTCTTATACAGCTTCCCAAACTAGCCACTGCTGGAGACAGGCTACTGGGCTACAGGGAATTTTGGTTTGGCCCAGAGTAACCTTTCTGACATTGGCATTGAGAATCTTTAATAAAAGCTAATCTTTGATAAAAGCATCTGTGAGTGGTGTGGAGCCCCCAGCTCTGGTGCTTTAACCTCTCGCCTGCGCCCTTTGCCACAATTCTGCAAATCTGCCTCCAACACAGGGAAAAGTTATTGCTGCAACACACCCTTGGGAAAAGAGAGGTAAAAGGAGGGTCACCTTACAGTGATGAGGGTTGGGAATTACCCCCAAGGTTGTGTGGTCTAATTGAAGCCTCCCAGCACCTGAAGGGAGCCAGCAAGAAAGATGGAGAGGAATGTTTTAGAAGGGCCTGGAGTGACAGAACACAGGGAATGGCTTCACATAGCCAGAGAGCATGGTTATATTAAAGACAGGGAAAAATTGTTCCCTGTGAAGGTGGGCAGGCCCCGGCACAGGGTACTCAGAGAAGATGTGGTTGCCCTTGGATCCCTGGAAGTGTCCAAGGCCAACCTGGGACAATGGAAGTTGTCCTGCCCATGGCAGGGGGTGGAACAAGATGGGAATTAAGGTTCTTTCCAACCCAAACCATTCTATAGTTTTATGACCATAAACTCAACCCCTGTCTCCTTTCCTTGCATTTGTAGCTTTTAGGGTTCAAATGGGGCTGATCTTGGCAAAACTTTGTCAGTGCATGGTCATTCTCAACTGAGATGGTTCCCAGCTCTCTGCTCTCACTGCCAAGGGTGTTTTCTGAATCCAACAGCCTCAGTCCTTCCATCTCTGCTCTGGAGGCATCTTTTTAATCCCACACCCTCAATGCTCCCATCTCTCTGCTCTGGAGACATCTCATTCGGAGCCAGCCCATGATGCTGGTGCAAACAAAAACATTCCAGCAAAGAGCAAGTGCACAGCTGCCTTCCTGTAATTACCATATACCCCTATACCTGTGGATAAGGATGGGAATAAACTGGCTCCCTCCCTTTTCTCTGCAGAACCTCCAATTTTCTGCTGTCCAAAATTGCGGGTAGCAGATGATCAAGTTGCGACTACACCAGTGTGAAACTGCGGTTGCATCACCAGCTTGCAGACACTGTTACAAAACTGAGGCAAGACGAGGCTCTGGGAGGTTCATAAATGTTTCAACATAACCTGAAGAGAGTTACGAGGAAGCTGGTTCTAAATCTGGAGATTTCTGGATTTGACTACATACAGCTTGAAAGTGAGTCTTGTCAAGCCTGAGCGTAGAAAACCTTGTCAGCCTTTAGTTGATATGCACTGGAGGTTTTGTATTGAAGATCCTCGCTGTATTTTTAGGTTCATTCAGTTAGAATCAAAAGACAGCTTAGGGGAGACAAGACTGCATATACAGAGTACAAAAACAGTGGGGGAAAAAAAAGGAATAAAATACACTTGCACAAAGCCCCTGTGAGCACAAACTGCAATCCATGGTTTGCTGAGTTTAAATCCAACTGTAGCTACTAGTTATCTGCTGTTCTGATAAATATTCATGTATCATATGTTCATATCTGACTGCAGGAAAAGAAAAAGGATTCAGAGAGCTTTGTCTGCTCTGTGAGCTTTTTATCTGTGCTTTAGTAACCTTCTTATACGTTAGTAAATAAGAGCATTTCTCTGCTCAGACTTTAACACTTTTATTATCCTTGCAGATTCAGCAAACCTTTGTTCCAAAATGCTTTGTGCCCATTAGGGCTTTTGATTATAGATTACACCACCATTTGATTTTTTTTTCCCCTCTCTCTCTCTCATGGGCAACATATTCTTCTTTCATTGAGCAATATTCAGAAACTTGGAAATCTAACCTGTGTTTTAGTCTCAGGACAGGCACATTCTTATGGTAAAAACCTCCCCAGTTGAACTTGGGATGCATTCAACTCTTGTATGGTTGATACTTGGCCAGGTTAATTATGCAATCACCCCAAGTAGAAGAGGACAGCAGGATACATGAGCATTTTTCAAAGACTTGTTTTCAGCACAGAGACAGTTTTCTGGAATCAAATAAAGAAAATGGAGAATGTCTGTGATTTACAGCAAACTGGCACGCTGAAAATGCAAGGATTTAAAAGATCAACAAGGCCAAATTTGCAGTCATTGAGAGAATGATTACAGCATGTGGCTACCCATCCAAATTTAATCAAGCTACCTTGGGTACCAGGAGCTGTGGCAGCAGTGGCTTCAGCCCGCTGGGGACTCTGGGCACTCCTCGGGCAGCTGGCCCAGCCCCAAGCCCGTGCTGATGTGGCACCACGGACCTTGGCACACCTGGAAGCCGAACTTAGTGGGGTTTGCACATCCTGCAGTCACCCTGTGGCTTGTGGAGAGGAGGAAGAGGTTTCCTGCAGCCTCCAGCCACACCACAGTGGGGACAACAGGGGTCTTGTCCTCAGCACCCCATGCGCGCCACGGCGCCGTCCTGCCCTCCTGAGGCTTTGGAATACAACACAATGCCTGTCCTTCAGCTGGGATGGCTGTCCTGAGGCTGAAACAGCCCACTGCAAACAGGGGACCAGCCCTCAGCATTTAAAAACCAGGATGCAGAAGTTCAGACTGGCTTTAAAACTCAAGCAGTCCAAGAGGAAAGAATTGTGTTGGGTTTCATTGCTCGGCTGTAAAGGGGTTCCTGATTTTAAGCTTTTTCTTTGGAAACACATCGGCTGGAAAAATGCTTCATGAAGGGCTACACGTTCAGATTAACAACCTTACTGCAGCCATTGGGGCTTTAGAGACAATAGCAAATATCACAAGATTTGTACTACAATTGCAGAAGTTGCCAATGCATTAAAAAAACCCTAATTTGACTTAAAATGGGAACTATTTATTAGCTAAATCCTACCCTGTCAAGCTTGCTGGTGATCCTGGATGCCTCTAAAAAAACTACAACACCTCAGAAAGACCTGATTTCTCAGAGGGTGTGTGCTCAGTTATAACAATTTAGGCCAAAACAATTATGAAAAGAATGCAACGATACTGACTTAACATTAGCCAAAAGGCTTGGAAATAATTTTCTTTTTCTGAACTCCAAATGTCTTCAGAGATCCTCACAAGAAAAAAAAAAATAAAAGGCAAACAACCAAGAAACCCACAGTAGGACTGAGAATTAAAATAAAAAAAATAAAAATTGCATTTTAACATTTCTTGTGGCCCTGGTACATGCAAGGCTCCATTCCTCCACTGTCTCTGCTGGTCAGAAGATAAAGCCATCCTTGTCATCTTCTACTAATACTAAGAAAGGCAGCAAGAAATGAAAAATCAAGTCCCTGTCATATTCCATCGAGCACGCTGGCTAGATACGGATGTCTCGCCCCCATTTACAATCTGAACCAAAAGATTTGAAGCCAAGAAAGCAGCTGGCACAATAAAAACAGTAAAAGCTCTAGCTGGCACCTCATGCTGACAATGACTAGCCAAATCTCCATGGGGAAAAATGCCAATATAGATTTCTGTGACAAAAACAACAAAATAGATTTTTGTCAATGTACATAGATTTGACAGGAAGTCAGACAAATCTATCAATAATGAGTGACATATATCTGCAATATTCCCAAACAAAATGGTACATTTGAAGACAAACTGAGAAAATAACTAATTGTGTTATGTGTGACACAGATTCATCTGGACTTTTTGATCACAACACTGCAATTCATTAATGCAGGTTAATTCCCAGTTTTCCTGGGAAGAACTGACCAGATACACAGACATATTTCTAAGTGCTTTCTCAAACATCCTTTAAAACACTAATATTCCAGAGAGGGAAAAATTAGTTCTGAGGATCGTGCAGTTGAAAATCAAGCCTTTATGAGATGGAAACCTGAATTTCCTGCTCTAGAGGAAACTATTTAACCATTTTCTTTAGTTCCACACTTGGAAATAAGATACAGTTTTAAAAAGTGGATGCTGGAGAGTTGCTATATAGCATTTTTTCCTGAGAGATAGCACCTTGCAGTATGCAAACAAATGTATTGCCATTGTTCTTCTGTCACCAAACAAAACTTACAAGGAATTACTATCTCACTGCCAGGTGCCTTTTGTGCTGCATCCATGTGGACACTATGAAAAACAAGTGTCCAAGCTTTTGGGAAGCCCTTAGTCCTTCAACCAAATAAAATAAAATAAAACTTCAGCTAAGGAGGGGGGAAATTGCTATTTAAGAAACCCTATTTGAAAAACTGAATTTAACAATATTTGTATGTTCCAAGCCAAGCCTCTTATCACATATAGCACCTTAGTGAGTACCTGGGGATGAATTATTTATCCAAGATCTCCAGGTACATGTAAGTTTTACCCAACCTTTGGGACAGGCTCTGACAGAGCTGGGAAGATGCAATTGGGTTCAGAAGCCACAGGAAATTGCCTAAAGTGTGTGTCTAGCAAGACAGCTCTGCAAACAGATGGCAAGACCCAGATAGAAAATGCTTTTTAAGTGAAAAGTCAGAAACTCATGAAAAAAAAGTCTTGCTCATAACAAATTCTATAGTCTTCAGAAACATCTGAAGTAGTTGTTATACATAAATGAGGGAGATGAGCCAAAGTCAGCTTGACTCAGGAGGAAGTGTATCCAACACAGTGCTCTGATTCACCAGGAGGTGTGCACTGCCCTGAATTCCAGCAGAAATTGTAACAATAGGAAAGCTGTGAGAGTCACTCTAGCTCAGATGTTTATTCCATGAAAACTCTGAAGATTTGGGGAGTCCCTTTCCACAGACAGTTTGCTGGCTGATGGAGAGCAGCATAGCACCTGCTATCCTTGTACCCCAGAAACTCGTGTCAACAACAAAACCATGGACAGGGAACCTCAGAGAGGCTCCCTGAAATCTACAGCTCTCCTGCAATCATTTATTAATACAGAACATTCTTTTTATACTCATGATATTCACAATCTGAACCTATTTGGTAAATTTAAGGAGAGACCATAAGCAATACAACCAGGATGTGACAGCACCACACAGCAAATATTTTGGGGGAAAATAACAGCCAGTGGCTGAGCCATTTCCTGCCAATTCTATGGTTGGATTTGAACAAGCAAAGGGTTTTTGAAGAGATTTCCCTGGTCCCCAAGGGTCTGGCTGGTGGATGGGGCAGTGGTGGATGCTGTGAGCAATGACTCCAGACCAACCCTGGAAGGACCCACAGTTTTGCTTTCAGCTTGAACAGAGGCACAGCGAGACCCATCCCCTAATGGTATCTTCAAAATCTAAACAGGACCACTGCAAAAATAAATATGGTCAAGACCATTCCTTTCCCTCACATCCTTCATTTTTTTACTTTCATATTTTTAGTGGCCTTATTAAAAAAAATAAATATATATATATATATATATATATATATGAAACTGTAGTTTTGAATCCATTCAGTTCTGTAGGGTAATTTCCTCTTCAAAATGAAAAACGGAAAAGAAGTAGGTAATGCTTTAATTTGTTATTAGGAGTAATTACTGTCTGGCCTCGAGGGGTTACTTCTACATTGGTTTTAACAAGAAACCCATTTAACATATATTTATCTTTGTAAATTGTCCTGAATGATCAGCAAATACCTAATCATCTGCAAAAAGCTGTTTAAAACATCCTTACCCTGATAACAGGAAATTATAACCTATGAGACCAAAGAAGCTGAAGTGGTGGTTTAAATCATGATAGACATTTGCAAGGAGACAAGAATTGGGTGTTTTCATATGTTTGCTTTGAATCTTTTCCTTTGCTTATGAACATATCAGGACAGACCCACTGTGCTCCTCCCACACCTGGGAAAGGCAAGATCCAACATCTGGCAAGTCCTGCTGAAGTCCTTGAGGAGAGCAAAGTCCATGTGCTAAACCACCCAGGCAAAGCACAAACCACTGCTGTGGATGTTGAGAGAAATTCAGGCCAGGATTAGACCTTAGCTGAGGCTCAAGAACGCTGCAGATGAGCAAAAACGTAAAGAAAATTCCAATACCCGAAGAGTGAAGGGATCTACTCAAGACTTTCTCGTACTCCAAACAGTTACAAATTGTATTTCTTATTTATTGAAGGCCTGGTGACATGGTTAGAGATAAAAACAGACAAAACTGGACCTCACAGCTTTGCTTTGATACATGAGAACGGACGTGTGTGTCATATCATTCCTCTGCCCTGCTTTGTCTTCTCATGTGAGCAGACAGAGGATGGAAAAATACAATAATGTTCCTCTCTAGGGACTGCATAGCTCAAGGGACTGGTAATAGGACACAAGCCTTTCAGCCCTAAATCAATTACTCAGAATTGACTCAGGTTGTTAGTGACGGAGTTTGTTTGTTTGGCTGCACAAAATACATAAAATATTTTCTCTCTCACAGTGAATGTTGGGTTTGGCTCCAGTGCAGAGCAGAGAGGTGGATGGACACCTTCCCACCTTTTCCAATTTTCAGAGTCTAATGAAACAAAAATCAAGAACCAAATGTGGAAATTATCCTTATAGCTTTCATACAGCCAAGAATTCTCTCACACACTCTGGACAAAACTCTCACAAGTTTCGTTACAATATCACTAAAGTTAAACAAGCTCACTCAAGTTTTAACTACAAAAACCCTCAGATGAGCAGATTTAGGGGGTTGTGTCAAGAAAATTTCAGCAAATCTGCTTCCAGGGCTCTTTGTTAATTAGGAAACTGTTTTTTGCTGTAACAAAAGTAAATATAATTTTACACAAGCATAACTTTCCCTCTCAAGAGGCTTAAGAGATTCCATAACTCCGCAATAATTCATATAAGCTTTATAATGAGCCAGTAAATATCCAAGTGCAGGTAGTATTCAAGCTTCATCTAACAATAATCACCAACTCCATGATGCTGAGCTGGCCATGGATACAGAACAGGAGGATAAAAGGGCTGAATACTTGAAGGGAAAAATTCCCATGAGAGTAACCAACAGATACCAGGCATTTCTTTATACACTATTTTTTTCTCCTTATAGACCCAGAGAATGACCAGGAAGCAAAAAGGCATGTGAACATGTGTAAAACAAACACAGAAAGTTTTCAAAACTTTCAGAAACCTCAGAAAAGTTTATGTTCAGTTTGAGGAATGCAGAATAAAAGGAAATAAAGGAAAAAAGACAGAACAGTTCTGTTTTTTGTTTCATCTAAAATGGTTCAACCACCCTGATTAATCCACAAGAGTTTGCTCTGTGTGGACACTTGGTAGACAAGGATTTTTATCCCAAGAGTGGATGCTCACAAACAAAAAAATAACAAACAAAAATAACAAAACAAAACATCAAGAAAAAAAAAAACAACAAAAACCAAAAAAAAAACCACAAAAAAGACCTACCTAATAACCAAACCAAAAAAAAAAATTCTAAATGACAATTTTTTAATGCACCTAAGTCACGCAGAACTGAAAATTGAGACCCCTGTGGATTTATAAAATGCTCAACACCCCAAGTTTTCCATAAGAACATGATTATTTAGGAGTTTGGTCTGCAGGGCAGCGGTGTGAAGAGCAGCAAGGCTCAGGGCATGAGGGAGTAGAGATGATGGGAGAGCAGACACCTGAAATCCAGATCAGCCCCCAGGCCCAGGGCCTGCTTTATCACAGAATTATTAAATTCTGCCCACCAGAATGCAGACAGGAACCTGTTAAATATCTGTATTGCTCACAAAACTGCATGAGGGACCATAAACAATATATATATATTTAGTTGAACAGATAAATTATCTTTTCTGTAGGAAGTCCAGACGCTGTTTTCAATTTTTTTAAACATAGCTATGGATACACAGGCACAGGCAGACAACGACAGAAGATTTTTAGATAAAATATATTTAATACTTGTAAACTCTCTGTCTTGCTTCCCCATTTTCCATTTCCCTGCACAACCAGGGAAATGCCAGGCCTGAAGTTCAGCAGCAAAACAGAGAAGATTTAGGGGAAAGTAGATTTTAGGGGAAAGTGGGTGTCTGGGACCTAAAATCAGGTGAAGAAACCTGAGTATGGAGCAGCATCACAGGTAAATGGATCCAGGTGAGCCCTCTAGGCAGGGGTGGAGGTGAAAGATGGGGTGAAGATCTTGTGCAGCAGGGACAGTAAGGGATTTATTAACAGGAATTACAAGAACAGGCCATAGTTTTAACAACCTTTTCCACCCAACTCCAACTTTTCCAGAGCTTTTCAAAACTCTGCTTTAAAGGCTCAGCAGTGGTGCAGGGGCCCACAAAAACCCTTTAGAGATTAACACAGCTGCTGAGTTTGCAGCACACCCAGGTTAACTCTTGTATACCTCGAGAAATCAAAAAGGAGCTTGCAGAAGAAATACGGGTGGGGGGGAATTAGAAATAGCAAGAATCTTCATTTTGAAGAGCTGATAAGATGGCCAGCATCTTGTAATTTCCATAGTCAGGATTATCTTCAGTTCTGAGGCAGAGCCTGAGCAGGTTCTGAGAAGTCCAGAGCTCCAGGAGAGTTTGGACAAAATGCTCTCAGGCACAGGGTGGGGCTGTTGGGGTGTGTGTGCAGGGCCAGGAGCTGGGCTTGGATCATCCCTGTGGCTCTTAGGATATTCCCTGGCTCTGAATCCCTGCTGAGGACCAACCTCACTATCTGATAGCCACACTCTGAGGTCCTTCTCAGGGCTGCTCCCTGTCCTGCAGCACCCACCCCCTAAACCGGCTCCTGCCCAGCTGCACTCATGTGTGGCAATTATTTTTAAGGTTTTGTTTTTGGGGTTTTTTTGATTGTTTGTTTGGTTTTTTTTTTTTTTTTTTTTTTTTTGTTGGTTTGGTTTTTGTTGGTTTTTTTTTGTTTGTTTGGTTTTTTTTGTTTGTTTTTTGTTTTTTGTTTTTTGTTTTTTGCTTTCCCACCATTGGATTTGCCTGAGCTGCAGGAATGACATTCCAAACTTTTATTTATTTCTTTATTTGCAAGACCCTTAACGCTCTCCCTCTGTAGCTTTTTGGCGCGCGGATTTATGGCACTGTCTAAAAGTCTAATGCTTTTCTTTGAATATACTTGTGGACGTTTCTGATCTCACTTTAATTGGGCATGCTTTAGGCTCACATAAAATATTAACATCTCAGCCAATGAAAGTCAGTGCCCAAAGCTCAGATGGTTCTAAAATTAATATAACCTTGTTTCTTGCTCACAGAAGCTACAGAAGATCAATTCCAGAATATTTTTTTTCCAATACCTGATAGCTCATTTTATCTGGGCAAAACATGCCTATTTCATGACCTTCTGGACATGTTGTGATGCACATCTATTGTTTATGGAGTTGAAATAAGGACAGAGTAAAGCTTTTGACACCAAGATTATTCGGGGAGAGTTTTGATTATTCCTTCAGTTGACTTATTCTTAGGTAGACACACCTAATGATTTTTCCATCTCAGAAATCAACAAGTCTATTATTATTTTAAAAGTTAAATAATGTTGATATAACTCTTTGTTTATTCGCTTGGTTTCCCTCAGCAGAAGGGAGTAGCACTGTCTCTGAGTGCAGGAGAAAAGGCTGAGGGAGCTGGGGCTGCTCAGTCTGGAGAGGGGACACAGCTGAGAGGGGACCTCATCCCTGTCGGCAGGGAGGGCTCCAAGCAGAGCCCAAGAAAGCTCCTGAACCAGGGACTGACCCCAGGGAATTCCAGCTGGACAGGAGAAAGGACTTCCCTGTGCAGTGACTGAGCCCTGAACAGGACATTCAGAGAGGGCATGGAGTCTCCCTCACTGGGGACATTCCAGAACCATCTGGACACAACCCTGTGCCTGTGCTCTGGGATGGCCCTGCTGGAGCAGGGAGGTGGCACCAGAGGGGTCACTGAGGTCCCTTCCAGCCTGACCCCTCCTGAGATTCCCTCTGCCCCACAACAAACCCACACACAAGAGCAGGTTGAGAAACTCCCATTTAGAAACCTACAGCTTCCTAAACCCTGACAAGTCCAGGATTAAAATCCAGCAGGGGGACCATGTAGTGGCAGAGCTGCAGCAGGAGCTCAGCCAGATCCCTGGGCAATGAGGATTGGCTCCAACTGGGAAGGCTCCAACACAAGAACCAGGCTGCCTGGAGTTTCCCATTGCAGTGAGGGACACTGGGGATGTCAAAGCTGCACAGAACTGCGCAATTAGTTTCTGACTTAATTATATAAATTTTTGCCTTTACTGCTTTAACACTCCTGCAAAGGCAAAAAAAAAAAAAAATAGTGCATCATTTCTAAGGAGAAATACTGAGGTACAATAAACTAGGTTTGATATCATGGCCAGGTTGGATGGGGCTTGGAGCTACCTGGTCTTGTGGGAGGTGCTGGGATGAGTCTTGAAGTCACCTTCCAACAAAAACAATTCTAAGACTCTGTGACTGGTTTTCACTAAATTCAGCCCTGTTTTATTCAACTTCCAGCAGTATTGGGAGCAAACAGCCACTTGTAGATAATGGTGGCTTTCCCCATAACATGCTCTGATTCAGAGCAGAACCCAACCACTTCCCACACTTGAAGAGTCAGAGGTACTTTTGCCACACAACAAACATCACCAGCTCCTAGAGTAACCACAATTAAAGGCAGAGCTTGAAGAGGTTGGGAAAGGTACTTCCCTGGATTTCAGGACAGGGTAGGAATTGTACTTCCCTGGATCTCAAAATTTTCCAAAGCAAGGATGCAGTGTATTTAAAACTCTCTTAATTTCTAACAGCACCACCATGTAGGTCTTGTTTGCCAGCTGAGCAACAGAAATTAATTAACCTTTATATTTGCTTGAAATGCATTTCCTTACTTCCCTTCTATTTTGATAGTTCTGTCTTTCAAAACAGAGATAGCCAGGTTCAGAAAATAAAGTATTCTAAGTAAAATATCTTTCCTTTTTGGTTTGGGGTTTTGGGGGGCATGGGGTAGTGGTAATTTCTTTGTAGGAAAGAGGAATTTTCCTAAAAAGAAAGAGAAAGAAGTCACTGAGGGGAATGAGGGGAAGAAAAGAAAAAAAAAAAAAAAAGAAAATAAAAAAGAAAGAAAGATAATTTTTATCTGTAATGGGAATGAGAACCCAGTAATATTTTTATTGTTACTTTTAATTTCCTCCATCTGAATCCACTCTGGGAACAACATTCAAAACATGAGAACATTAATCATGTAAACTTCTGTTAACTCCTGACACCTCTCTTGTTCTCCCATACCAAAAAAACCCCTCAAAATAAACAAGAAATTAAGTTCTGACCCCTCTAGAGACCTCCCAAACTCCTCTGGAGGTTTTGCCATCACTATTCATTTTACAGAGAAAGTTCTGGGATGCCTTTCTGATGGCTCCAGCATGTAACCCTGAGACAGATAAGCTCAGAGCTGGGGAACCGAGGCCAAGTCAGGAATTTATGGGAAAGCATGTGGAGCAGATGGTGGAGGAATGAGAGAGGAAAGGAGACACAGCTGAGAGAGAGTGAGTGTTGAGACTGTGTCAGATGGGAGAAGGAGGAAAATTATGCTGATCTAGAAATGTGCAGTGGAACTGTTCACTATGGAATTAGTAAATAACCAGGAAAAAGCATCCTTTTTCCTTCAGGTTTTCCAGGGCTTCCATCTCCACCAGATATATGCAGGTATCACTGAAATCCTCACTGCACCCCAGACAGGAGAAAAGCTCCATTATTGGCTTTTTACTGATCCTGCAACCTTCCCATCCAGTGTGTCCAAAACTCATGTTTCAGGACAGGTTCAATCCAGTTCTCCTTGACTGGGACCTTTAACTCAGTTCTCCACCCACTTCTTATCATGCATAGTGAACTCCCATCAGGATGGTTTGAAAGTCAGTTTTCAAATAAATTTTCATTCATTGTTTTTATGGGAGAAAAAAAAGTAGCATATCCTATAAAATAGCTCCAAAATGCACTCATGATTATAGTAATTTTTAATGATGATCAATGAAACACTAGCTTCCCTAATTTCTCAGTATATCTGCTGTATAAAAAGAAGTTATTCTCATTTGAACAATTCTGAAATTATTACCTTTACTTTTCAAGTTTGGGTATTAGGCATAGATTTTATTTTCAGCACAGCCTGACCTGAGAATGAATATATATAATCTTTGAAAAGAGAAGAAACAAAAAACAAATGAAAGGTTCTTATTGCATGACTTTTAAAAAGTATGTCTGCCTGTCCATTTTGTATTGTGAGCTAATTTATAAGCCTGATTTCTTTGGAAGAGATTCCCTTTTTAAACTGGAGACTGCATAGGAGGCCACACTGTGCAGCGGAAGAGGGAAGAGAAGCCTTTATACCTCACCCCCAAATACACAACCCTCAGCCAAGCCAATTCCCCCATGGGCAGAAAACCTTGAGTTTCCCACCAGCAGGGACGCCCCAAAGTCACAGTCAGGTATCTCTGATGCCAAGTTCCCTTCTCACACTTTCCACCCCCAGCCTAGTGCCAAGGAAGAACCAAAATCTTGCTGGTAACAACGAAAGGGCCAAGGGGCAGATTCCCACACACCATTCCAGCCTTCCCCTGCACATCCTGGCAGAACCCAAAGGGATCCCAGCTGTCGGTGACGCTGCCGTGTCCGCTATTAAGCACAAGACCCAAGTGACAGGAGTGTCCCCATTTCCACCCACCGGGGCCTGCTGCTGAGACAAGCTGTCCACAGCACCAGGGCACAGGAAAACACCAACACTATGATCCTACAGGCTGGGATCTCGGGGGGAAAAGCGAGCCTGGAGAGCTCTTTCGGGAAGCTCAAGGAGCTTGAGAGTGTCAGAACTGACCACGCTGCTCTGAGAAACATTCACAGCCTGGGAAGGTGTTTTCTCTCTGACAGCACCTGTGAATTCAAGTTGTGTCTCCATGGGGCTGCTCTGGGCTTTATGGGCAGGATTTTGGTGGTAAGTGAGGGGTTTGAGCAGAGCAGCTTTACCTTTACAAGAGTAATTTTTGGTACTGAAATATTTGTTTTGGACCTGGTGCTGAACACCATGAGTATCCTGGGCTTGCCTTGGAATTCCTTCCAGCCAGGTGAAAACAAGCAAGCTTCCTGCTATCACTTCCCTACATCTCTGGCCAGAATAAAACCATTTAAAAGACCCCTAAAATTACAAATAAGCACATTCTACCTGTGACACCATAGCTGCTAAACCCTTCTGGTTTCCAGGATTACCTGAATCAGAAGGATTCCAACGAAAAAGAAGTGAGGAGTTCAAGCAGCACAGCTTGATCCCAGTCTGAGGGTTGGTGCTGACCACATATTTATACCCCATGCAGGCAGAGATTCCGGGATGGAAGTTGTCACACACAAAGGCCAGACACCACATCATCCAGGACACCTGCCAATTATTCCTCATGATCCAACATGTTTTTCTGGGAATATTAGGGAGTACACCAGGATTGCAATTGCCATTTGCCCTCTAGTCCCAATAAAATAAAATAGAGTGTTTAAAAGGGACAAAACAGTGACAAAACATAAAAGCTCATACAAACAGCAGCCTGTTTTTAAGTTAGATTTTTAAACTTCTGAGGTCTCAACACAACAACATCAAGCAGAAATTTCTTTTTTTCTGGAAGCAACCTTCTTCTAGCTTTCTGTCCTGCCATTGAAACACTTCATTTTCAGAGCCCAAACAAGAGGCAGAATTTGATTTTTTTTTTCCTTATATATCAAAATCAGTGTGGAAATATGAAGTAACCAAACACCTTTATAAATGTAAAAGAAAATTTACACATGAATAAAAAAATTCATTTGCATTTTGGACACAGTTTTCTTGTGCCTTATTTTTGGGGCAATCCAGTTTGCCCATTCATTATACAATCTTGGATTTAGCCTACGCACAGCTGTCTTCTTGTCCAGATGTGGCCACATCTGGGGTTGTGCCATGTCTGAGAGGGGGATGAGAAATGGTGGAGGGCTGGTCAGGGACAAGGGGAGTGTTTCTTTTGATTATGAGACAAAATTAAGTAATAAAGTGTTTTCCTTCAGGAAAAGCAACTCTGCAAAAGCATCAATTTAATCTGAAGAGTGAGTGCTACTCTTCAGACATGGACTAGAAGACAATAATATAAGGGAAGACTTTTGCCTTTTTACTCCAAAAGGAAGATGCTGGAGTCTAGGATCCAGCCATGCTGAGGATACAGCACCAAGGATAAGGATCATCCCCTAAAGGATGATGTCAGCACAAAAACAAATGGAATAAGAATAATTTGCCATGGTGAAATCAGATTTAAAATAGACACAAGGCTGTGTACTAAATAGTAAAAGCCTGGAACCACAGGGAGTAGGTTTGGCTGTCTTGGTCTTAAGATAGATTTGGAGAAACTGAGGACATGGATAAGAGCAGGTGGTTGAAATAACTCAGTAATTATTTTCATGCATATCTACAAATCTGTGAAATGTTCCAAGAATTTTCATGTAGTGATAGGACAAGTGGCAATGGCTTTAAACTGACAGAGGGCAGGGTTACATTAGAGATTACAAAAAATTCCTGGCTGTGAGGTTGGGGAGGCCCTGGCACAGGGTGCCCAGAGGAGCTGTGACTGCCCCTGGATCCCTGGAAGTGTCCAAGGACAGGCTGGATGAGGCTTGGAGCAACCTGGAATAGTGGAAAGAATCCCTTGCCCATGGTAGGGGGCAGAAGAAGACGGACTTTGAGGTTCATTCCCACCCAAACCATTCTGGGATTCCATATTTCCAAGACATGTTCAATACTAACCCAAGGAAAAGTATCAGTCTTGTTGATCCCTACTTCTGTTCTTATTTGCTTCCATGAGCTGCTATTTTCTCATTATCTTATATTTTAGTTTAAAACCAGTGTTTCTGGGGAAGGGTCATCAACTTATCTCTTTACATGTTACAGTATCCATCTACAGGGACCTCTATAAATTATTAAAAATAGCAATAGCCATAATGGCTTTTTAAGAGCATGAATGAAGACACATTCATAGTCTTTAAGATCGTGCCCTCTGTACAAGAACAGAGCACCCAGTTTTAAGGACTGGACTGCTTCAGGTCTGCAGGAAAGCTCTGAAAGGAAAATGAGAAAAAGAGCATAAGGGATTTCAAGGAGGACAGTGAGATTGTGAGGCAAACCATTCCAGACTCTACAGATAGATGATTGGAAGATAAAATGCAAAAGAAACCAGAAAATGAAATAAAAATCACTCTCCCATTTGTCCCTACTATTTACACAAATGAGTAATAATGTTACCCTAAATTACTTGCATATCAGATCATATGATCTTGTCAGAAGATAAAGATGGCAAATAATTCTATTTACATTGTGAACTTAGAAATGCACTGCCAAACCACCTTGCTGTTTTTGTTGTTATTTTAATCAGCTTATAATATAACTACTTCTGAAGTTATATATTTCTTCATCCCTTCTGTCATTTTTTTCAAAGGTCAGTTCCTTAAACTGGAAGTGAAATCACTGGTATGAGTGGTGCATTTTCTAATGACGTCTCTGGTTGTAAAGGATGAATGAGCCAAGTGAGGCAAAAGTCAGACAGACATTTTTGAAGCCATTTCTTTCAAAAGCAGCATGGATCACATACCTTACCCTTTACAAACTGGGAGATTTTAATTATTTATTTCCCTGAGGAGTTTTATGACCCCGGGGATAACAAATTTAGCTGTCTAATTATTAAAGTGCTTAAGTCTAGGAATAGATGATTTTTCTAATATTCCAATCGTTATCCTCATCAACACATCAGTGCTAAGATTTAACACACTTGGTGTGGCAAAGCCCTGCTTAAAAGCACTGACTGAGGCTGCTGAAGCACTTCAGAACAGTGCTAACACAGTACAGCAACAGCAACAATCATACTCTTATTTTAATTGTATCCATCTGAGTTACAGTCCAACACAGAACAATCCACATTAGCAGTGCTGAGCTGCTTTGAGCTATTAATGTCATATTCCACCGTGGGGTATTTCAGGGGCTTGTAACTTTTCTTCTAAATGTACCAGATTGTTAAAATTCATTGTTGCATGTTTATCTACAAGTAAATAATAAAGGGACCGAGACTTTAAAAAAAAAAAAACATTTTAGCCATTAGCGAAATAGTCTGGTTGATGTTTAGCAAATCCTTTTATAATCCTTCCTGTGTCAGAAATTACAGCTAATGTTAAATAAGGAAGCACAGAGTGTCACAGAGCTCCCGAGTACCCTGCCTTTAACAGTCCCCACATGTCTCAGCAAGATGAGTAATTGTCCATCAGCCTATGGTTCATTAGGGATCAGAAATCAATTGAGTGGGAGGGCTCAGCATAGCAGGTTACACAAACCTTGGCTGTGCTGGGTTCCTGATGAATAGAGTAGTTGGGAAAGGGAAACTTTAATCTGATGGCTCCAAGGTAGTTAGGCTACTGACAGCCATGCAGTGTAAGGCTAATTGGGCTGGCAAGGAACAGAGGTAGAGGACAGGGTCCAAGCAGAGAATCAAATGCTCCTTTGGAGCTCCAGGGCCAGCAGAAAGCTTGTCTGGGAGGATGACCTACTGTATAAATGAAAGGCTCACAAAAATTAACCAAGTAGAGAAATGCTCCTTAGACGAAAAACATGTTTTATAGCTGCGGTTAAAAGTGTGCTGCTGCAAATAGTGGCTCTGTGTGTCACAGGCCAGTTTCAGCCTGGATTTTATCACCTATTAAAATTAAAATTATTTTGGCTGAATCCTCTCTCTCCACCGATGCTGTTTCCTCTCACATTCTCCCTCCACAGCTCTGCTGTTTTGGAAAGTAATGAATTATCAAACCATTACGATCTCTTCCTTTTTCCAGGATTCACAGCTCTTTCCCATTACCTCCTTAAAATCAGGATTTTACTGTAGTCACCCAAAGACAGGGAATGTGAGGAGAGTTCAGCATCCATTTCACTACTTCATTTTGTACAACAGGAATTATGGAAAAGCCAAGCATTATAACGAGACAACAATTAAGAAAGATATTTGGGGAGAGCAGTGATCTTCAGCAACAGATGAGCTCTCTTCCTGGTGCTGAAAATACTTGATTTAGACTCTTTCAGCAGAATGAATAGGGTGAACTAAAGTGTCTACATCTGCTCGAGACTGCATGGCTTTAATCACTACTGGCCTTAGTGGTCTGCATATGCCTGCAGAAATTCTTACAATGAGATGAATAAATACATGAAAGCATTTGCTTGCATGACGGCACAAAGCAGAGGTTCTGAATAATGATGGATGAACCTCAGAGGAGATCATAGGTTCCATTTAGCTGAGTGCTGGCGCATTAGGGTAAGAGCCCTAACTACATCAACCACTTAAGCCTGCACAAGTGGGCTGCAAACTGATGCAGGAACTGCCACTCCTGCCTGAGTTTGGGTGAGAATAACAGGGCAGCAACTTTAAAAAAAAAAAAAATTCTGAAGGAGAGTGGAAAAACACTCAGGAAAGTTGTTATACAGCTCTACATGGCATTTACAAGCTCAGGTATTTCCAGTGCAGCTCTTACTGTGGTCTTGGGGAGAGCTTTGGGGAATGTGGTTTATGTCACTCTAAAATACTGATTTCCTGCCATGGGATGAGGGGAAGGGGCAAATACAGCCATATGAGGATGCTGAGGCCCTGGCACAGTGTGCCCAGAGAAGCTGTGTCTGCCCCTGGGTCCCTGGAAGTGCCCAAGACCAGGTTGGACAGAGCTCGGAGCAGCCTGGGACAGTGGAAGGTGTTTTTGCCCTTGGCAGGGGTGGAATAAGATAGCTTCAAGATCCCTTCCAACCCAAACCATTCTGTGATTTTGTGATAAAACTCATGGAAGTCTACCAGAACTTTTTCCAATTAAGATAAAGATCATCTAATGTTGCTTTAGTGGAGCTCCCAGATGAGCTCAAAAGCAGTGATTTGTAACTATTTCTAAAGGAAATTTAATGAGTGGAATTTACCACTTTGAGGTTGCAAGTATCCTGCTTCCATATGGGACACAGCCAGGAACTTGTTGATGATTGCTCCACTTCTTTGAACTCATACTCCAAGCATGCAGCATCTTCCCTTTGCTCATACTTCACTTTGTATGAAAAATATTATGTGATTTACTCACATGAAAGATCCTACTACATCCTGATTTGCAGAACTAAGTGCAGAGCTTGCATCCAAGAGCACTGGAATATTTACAAAGCCTCCCTATGATTTCAGCAAGCTCTGGATCTGGCTTTACATGGGCTGTATCTTTATTACCTAAGCACACACAAGAGTAGGTAGATTTTTAAGACGTTGTGTAGACAGCTGTGATGACAAAAAATGAGTCACATACAGTGTCCTTTAAGTAATTACTCAGATTTTCCTTTTTGCATTCTTAAGAAAAAAAAAATATAAATTTTAAAACACTAGAAGTAGTACCATTAATTTAGTTTTGTCGTCCATAAAGAACTTTCTGGTTTCTGCAAGTTTTCTTTGAAGTGATTCTTGGTAAAGACATGAATACAAGAGGTTGGAATGTTCACTACAGCACAGCCCTATAGCTAGACAAAGACATTCCCGGTATTTTAACTTTTTTTTCATTTTTAAAAGTTGTTGTTTTGAAACTTCCATTTTTATGTGAAGCTTCATGACATCCTGAGTCAAAGCAATAAATGCAGCACATTTTCTGGGTCACAACACTCCCATCCCCTTCAAGAAATCATGCCAAATAGCTGTGTCTGTATTCACTCAAAATAATACTTCCTCTAAAAATGCATGACATCTTATATGATTTACATCATGTTATGTTGCGGATTAGGTTAATGACTTCTTGTGCTTCTGTGAACCACTCAAAGTACCATGGCCCAGATTATAATTTTATATAAAATATAAATGGAGTATATTGCTGAAGTGGTGGGTTATTTAACACATGTATTTCCACATGGGTCTAGAAAGAGGGGTGGGGACCAACGTGTAATGAGCTCCTTCTTCCTGTGTAAAAACAAATGTATTCTACTGCTTTTCAGAGCTAACTGGGCTATTTATAAATGAGAATGAAATGCTTTTCTAGCTTTGTTCTGGGGTTTTTATTTGGAATGTGTGTGTGTGTGTGTGTGTGTGTGTGTCTTGAGTACCGAAGTGCTTCATTTCAAGCACAATGGCAATTGTAAGAGTAACAGTTAAAGAGAATTTTTTGGTCGTCTATTGCAGCCCTCTTTGGATGAAATCCAGGACAGGGAAAATGTTTGCTTAACTAAAAGAGTAGTGAGAAACCAGATCATAGCAGTGCCAAAGGCATCCTCATGATAACTTAATTTGAACAAATTGCTATTATTTTACTTCATGTGTGAAAAAATTTTAAACACATACAAATATTTCTTCTAAATTATAAGATGAATTTCGTTAGTACCAAACTCTATACCAGAAGCTTTAGAGTCACTGGATCATTCATGGGTGGTAAATAAGTGGTATCTCGGTGATCAGGTGCAATCTGAAGGTAAAATGGGGATAAGAATTAATAGAAAAGAAATATAAAAGAGGTGCAGACATTACAGAGAGAAGGTTTAGATGAAATCTTAGGAAGAAATTCTTCCCTGTCAAGGTGGGGAGGCCCTGACACAGGGTGTCCAGAGAAGCTGTGGCTGTCCCTGGATCCCTGGAAGTGCCCAAGGCCAGGTTGGACAGGGCTTGAACCAATCGGGGATAATGGAAAGTGTCCCTGCCTTTCCTGGCAGGGAGTGGAACAGGATCTTTAAAGTTCCTTCCAACCCAAACCATAATTGAATTCTATGATAATTCATTACTTTTATTTTTTTTTTTTCAAAATCTGCTGTGTTCCCATATCTTGGATACTGAACTCTCAGTTTTCTCATCACCCTTATCTTGAAAATTGTATGACACCAACATGGAACAAAGAAGGGAAATCAGGATAATCAGAGCTCATCACTTTTCAAAAAGAAAGGATCCAAATAGGTTTCAGCACTGGAAAGATTTGAGGAAAGTTGCACAAAATTGCACCAAAGTGTGCACGATGCAATGAGAGATCAAAAACCCAACCCTACAGTGTCTAATAAAACAAGAAGTCAGCAGCACTCAGACAAGAGGTATTGAGCTGCAACCTAACAAAACCAGGTGTTTTAGACACACATTGCACAACTCAGCTGGGGAACTCACCAGGAAGATGAGAGTTTTAAATGGGATTCATTACCAGGATGTCTGTGCAACGAGCAGAGGCAGTAGGGTAAACAGAACACAATGATATGGCCCCAGCCGTGTCGCCTCTGCCTCATGTCACCTCTGGTTCACTGCCAGCACCAGTCAGGGTGTGCCAAGGGGAGCCTCTCTCTTCCTGGCCTGTTCTTATGCATTTCCTTAACTGTTGGAGACAAGCTATTGATCAACTTTGGCCTGATCTTTGTGGAGTCACACCTTACACAGAATAGAAACAATACGTTCACTCATACCTGTAATATTTTAAATACTTTAAAACTAACATATTTTCTTGGGTTTCTTGAGATAAAATATTTAGAAATGCTGCTGGGGAAAGAGCCATTTCTGACCAAAAAACCCCACTCTTTATGTACAACACATGCGTCCATGAGGCTTCTGTGAAACAGGACATGAACTGTAGCAGATTATCATCCACAGATTAGGTAGAGGACTAATTAATCTTTGGAAGTTAAGAAAGACTGTTTTAGTGCTTTTCTGGGACCTCTTGTTGCAATCAACTGTAATTTGCCACAGGAATAATCCACTGAGAAGAAACAGGGACAATCCAGTCCCTGATCTCTCAAAACAACGACTGGGTGATTTCTCCAAGATATTCCTCAGAAAAACAAAATTTATTGGGATCAATCCAGAGGTAACTCGGTGAAATTTAATGGCCTGTGGTATACAGGAGGTCAGACTGGATGATCTAATCATTCCCTTTGGCTTTAAACTTTATGAATCATGTTTGAGGTGGAACTGGTAATGGGAGTCATCTAATGGGAGTGGACATTGCAGCAACAGCCCTGGTGCTTAGGGGAGCAGAGAAAGCTCACAACATTTGGCCTGAGGAAGAAGAAACCAATTTTTAAAAGCCTCCCATAAGATGAAAAAAATGCCAAAAAGGATTAAAGGGAGAGGTGTAGGCCTTGGCATTTGGCGTGAAAAAGCTGAGGCCTGAGTTAGCCTAAGCAAGGAGCAAAATGAGCATGGCCAAAGTCATGCCTGACTTCAAGACTTTGGGGCAAGAGCAATTTTTCCTGCTCTGAGCATCCCTTTACCCCCTTCACCCCTGAATGAACCTGCTGAGTCTGGCAGCCATAGTCCCTTTGCTGTGGGATTTGAGGCTTTGCCGTGTGGAAGTTGGAGTTCCCAGTTCTCCCACACCACTGTGCTTCCTTGCCATCACATCTGCCTGTGGAAAGGGTTATGGCACAGAGGGTTTTTATTTTTCAACACGCTGGTCCCCTCCATGGCATTCACACACAGCCCATCTTTTTTTTTTTTTTTTTTTCCTCCTCATAAAAGAGGTTCAAAGCACCATTTGGGTTTGTTATTTTCTGAGCCCAAGAGTCAGTCGTAGACTCTCAATGGGTCTGGAGGTCTTTCAATCACACGATGAAAAGGAACACTAATTTAAACCCCCCAAAACATATGAATTACAGCATTAGCTTCCTAATACAACCAGGCATGACACAGCAAAAACTGCAGTTTGGACTTGAAGGGGGATGAAACCACGGAGCTATTAAACAGAAAAACTCGCAGCTCTGTGTTTGCCGAGCGTTAACATGAGAACACCAGTACGATTTGCTGCTCTGCATTTTTTAAGCTTTTCCCTCTAAGAACTGTACATTATTTATAGAAATAGCCTGATTTACATGTGGCTCCTTCCGAGCTGCCGGACGGCACATCCAGAGCTGCTGCATGGCAGCTTATCTCCTGGAACTATCTGCTTGAATAGCAAAATGAGTATCACTCTGATCAAATATACAAGTCGCCCTGCATGAAAATCAATCCTCTGCACAAGACATATTTTGAAGATTTAAGTGGGGTCTAAGTACTGCTTAGTCCTTGTGCATGCACAAGAGTGAATACCACCCACAGGGAAAAATATGCCATGGAAAAATTCATAAATAACTTCCAATAACAAAGACATTTGAAAATGTCATGATCTTCTTCACATATTTCATACACAGAAAATGTAGTATAAACTCAAGGAAAACATTAATAATTACAAGTTATTTTCTCAGGCCTAACGAGCAGCAGCAGCCTAAAAAGTACTGGCAGATGTCTAGGCAAAATAAAGATAAACACAGTTGGGTTCAAACTACTTTTTAAAATTCTAGACTGAGATTTACAGGCTTTGGATCCTGTGACTTCATGTTGTTTGTTTACGAGTTTAAAATTTTTAAAAGAAAAAAAATTGTTTGCTCTGTGAACGTGAGCCTTACATCTTTCTTTGCAGTTTGCCTGTTTATCCAGATCAAAATATAATGTTTGAGACATTTTCCTTCTGTTGAACATACCGCTGTCAGAAGAACTTTGCCCACAGTTTATAGTTATTGTATGGAAAGTGTGCTTTGTACCAGAGATAAAAAGTTAGACTGCTTTTATTGATAGAGTGGCTGTGAAACAATTTTCTTTTATTAAAAAAAAAAATATATATAAATATCTGCAAGGCTCTGACCTTCAGAACCAATTGTTGATTGTTTGTAGTGTAGGAGATGGTTCAGTTATGAAGATATGGTTCATGAATTAGGAGGGTGTGACTAAATATAAGTGGTTTTATTTAACAGACGGTTATACTATGCTTTTTTAAAAAAAAATGTGTATTAACCAGAAAAGTCCATAACCAGCTCAGCTTCTGATATTCAAACATTTATATCATCGCAGAAGGAAAACATCATCTATCAAAACAAAACATCACTATCACCAGAACCACATTTACTAAACCCACATTGTTATCTAAGGAATACTACAAAGAAATACTTTTCCATCTCTCCATTTTAACAGAAGCCTCATAAAAATGGGGGTATTGGATTTTGAATTTTCTGATTTCACATTTTTTTCCTTTGAACTTGGACTATTTTCCAGCTAATTCTTGGAAAGTCAGCATGCTGAATGCACTTTGCATCTTCTATTTGCAATGCAACCCTCTAAAGGGAAGCACACCTTTTTCTTTATTTTATATTAGTGGAATCTCTTAGAATTTTTTAAGTGCAGTTTTTAAGGAAAGGTTTGTCATAATCAAATGGGAAACACTGTCCAGAAAGTAGCAGGGCGTGACACCACATACCAATGACACATCAGGGTGATGATGAATATTATAACCTATAAAGTATCACATTTTGTTTGCTGCAAACAGAAACTTGCCAAAGACAGCGTGTTCTAGCTAGAGCTGTGAATAAAAAAAAAAAAAAACACTAATATTTGTTTCCAAAGATCTGCATGAAGCCATGGCAATTTTTATGAATATTTGCAAATCAAAACCAGATTAAAGTTTCAAAAATCTAATCTAATTTCTTTTTGTTTTGGTACAACGACAGCTTAAATGTTCTCCAAACAGATCAGAAATTCAATGAGGTTTGAGAAACACCTTCCCCCTCTGCAAGTCATCTTTAGACTGAAAATAATTTTCTTAGATAATTTGCCTTTCTTTTCTTTTAATCCCTTCTGAAGAAAGAAATAGTTCCTGTTTTCATTCAGAATAAAAATAACAGCGAGGCAAATTGTATTCCAAATGTTTAACTTTTCATGAAACAGGTGAAAAGTTATTACATGCTGGTGAGATTTTTTTTAAATAGGATCTTTATTTCTCGCTTAAGGGGGGCAGAGAGAGAGAGAAAAAGAGAAGAGATGAATGGCAGTGACATCTGAAAATATACAACTCCTTTATATTAAGAGAGTTTGGTCATATAAACCTTCTGTCTTGTTGCTCTGAGACTCTTTAATAATGTTTGATGCCACTAAAATTTATTGTTTTTATTCATGAAAGAAAAGAAAAATAAGAATTTTAAATAATTGGCTGATCATAAACCTGAGCTCAATGAGTGATGAAGGAGGATTTTCCTCTGGGGAATTACAGTAGTTGGAAGGGTTTGTTTGAATGTAACCCCAAGTTATAAAAAAAAACCAAAAAACCAAAAAACAAACAAACAAACAAAAAAAAAGTAAAAAAGGATTAATGCTTCAGCAGGTTGAAGGGGAAAATTATTTTCTACATTAGTCTTGCTATGAGCCATCCCCAGTATTAGCTGCTTCTGTAATAAGTCAAACTACTATAAGTGAAATAATGTTCTTACGTGTAGTTTCAGGCTATTTCAGAGCAAAATATAGTGGTCTTTTTAATTAGAAGATGTATAAGAAAAAACAAAGTTCACAATTCTGGAGTCAAGACCTGATTTACACTTTTCTACCATGGAACAAATTCAATTTATTTTTCTTTTAAACTTCAGTCAGAGAAATTACTCTCAATTATTTTTATTAAACAGGTTATAAATGTTTGAAATGCAAACAAATCATACGTGTAATACGGGAACAAACTATTTTGTCTCAATTTTTTCACATGTAAGTTTTAAAAGCCCTCCAAATTAGGATACTGCTTCATTAAGCTTTTGACATTTGTCCAGTTAAAACTATTGACTCATACTTTCGTTTCTTCCCCCTCAAATTACTACAGTGCCACAGCTGATCTAACTATATTTTCCATTTCTTATAAATAGCCACAAGAAAAGTATTAATTATCCTTGTACGATTTAATGCACCAACTGCCTTAACCTTTCAGGTTTCCTTAAACGCCAGCATAACAAGGCATATCCATGGCAGCAAATGTGATTTATGACAGGAATCTTTAATTTCTGTTTTTAAATATGTTACCCACCGATCTGCATACATTTAAATTCGCCTGCAACACTTTTCTCTGTCTTGAGGCTGTTGTTTAATATTCAGGGATGATTTTTGTCCACATACATTTTGGTCTATGTCACCTCAGATTAAATTATTACTGTTTGCAGCCTTTTTGGAGCAGGCCTCAGGCCCTTATTTACAAGAATCAATGAAACAGTAATGAAAATCCATTTTTCATACTATCAGCTCTGGCCTGCTTTTATTTAGTTAGCTGTGTCTAAGCAAGCAATTCATTTTGTGCAAATGTCACGTTGATAAAACAGGACGAGCCAGCAAAGGGTTAATCATGAAATAAAGCCTCTGTTTTTGCCAGCACCCCCCCACAGCAAAGCACATCTGTAATGGCAAAATTAAAAAAATATTTTCTTAATGTATGCAAAGTAATGTATATTGACACATAAGCAAGCCTTTTCATGATGAATATTGAAATATATATGCAAAGCACAGGAAATGTGTAACATGTTATAGATCTTTCAGTGTACATTTAGAGGAAATGAGCCATTTATATTCCACAATTTAGTGAATACCTACTGTTTATTGGTACAGAGCACATAGGAGTATATTTGTCTTAGTAATTTATTTAGGTAAATATATTTATTCTTCTAGGGGTTCTTGTGCTTTTTCTGGTTCTATAGTACTAGACATAAATATTTAACAATGCATTGTCTCAAATGTTATTCATGTAATTTATCAGGGGAAACAGTGGAGCTGTGATAACTTTTAAGGGTGCACCTTCACTTAAACCTGAGATTGATTTAAAAAGTGGAAACTGGGATGTTTCTCCATGTACAGTAAGAATAGGGATCTTTCTCTGAAGGAGCAAGGAGGGACTCACAGAGCTCAGGGGGAGGCAATGGCACATGGGTCACTCCTTACTCCTGGATTGTCTTCTCCAATCTCCCTCAGGAAAAACAGGAGTGAATGAGGGGGTTTTTTTGTTTTTGTTTTTGTTTGTTTGTTTGTTTGTTTGTTTTTCTTTTTTTTCAAAACAATCACTCTTGTTCTGTACCACCTCCTTCCCCTCCTCTGTTGCCATGCCTCTGAGGTCCCTATCTCAGCTAGGAAGTCACCTTCTGGCTCCATCAGCAGCCATCCCAAGATCTCCTCAATCCCTGTCTGTGTCCATGACACTCTCCAGGAAGCTCTGCTGGGAGGGTTGATCACAGCAAAGAGGATTTTTCCCTCTCTGCCCTCACTCCTGATGGCTTCAGCCAGCCAGTTCCTGGGCATTTCAGGGCAGGTTTCCCCTCGCTTGCCCAGTGCTGCCTGAGCACAGAGGTTGTGAGTGCTCTGTGAGTGCCTGTCAGCATCCTCTGCCTCAGCGTGGGACCCCAGCTCCTGGTGAGCACCTTCACACCCCCGAAGTGCTCTGCTGCTGACATGAAGGCAATGAGGACATGAACTGATTGTCTCCTCTCCTGGCTCTGCTTCTTCTGTGCCTACAGCTCCCAGCCTGAGCAGGTTTCGGGCCATTTCTTCCTCAAACTCCCATTCAAACTGGCACTGCTACAGACTTTTTGGCCTGTAAATTCAGAATATTTTCTTTCATGTAAATTCAGAATATTTCCTTTCAGACTACACACCAAGTACTGAAACACTTTTTTTTTTTTTTTTTTTTTTTTAATCACTGCCGATGCAATCTGCAGTTTGGCCTGGAATTATTCACAGAATTGCAGAATGATTTGTGTTGAAAGGGACCTTAAACTCATGTCATTCCACTCCGTGCCACAACATCTTCCACTGGACCTGGTTGCTTCCAACTTGTTTTTCTTCTTTCTTCTGCCTCTCTTGGTCCCAGCCCACCCATTTTACTTCACAACCCCACCAAGAAAATTATTTCCACCTGAAGGTTGGGAGAAGGTCCCACATTGTCCTGCTGGCAGAGTGGCACTGAACAAATGTTCAAGCACACGGTGCTAGGAGGAGCAAGTGGGAAAGAAAATAGTGCTGAGAGATTTGCAAGGGGAAAAAAATAAAGGCTGTTAAGAAATAATTATTCATGGCATAATCTTGAAAATGCAATGCTTATCTCTAGACAGGCAACTGGCCTATCATTCCCAAACTAGAGATTAAAATAAAAAATAACCAGCAACTCAAGATTCATGGAGAGAATGGGAAAACAAAGGAAAAACCAAGTCTCAGCTTTCCAAAAAAAAATAAAACCAAAAACACTTCAGAAACTGAGTAATTAAATTTTGGGCACTTTTAAATTTTGTCACTTAAATCTCCCCAGAGATTTAAAATGGTAAGGAAGTGTAGGCAGGGCAGCTCTATAAGGAAAACTCAAGGAAAACAGAACTTCTTCCCCAGATCACAGGAACTATGTAGAGAGAAACTGAATACAACTTAGGTTAATTGTGGAGGTTGCATAGAAAACATGGACACTCTGGGTTACTTTAAAATTGGTCCTGGGCCCAGAAAAATGGCACAAGAACAATGGTGAGGTTACAGAAATAAAAACTGCACTTAATTTGGACTAGCACTCTGCTGTCGGATCACATATACCAGATAAAAATTAATTATGGTATATAATCACTATCAGTGGATAGATACCCACACTGGTTTCTATCCTTCAAGGAAAGGGGAAAAGATGTGAAGAAAAGCAAAAATTTTCTTTTTTGACAGACAGCTGTATATTTTATCATTCCCATATTCTACAAATGATGGCTAGAGCTTCGTATACATTAATAATTGCAGCAGAAATATTTGGAGATATACACCTGTATGTATGGTGAACATAATGGTAATTTCTCAGTAAAGTACTGTGGGAATTCAGAACAGGACCCAAAGCTATAAATCAGAAAGGAATTGCAGCCTGCAAGTTGTGAAACACTTTCTACACTGATGTGACTGTAAGGCATCCCAACACCAGGACAGTAAACCTGCTCCATAAAACATCCAGCGTTCATCCAAAGCTGCTCTCTGACCTTCCAGACAAAAGATCCAAAGAACATGCACTATTCCTGAATACTGTGACCATGATAAACACGGTTTGCTTGGTTGGTTGGGGCTATAATGCCAAAAAAAATCTTTATTTTTCACATGCCAAAACTCACTTCTACATCTCCATCTCTCTCTGTCTTTCCTGGAAGTACATGATAAAAGAGGAAAATAATTGCAATCTTCTCTTGGTAAAGTATAAGGAAACTAGGTGAAAGTGAAATTTTCATTATAGCTAAAGAGGCTATAAATTTGAAGTTAAAAAAAAAAAGACACATAAAGGCATGAATAATATAAAAAAAAGTTGTCACAAGATCAATATCATATTACAGCGGTGGTATTGCTTGTTTTTACCAAGTCAACGTTATTTTTTGCATGTCATATTCTTGGTACATTGATCAGAATGTATATATTCAAATCTTATCCAGTACTCTCTTTTCCTGTTGCTTTCTTACTGCTCAGGCACCTATTTTATGCCTTGTGTTGTGCCATGTGCCTTGCTTGGCACTGACAAATTAATTTCCATTCTTGAAATTTTGAAATTTCCAGCTGTGCAAATTCGACACCACAACTGCAAAAAAACACCTGTTTTATTTTATTTTATTTTATTTTTTTGTTTTTCATTTTTCCTCTTTTGTACTTTTTTCAGAAGATGTCAGACAAATCCTCCACTAGGATACTCGATGCTTTCAGTTAGTAATAACCATCACCTCCTCGGATTATTACGAGGAATAAATGACAGCATTACAGCAAATGTGTTCAGCATTTATCACAGTACATGACAGAACATGACCCTCGGAGCACAAACGGGGCGATTACGCTTCTGCTATTGTGGTTTTTCCAGAGAAAAGAGTCTTCTTGGCTCTACCAGAGCATATTAAGGCACTATCTGGCCAAAATTATTGACTGCCTGATGGGTCAGGCAGTCCTGGAAGGGCCTGGATGCCGTTTGCAGAGCTGCTGACCTATTTATTTCCTCTGATCCAACTCAGTCTCTCTCAGAAGGAACCCTTAGGGTTTACAGTGTCAACAGCCCTGTGCTGTTTGTTTTTCTGCTCAGCCCACTACTTATTCAACAGAAGATCAAGAAGGGACACGGTTAATTCACATCAAGCTTTGTCACATAGCATAAAAAAATGGGAATTTTAGCAACGTTGTCGGGCTGGCTGTGCCCACTGGAAGATGAGATTTGTGTGCATGAGGGAAGTGCCCAAGATGCCATTCCAACCATTAGATTTCCTTTCTTCAGCTCCAGCCATTAGATTTCCTTCCCTCAAACCCAAATCACACAATTTCAATGCTGTCGATGCAAAAAGCAGAAAAATATTATCAATGATGGATGAGGGTTTTTTCTTCAGCTTTAAAGAATTGGAGTTGAACAGAAAGTTCACCCAGTGGCAGTTACCTTTAGCTGAACAAAGCTGTTATATTTAGGCATTTCTAGGAACATAGAAGGAACAAAAGAAAATGGGAAGGATGAGAAGGTCTCATCCTGAAATCTTAAGAAAAAAAAAAACATAAAAAATCCCTCTACTCCAAGCTAGACACAATTTCTTGAACATAAAATCTGAGAACAGAATTAGATTTGTTGAATGCTCCATTTAATTCAGACAATTTCATGAGAATATTCCATATACCTTCAAACTTGCTAAATCCATTTCTTTTCAAAAATATAACAGCCACTAACACACCAGTAAGTGCCTTCAGACTGAGTATTTTCAGTTTTTAGCAAACACATTTCTACTGCTTAAATCCAAGAAGAACTTGGAGCAAGCTGGCATCATAGTTTGGGTTTGTTTGCTATTATTTATTTTATTTTCATAAGTATATGTTCAATTTGGAGTTTGTTCACCACCTCTTTCTTGTAGATCCTTACAGGATGAGATTAGAACTAAAGCTTATTCACTTCCTACCTATTTTTTTAATTTATCCTCCTCGCATTTTACAAATGGTAGCGAGATCTTCCTCTGCATTAATATTTGCAGCAGAAATATTTTTATATATACACCTAACTATGTACTGGGAAGAGCCACAGGATTTTTCATTCAAACCAGGGGAATGAAACCCTTGCTATGAGCACAGGTGCCACCTCCCTGATGTGAACTGGGAACCAAAAGAGTTCAAACAACCCACTGTAGTCAAACAAAATATTCCCAAGAATCAATTTCCAAATAACAAACACAAAAAAAGAAAAGAAAAAAAAGAAAAAAAGAAAAAAAGAAAAAAAAGAAAAAAAACCCTAAAACCGGCATAACACAAATATGCAATGAAAGCAAACCCCATGCCAGTCATGTAATTTAGGAAGTCACAGACTAGTGTAAATACTGAAATCCTTTACAATTTCTGAATATTAAGAGAAAGAAATGGATGAACGAGCTGGTAGGGATAACTATTTCTGGTGAATTTGCAAGTGGAATCTCAGTGTTCCTGCAGACAAACGGGTCACCACCAACACAAACCCAAGGAGAAGGAAAGCTTCAGGGGTTTGAACTGTTCCTTTATCAGTTGCAACCGGTGTTGTTCTATAAAGTTGCTCAGAAGTTCAAAGTTTCTTCAAGTCCCCCCTCTTAAGAGACACTTCTGAGCATTGATAGGAAGCAATATGCTGTCTTTCATGTGTGGATACCAAATACAAGAAACATTGCTAAAAAATCATTATGATTACTAAAAAAGAAATAAATAAAATTCCAGAACCACTAGAGAAAAGAGTTACTAGGTAGTCTAAAAAAAAAAAATAGCTTTGCTGAATAAATTATTCTGTGCAAATTTTAAAATATTCACATTCAGAGAAAACTGGGTGATGTGAGTGCACTTACTTATTTTGTTATGTGGATGATATCGGTACTAAATGCAAATGTTTCTTGAAGGTTTGGGTACAGAGCAGTTCTTTAGTCCTGCAAAAACCAATTTTCCAGGAGTGCCTGTGTATGTACTTCAGCACAGCCCCTTTTGAACCTTATCCCAAATCCTAGCTGCAAGGTGAGCCCTACAAAGAGACTCACCAGAGCCTGCACAAGCTCTTGTCATGACCTGCACAGATGTCCAGCCTCAGCTCCCTGTAATGAAAGGTTTGAGGGCTCCTCAGTGGAATGAACACTAAAATCTCAGGGCTCTTTCTGTCGGTGCACTTCAAGGGCTCACTCCCTCTTTAACCCTGGTGCCTTTTTAGTTCCTCCTGCAAAGCAGAAGCCAAAGGAGTGAGTTTTGTGCAAAGAGTGTGAGCTCTGAGAGCAGAGGCAAAGAGAGGGTGAGGTGCCATTGCCAGAGACACCCAGAGCCCTGTGCAGGGACAACTGGCTATGCACCAGTTAAACCCTCTGTGACCTATTTACAGATAAATACCCAGTGAATGACACCAGAGGTGTGAGCTGGGATGGATTCCTGGGCTCCATTAGTGCAGCTCCCATTAGTTCTAATGACTTAACATCAACAATTATCCTCTTGCAGCAAGAACAGGCCAGCACCTCTAAATACCCATTATGCTCAAAATTTGTTTTTAACTTGTTTTGTTAATTTAAAATCTATCTAATATATTTATCCTAATATCAGATCCTCGGGCGAGAGCTTGTTGTATGAAATGGATACACAGAGTTTGTGTTTCAAAAAAAAAAAGTGACTTCATCCTTGCTTTTATGGGCCCAGTCGATTCAAAGGAATAGCCCCTGGAAATAGTAACTGCTGTGATATGCTTATGGCTCCATTTACAGACTTTCTTATAGGTTCATAAATGGAGACTAGGAGGAGGAGGGAAGGGAATAAAATTTAATAACTGAATAAAAATGTAAATAAAGATTTGCCTAAAATTACTTGTCCAAGAAATAATTCTCCCTCCCCCTTAAGCTAATACTTTGATAAGCTCTGAACAGTGATCCTGATTTGGAGCGTGACCTTTGAAAATGCTCTCCAGCTTGATTAAAGATGTATTAAATTTGTTTAAATAAACCTCGTTGTAATGGCACATCATTTGTAAGAAGCTATTAGGGGGCTGGAAACTGTGCTGCTGTATTTGCATGAAAATGTGCCTTGCTCGAATTGAGGATCTCTCCTGAATTAACCGCAAAGGAAAAGCGACACTTTCATAATTTTTTTTTACAAAAGAGGGAAAAAAAAAAAAAGAAAAAAAACCCCACAACTTACAAAACTTTATGCTGAACTCTATGAGAAAGGAGGTAACTGCATATTAAAAACAGGGCTATGAACACAACACACACTTCCCCAAACCACTCTCCTCTGTTTTTTGTCTTAGAGTTTTCATTTGCATTTCTCTCTTTCTGCCTGATTTACTTTTTTTTCTCCCTGAAAAATGTCACTAAAAAAAAAAAAAAGAAAAGAAAAGAAAAGCCAATAACAAAATGTTTTCCAGTGCAGTTTTTCAGCTGATTGAGAGAAAACCCATCCCTTAACAGCAGAAAGAAACAGTAATACAAAAACTTAAAAGAGTGGTTGACATTGATAATAACTTTCTCTTTTCAGTGGGGTTTCAGGCAGGCAGATTTTGCAGCCGTTGAGAAAAGGGAAAATGTAACCCTGGATATCATGGAATTTATGTGATTAGGCAGAAAGGTGGATAAATAGATAGATAGATCCCATTCCTGCTTGAAGCATATAGATTGCCAAATGTACTTTAATTTCTTCCAATAGCTCCCAACTGAGTGAGTAACTGCTACGCTAATGAAAAAGTCTCTCTCCCTTAAATCAAATTTTAAATTAAAACCTTTCCCATTTCCCAGCTAAAGCCAGGACTCGGATATGTATGTGTACTCGGGGGCTTGGAGTCTTTCTTTGTGCTCCCTGTTCCTCACCACCTATTTCACATGTCAGCCTCTACAGCCGTCCTGGTGCTCGTGTCCTTTGTCACACTTGCAGTCATCGTGGCCATGGGGGCTCATCCCCACTTGGTGTTCAGTGCTGGGAGTGCCACCAGCGCTCAGGATCCTCTGCCCACCCCAAACCCACCCTGCAGAGCACAGGGACCTCCAGAGAGATGCATTACAGACTTTAATTGTCCTTCTTCTTGTTTAATCTCGCACACTTTTATTCTCAAACTCGCCTCCAAAACCACAAAGGAGCAAACGTGCAGAGTCATGAGAGTCTCAGTAAATCACGAGAGTCAGCAGCGCTGCCTGATGCAAGAGGCCACTGGTGTGGGCAGTTTGCAGAGCAGGGAATGTCTGCCCTTTGATTACAGAACAATGTCCAGATAATGAGATTTTGAGGATTCATATCTTTCTTTGCAGCTATGCCTCCCGTTTTTTCCCCCAGCTGACTGTAAAAGCTACAAACAACAAAAATCTGAGCTTTACAAAATCGGTATAATATAAATTATGTATAATAATCTACCAGCAGATCACTCACTCTTCCTGAATATCAAGCACATGCACCCACAGGTAAGAACAACTTTGCTGTGTGTGCAAGGTGAGCTGGGACACATTAATCTGGATTCTGTTCCACAGGTACTCATGCACTTGGCGTAAATCCTTTATGGTTTGAATAAAAGATTTGACAAATTAATATCAAACCAGAACTAGAGAAAGATGGCAGATTAGAAACAAAACCTACTAACCCAGAGTGCAGAAGAGTCAAATAGTGTGGTTACTCTGAAAGGAAGGACAAAAAATAGCTTCAAGAAAAAGGCAAGAAATTCACCTTTACTGAATGGTATTAAAACAATGCATCCATCAATATCACACTTAACAGCTAATTTTGGTATTGAAAATATCACCTGGAAGCTGCATTTTCCAGGCCAGTCGTAGACTGTGGATTATTTTTCCTTTCACCAATTTTCCTAAAACAAAGTAAGAACTATCACCTGTGCTATGCTTGGGTCTACTTCTGCCACATTCCTGTGTATTTACTTTCTGCACTGAGCTGTCATGATCCTATAAATCTGTCTGCACATGGGGGTTGTGCCAATCACCCATCTCTGGACTCCTCAAACCTCTGTTAAGACAACTCTGGTGCTCGTGGGTGGATCCTCACACAGAGGAAAGGACCAAAGTGCATTTGCAAACAGCAAAGGTCAACTCTTAAATTCCTTTGCATGGTAAATCCATGCACGGCATTTTTCCCCTTTTCTGTCTCATTCCCCTTATCATTCCCCTTAGAGAATGCATTGACTAATGACTTGCTAAGATTTAACAAAAGTCTCACTCCTTTCACCGAAACCACACCCCAGAGCAGCCAGGACTAGGCGTCAGGAGAGCAAACCTGCTTTTCTGGATTATTCACAATCTCTTTTCTAACTGAACAAGAGAACAAAACACACAGATGCTCCAGGAGGAAAGATTTAAATCCTCCCCTGCCCAAAGGGTATCCAGAGGTGCAAACAGCCTCCCACTTTTCCTGTGAGACCCCTTGATGCACAGTGACCAAGCTTGGCCAAACCCTTTGTGAATTTTTGTCTGACCTGGATGGTCACAACAATTCCTGAAAAAGGCCAGGGAGATGGAAAACATCCTCAGGTTGGAGGAAAATTTAGAGATCCACAGAACAGAGCCTTCAGGCATCACAGCTGCTAATTCACATCCCTGGAGCCAGCAAAAAAACCTGATGAGTCATCTTTTATTTTAGGGGCTGGCCATCCCACCTCAATGGGAGCATGGAGATCCATAAAACCCTGCCCTGCCTGGCAGCACTGAGCTGCAGCCTCAGAGGAACCCAGTCTTCTTAAAGCCTCTGCCATCTTCCCACATTAAACAACCCCTGACATGTTCTCTCATCTCTTTTTTGGTTTTAATTTGCCATTCTAAATTGAGATACTAGAGCAGGTGGAAGCAACCCAGCTCCGGGCTAATTGGTTCATCATGCACGTTAAGATAATGTTCATTCTGGATTTCGATTAGGTCAGTGTGGAGACTGCCTTGGTCAGAGTCAGTAATGATCTGCTTATTAACTCTGGTGCAGGGTCCTTGACTGTACTCATGTTATTAGAGATTGCAGCTGCCTTCAGCCCTGTGAACCATGGAGTTTTATTGGGTTGTCTAATGTCCTGTGCTGGACTAAGTGCTCAGTTTCTGTCCTGGCTGGCGCCAGGGTTTCGTTTGTTCCTTTCCCATACCTCCAGCCATGCAGAAATCATGTGTGTCACTCTGCTGGGGTTTATTCCAGTTCCACCAGTATTCATTAAATGCTGTGTACCATTAGGGAGAGTGTTTTCTTCACTGAGCAGGTGATCTATTTATAATTTTCCTTCAAATTCTGCTATTCCCATCTTCTAGCTTTATTTTTTTTTTTTTTTCAATTTAGACACAAAAAACTTTTCTTAGGGCCTGACCAAATGCAAAAAAAGAATGGATCACTAGTAGTGCACAGAACATAGAAATATATTTGTGACAAGGGCTAACATTTCTTTGTGTTGCAACAACAGGTATCCTGCTTTTGGGATATTTTAGCAAACCTGGCTCATTGTTGACAGCAGGCTTTCCACATCTGAGCACACTGTTACCACTTTCAGTAGTTCCCCATTGAAAGTGTATCCAAAAAAAAAAAAAAGATATTTTCTTGCATAACTGACTCATAGATTCTTCTTAATGCTCTCATTACAATCAGATTTGATTACTGTGATACATTTTTCTGCTCATCTTCCTCTTGTTAGTGTTAGTTCCTTTCAGTGGTTCAGCAAAACTTCTGCCACTGCCTAAAACTGCTGACAACCACAACCCTGATTTCTAGGACATGTGTTGTTCTCTGCACTGTTCCCATGTTTGTTGATATGAAACCCTTGGTTTCAAGTGTTTGATTTTTCAGAATGAAACTCTTTTCTGGGTAGAGAGGCAGGATCTTCTGGAATGTATGGGAATGTCCCAGGGATGTTGGGCAATTTCAGGGGATGTGAGAAGGGCATGAGAAAGTGATGGAGGGGGTGTTCAGTCACTGGGAGAGCAAGACTTGATTCTGCATGTGTGCAAGTAGTAAAATGGAGCTTCAATAAGTTGCTCAGTTATAGTTTCTCTAAGAAAAATGGTTTTATGAAAAAATTTCATACAGAGAACAGTTCTAACCAGGACAGTTAAGAGATTTGTGTCAGGATTTCAATTCAAGATATCCTGGTCTTCTGACACACCCATGATTTTCTCACCATTTCTATCCCCATCAGTTCCCCTCTCAGTTTTCATTCTGGGAGGTGTTAACACCCCTAAAGTTTCCAACAAAGGCATCAAAGGCATTTTGATCAGACAACTGAAGTGATCAGCCCTGCTCTGATTCCACTCCACCCAATGGCTGTATCAAACTCACAGCAAATTTATGCAGAATGAAATGAGACACATATGGATGAACAAGCTTGAAAAATACCTCCCCCTAAGTGCTCCAAGTAGAGATTTCATTTTCGCAGAGAACCATGTCTGAAATTAAACTTAGCTCATAGAATTTCATCACGTAGCATCCTGGATATCAAACTGCCCAAGCCAGAGGCTCTCTGACCTGTTTAACCCTGACAAGCCTTTGCTCAGCTCCCAGTTCAAATGCAAACTTGCATATTTAGCATTAATTTGTGTGGTTCATTTTTCCATAGCCCACACTGAGTTTCACTACAAATTTCAGTTACCAGCACTCTCACAAATGTTTTCAGATGAGCATTCAACCTCTCCAACAGCATTTGTGAGCATATTGGCCTTTCACTTTTTGTAATGGGAAAGGATTTTGGTTTGGGTTTGTTTGTGTTTTGGGGGTTTTCTTGTGAGGAAACCGATTGGTGGCTGTTTCAGCGATGTCACAAAAGTCATTGCTAACATCCTTCATTGACTGTAAAGACTGGAGGTTAAATGGCCAAATTGACACTGCCAGAACTAAAGTAAGCAAAACTGGGCATGTTTTATTGGAGTCTTTGGATAAACGACCGTCACCATCTGAATTTTAGCCCAGCTTTGTTATTAAAAGGAATTTTGGCTTCTTCTCTCAGCACCTCCATCCCTTCCCCAAGAAATCCCGATGTCCCCAGACTCAGCATTGTGTCACCTGCTTACTGTGGGCTCATCTCATTTCTCCTGAAGAAAAACTTCTTGCATTTCTAAGGAAGGAGGTACCTTGATGAAGATTTATGTGCCCCTTTTTTTTTTTTGAACCTGTGTATTTCCTGAAATCCTATTTCCTCATTCATCCAGAGGCAGTGATTCCTTATTTGGGAAACCTTCCATACTGAGCACACTCACAGTTAAGGAACAGATTACAAACCATCCCAAGTGCACTTGCCATACTGAACGTTCCCTTGTCCAGCTTATATGGCATCTAATTAAATAATGCTCCACTGAACACTGTGAAAAAAATGATCAGGAAGACTTTATTGCAATAAATATCTCTCTAAAATGAAGGAAAAAATTTAGTCCCTGACCAACATAAAAGCCTTCAGGGTATTGTTCTGGTATTGCTCTTCACTTCTTGGTTCATTTGCATCCATCCAGTATCTCCAGGATTCCTAAAGCACCCATTGCAGTGGCATCAAAGGATCCATAATTTGCAAAATAAACTTTGCATGTAATAAAACTATATGAATCATGTCTTCTGCAATGAATGTACCAGTAATCTGCATTTCAGAGCTACTAAAAATTTACCTAATTCACACCTCACTTCTTTTTTGGTCATTTATTTTTACTTGCATTTGTCTGAGGCTTCATGACTTCATTTTCTCTGCAAGTTTCTGCTCCATCACACCAGGTATGGAAGGGAAAAAACACCACCTCAAAGTTTTTTTCATATTTTTAGATAATCTGGGAGGAGTGAGGAGAAAAATTAGCAAAATCACGAGAAGTGATTTATCCAGAAGCATAAGAAACTCTGCTTCAAGTTTGAATCAGAGGTTTCAGTCTCAAGACAGATGTTTTCATAAAGTTCTGGGTATTAAATTATGCAAATAAATAAAAAATCCTAAATGTACATATTTTTAGAGTTAAAGGGAAAAGAGCAAGGAATCATAGATTGCTAATTACCTGTAAATTCTTATCAAAAGGTACCAGCAAAATGCTCCTACACAGAGGAAAAGGGTGGGGAACAACACAAATCCTAAAATACCGATGATAATTCCTTAACCAATTTTCCTAACACCTGTAAAATTCTCTAACAGCTTATCTTGATCTCATGTAAAAAAAAAAAAAAAGTTTAAATGTACGCTTTAGTGATAGTTATCACAAATTTCCATGGGATAATCACAGCATAAAGCACTGTGCAAATGCACTGTAACTGTAAATTGTCAGTAATAGTGTAATGCCAGCACTGGTTAATTATGGGCTTCATTTGATCCATATGTAACACTCCACTTGTTTCACTTTGAGTCCATGATGCCCACACTGATCTTAGAGGGGAAAGATTTGTACCCCACACATAATAAATCATAATGAGGGATGTTGGACCTTATATTTACAAAGCTTACAGCAGGCCAAGTCAAGTATTCCAACTTTACACAAAGTTAGAAATGGAGGAATAGGTCCTGGGGGAGGGACACCAGGGTGGTTTTGTGCATTAGAGATGGACTTCCCCTGGTTGATGCAATGATTGCTTCAGAGAAAAACACTTTCAGAGCTTTTCGTGTGTCTATTTTACTTGAGGAAGCCAGAAGAGAGCTCTGAACCATGCCACTTACAGACCCACCTGAGTACAACAGGACACAAAAATCACAGAATCCTTTAGGTTGTAAAAGGCCTGCAGGAGAGTGACATCTGACAGGACTGAGTATAAATGAAAAATCTTGCTGCCCTACCAAACATTTTGCAGAGTAAACACTGTGCAATAAGTAAAACTACATTTCCAAGTAGCAGCAGGCATTAACCTTAAAAAAAAAAGTACACCTCAATCATTCAGTATTAAGTTCAGATGCCTTCCTTCTTTTCTTGCAAGCCAAGGTGTCATTATCCACAGTTTCATTTGCTCAGATTTTCTGGAAAGGCTCTACCAACTTTACCAGCAGTTTTCAGGAGCAAGAGGCCCTAAGAAGTTGTGCTACACCACCCTCGCAGACCAAAAAAAAAAAACAACTACATTTTCTCCCTCCCCACTGGACAGGCTGATCAAATTCCACCCCCTGTCACGGACAGGGACACATGTGTGGGACATGTTCAACCTGGCCTTGGACACTTCCAGACATCCAGGAGCAGTCACAGCTTCTCTGGGAAATCTGTCCCAGGGCCTCACCACCTCACTGAGAAAAAATTCTTCTTAGCAGCCAGTGTAAGTCCACTCTAAGCCATCCCCCCTTGTCCCGTCACTGCATGCTCTGATAAATGCTCTCTCCCCATCTTTCTTGCCAGCTCCCTTCGCATACTGCAAGGCCTCTGTAGGTCACCCTTTAGGATCAGGTCACCCTTAACATTCTCTTGTCCAGGCTGGACCATCCCAATTCTCCTTATTACAATAAAATCACTGGAGAGTCAGCACCAGCCTCGACAGTGCCACAGAGGGAGCAGAGCTGTGCCTGAGCTGCTGTGGGGCAGAGTGGCACCAGAACCTTCCTTCCTCTCCACGGCACCAAGGGGAGGCTGATGGAGGCTCCCAGACAGGAAGACAAGGCAATTAGCAAAGTGACAAATGACATTCCCAACCTTTTGATGCAAAGTGCAATGACACCTGTGCAGTAAGAGCTGCCACAAGATGTTTTACATCACGTCACGATGATGTCACAGAACATACTGCAGCCCTTCAGATGATGTGCTACATCTTCTTACACCACCAGACCACCAGCCATTTGAACAGCCAGAGCTCATTTTGAATCAGTGTAACTGTTTGCAAAGGCACAAGAAAATAAAAACAAGGGTGCAGAAAGGATAACATCAGTCATGCCCAGCTGATGGCTACCAAGAAAGATTACTGCAAGTGATCTGTGACACCTGAGTGGTGACTTGAGGAGGAGTTACAGGTTGGCAGCTGAGTTGTGGCAGGCTCCCAGGAGGCCCCTGGCAGGAATCTTTCTGAAGAGTCAAAACTTCCAAGGTATAACACAGCAAATAAGACACAGGTGTCGTCCAACAACCACCGAGCGGGCAGTGATGCTGAGCACACCTCACTGCCAGACAGCTGGAGCACTACCAACATGCTGCTGTCATTCCCAGAAGTGCTCTCCTTGGAAGAAAACACCTCCAGGAATGTATATTAAAGGACTGGAAATGCTAATTCGTTGGCACAATTACTCTCAAGAAATCTCCTGCCAGTGGGGAAGAAAAAATTAGGATTAAAAAAATCACAGAAATGTGTGTCTTACTTTTCACCTAAACCCGATATACACTTTGGGTTTTGTTTCAGTATTTTATTTTGTGGAGTAAAAGTAGCATTACAGGTTACTCCAAGTTGCCATTTGTACTTGCCACCCTGTGAAAAAAAACATATTCCATCTGGTCATTACCTTCCTCAGTGTGTGTTTGAGAAGCTGGTAAAAAAAGCTGCGACTGGTCTAAAAAATGTACACACGATTTTTTCTCCTTTCCTCCCTGCGCTGAAATAGCCAAGACTAATAATAATCTGGTTTCATTTGCAAATTGTGTATCCTTAGGCTGATCATATGATTCAGTGATTGCAAAACAGAGATTAAAAAAAAAAAAGTATTTTAGTCACTCAAGTCTTGAAAATTAAAGAAGTTACTTAACATCTACAGCCAGAATTAAATATCCTAAGGTACACAACATATTTTGGGAGAACACAACAGCTCCTTGATTTACCTGAACCCTGTTGCCAAAAGTTGGAGCAGAGTTTGTCACTTTTTTTGGGAGCTTTGACAGTGGCACTGAGAGAGGGGAATTTCCTCTCAGGCCTTGTGCAGGAAAGAGATGACCACAGTGCTGTGGTTTGGGGACTGAAAGCTCACGTTTGGGCTAATCCTGACCCTTGTCTGTCAACTCTGAGTGCAAAACTGACGCTCATGCACTTTTATCAGGGAGGTGGAAAATGCTGCTTTGCTCTGGAGAGACAAATCCATCCGAAACAGCCCAAATGAAGTTACATCTCTGAGTTACAGGTGATCTCCAGAAGGGAAATGTGAGGATGTGCTCAGCTGACAAGCCAAGGGCATCCCACAGAGTGTTCATCACAGCCAGCACCCAGGCAAAGACTCAGGAAAGCAAAAACACACCCAAAACCTCTTCCAGGAGGCCGTGCTTCAAAACCTGCCCTTTACATTTTCCCCCATGGTTTTGCTAACACCAAATAAAGCCAACAGCAGTGTCACTCACAACACCAAGCTCAGTCTGCATCATCCCCTGCCTTCTTCCTGCTGTGATGCACAGGAGTCTGGGGTGGGATGCAACCCCCCCCCTCTTCACTTTGGTATTTTGGGATTTTTTTCCATCAGCTGGTGGCTAATGAGCCCAAAAGACCAAATTCCCCAGACGGCTTTCCCTGGAAAGTTAATCATTTGCTGGCCTTCTAAAAGCTACAAGTACAGGAAGGTGAATCTTTTCATTTCAGGTACTAAAGACTCCAGATCCTGCAAAGCTGAGTAACAAATGCAGCTGACAAAACTATCAGTGGCTCTTTTGAGGTGAAAAATGGATTTCACAATTAAGAATCAATTAGATGCAACCCCACACTTTGATGAAGCAAAAAAATCCTTTATTTTCTAATAATTATTCATTGAGCACCTCCTGCATTGACCACACACTTAGTGCTGTCCACTATGTTTAATCATCTATTCAAAGGAAATTTCTCTCCCTGATAAGGAGTCAGGATGGGTTTTCATGGCACAAAATCGTGGGTCTGTGAAGTTTGCTGCCTGACTGTTGAAGTCATGGTAATTTGGTAACAGTAAAATCGAGGTTACAGATCCCAGGATGCATAAACTATAAATTTATCATTATTTAAATTATTACAGAATCACAGGATGGTTTGTGCGGAAAAGGACCCTTGAGACAATTTCATTCCACCCCCTGCATCGTGCAAGGACACCTTCCACCATCCCAGTTTGCTCCAAGCCCCAGTGTCCAACCTGGCCTTGGACATTGCCAGGGATCCAGGGGCAGCCACAGCTGCTTTGGGCACCCTGTGCCAGGGCCTGCCCACCCTGCCAGGGAAGAATTTCCTGATATTCAGTGTTGGTAGACAGAGTCTTTTCAGCCACATTTAACACATGATCAAAGTCATTTTAGTTTACGGATCACAGAGAGAGAAAAAAATGAGAAAAATACTTCTGCTTGTAGCACTGGATCAGCTGCACTCAGGGGTTGTCTAGGACAGAACAGATTTCATCACTCCCCTTTATTTGTGATGCCTGTTTGGGTTCTCAGGAAAAAAAAAATAAAAGAAAAAAGGAAATGGAAAGGGAAATAAAAGCTTTCCCATGGTGTCTCAAAGGTAGAGAAAGGAGAACTGAGCTCGAATGGTGCATCTTGGGGGCACGCACTGCTCCTGTGCTCTGCTGAACAGAACCAGGCAGGGTTTGGGTGGGAAGGGGCCTTAGAGCACATCTCACTCCACCCCTGCCACGGGCAGGGACACCTCCCACTAGCCCAGGGTGTTCTAAGCTCCATCGTGCCCAGCCTTGGAACTCCCAGATAAGTTCAAAGCAATTCTGGGGTCACTCATGTCCTGTCTGTGCATCTCAAACACACAAACAGGCATCACCACAGGCCATGGAGCTGGTACTTACAGAAGCAGAGGCTTGTACGATGCTCCAGAATATCTGCTGGATATAAATATAAATAAGCACTGCTGATACAATTGCACTGTGGGACCATTTTGAGATGAGTAGGGTTATAATGCATCTGCAAAATCAATTTTTCTATCTTGATTTAAAAGTCGAGCCCAAAGCAATTTTTGTTACTTTGAAATTTTTATTTTGCTTTATTAACTCCCCCCCAACAGTTGAAAAAGCCCTTGGAATACACTTATTTAAACGTGCCTTTTGTGTTTGTCTCTGCAAAAGAAAAGTTAGTGCTGAATGTTGCCCTTGCCTGTGAACTGCACTTCTGGGGAGAAAATTCAGTCCCTTCCATTTGAGAAATGAAATTTGTTAAGTGCCTGGGCCACAAAGCAGCAATAAGACTGTTGGCAATTTAAAAGAACAAATTAAAAAGGAAAAAAAAAAAATAAAAAGCAAACAGCTGAGACACCGAGTCTAAAAATTATCTATGACACATGCATAGTAAAATGTTTTTACAAATTCTCCAAAGGATTTTTAATTATTACAGATTGTATTAATTAGTTAATTATGCAATAGATTGTTTTGGAACCATTCCCATCTATTATGTATGCAATATTATGTATACATGTTTTTTTAAGAACTGTCCTGCTTTGTAAACCTCAGCTCCAGCCTGATCCTCAGAGGGGCTACAGGGGTGCAAAAAAAGCCCAATATTTGCCAGGGTGGACACTTTCTTGGAAGCAGAATAACAAGTGTCCTAAAGGAAAAGTAGCACAGGATTTTTTTTTTTTTTTTTTTTTAGGCTACAAAATACTATCTTTAATGAGCATCTGAGGATTAATGACCATCTGGGAAGGGCTGATGGCTCCAAGTGCAGCTCAGGGCCATTAACTCCAGCTCCTCGTTAAAAGGTGCTTAAGGGGTTTTATGTGCAACACTACCCAGGTAAGATGAGGTCCTGAGCAATAAAACACTCACCTAATTGTTTCAAGTGACAATATGAAATTACTGCCACATTTTGGACTAGAATTCCCACCAAAATAATGTTCATGGAGGATAAAAGGAGAATTGGGCAACAACTTTTTTTTTTTTTAATGGCTTCTCTCTCTTTCCATTCTGTGATCTTCAATATCTTAAATTTGAATCAACAAAAATGGTATAGAATAGTTTGAGTTGGAAAGGACCTTAAGGATCATCTCACCCCACACCCTCCACTATTCCAGGTTGCTCCAAATCCCATCCAACCTGGCCTTGGACACTTCCAGGGACGCAGCAGCCACAGCTTCTCTGAGCAACCTGTGCCAGTAAACAAAACTTGCAATAACCTTGAGAGCAAACCAAGTAGACATCATTTCTGAATGAGCTTCTGCAGCTTTTAATCAGCCAGGAAAGCCTCAGAAATTGCTCAGCAAGGTCTTTTCTCCTTGCCCTTGTCAAAGCCACACAGGTAAGTTTTACTATCTGCGCTAATCAAACACAAAGCCCTCCCACATTTGGAGAGGAACAAGGTGAATGTGCACCAGGGTCTTTAGTTTAAACATCCAGTGATAAATGCACATCCCAAAGTCCATATGAAACTAGAGCGTGACTTCTCAGCCTCACTGTGACAGGATTTGTACCTGCTTTATTCCCTTTCTCTACCTCTGTCCTTCCCAGAGCTCATTTTTTGAGACTACACCACTTTGGAAAGATTGTCCTCAGGTTAAAAAAACAATAACAAAAGCAACAAAAAAAACCCCAAACAAACAAACAAAAAAAACCCTCAAGTGACCATCACTCCTCCCCACCTCTATGAAAAAAAAAAAAAAAAGCAGTAATATTGACCAGGAAAAGACCTGGTGACTATTTCTCTACCCCTTGCTGCTGCAGCACCCATGGTGGGCTGGAGGACAGAAGGCAGCAGCCACATGCTCACAAATCAAACATAAAAGCAGTTTTTATTTATTTAATCAACAGTGATTAAGAACAAGAGGAGACTGTCCATGCCTTCAGGGCAGCCTGCCTGGGAGAGACTGGAGGGAGAAGAGTTCTGCTGGTGGGAAGGCACTGGCCACGAGGATCAGATGGATCCCAAAACCTAATAGGAACTGAAAGCACTAATTGAGCCTGGAGAAGAGGCTGCAGGGTTTCCTATGACATTTGCAGGGGAAGAAAATAACTGAAGAGAAGACAGAAAAAGAAGCTGGTTTGGGAACAGTTTGTAGACTTTATTAAAAAACATTTTAAAGAATGTGTGGTTGAAGAGACACCACAAATTCCACTAGTCCTGTAAACTCCCAGTCCTCATTGCAATACCCATTTCTAACCCAGCCATAAGGTGATAAAATCGCTTTGCCACCTTAGTGCTTCTTCCCAAGAACACTTATTGATCCCTGATCAGTTGTCTTGAACCTATTAACGCTGTTTCATCTGGCATTCATTCCCTGTGCCATCCAAGCTAGATATTCCCTTGGACTGAGGAACCATGTACAACATCAGCTCAAGCTTCCAACACTGGAACTCACTTGCCAAGTTTTCAAATGCATTAAATCCTTAAATACACAAAATAGAAAACCCTCACCTAGCCAGCACTTGATATTTTCACTCATTTTCTGATACATTGTTCATGAAAGTGGAATTCTGGTCTTCCCCCTCCTTTCTTTTGGCATGTTTAAACATTTTAAATTGTTACTCCAGTAGTCCACTAAATGATTTTGTTCTACTTCACCCACATTGCTTCATTTCTTGTATCACTGCTTGTCCTTTGATTACAATTGCAAATGGAAAACGTTTGAAAGTTGGTTTTGTTCTGAGAGCAGCTCGAAGCAGAGTGAATTAGTGGTTCAGCCTATTTGGCAAGTGAGTCCCCAGCTCTGAGGGTACTGTAATAAATTTGACATTCACACACTGAAGCTCCAAGTCCACGTTACACAATCAACACCTACTACAGTGTCTAATTTAAAGATAGTTGTAGCCTTTGTCCCGGATTTGCAACACCTAAATAAACAGGGCTATTCTCATTAACCAAAACATTTCTTCAGTCCAGCTCTCACAAAACAAATTGGCTGTTGCCCCACTGCAGCACGAGGGGACGCATCTGAAATCAAAGCAGGGATAATAGGCACTCAGGTTTATTTTGTCCACGTGTCCCACCTTGAAATCTTTTGAACATCTTCAGTGCCCACAGTGACATTCCCACTGCCCACAGCAGTGACAGTGTTGGAGGCTTCCCTCCCTCCTTTTTCCCTGTCAACCACCTTGAAATTCAGATTAAATGACAGTCCCAGAATAGGCTTCTTTTTTCCTGCTGTTTCTAACAGAGATTCCCTAAAGCATTTCCACAGTCTCCAGCATGTACTTGCGGGCAACCTGAGCCAGCAACCTGGTGACAACTCGCTGGCAGCGAGCATCCATCTGCATCCCATGAGCTGCCCCCAGCACAGTCTGCCCAGGGGACAGCAGGGCTGTGCCCACCAGCACAGGCTGGTCCCCAGCACCCATTCTGAGTGAGGAGCAGCTCGTTAAAGCAGCTCCTTCCCAAGCAGATGGGCTGGAGCAAAACAAACAGGAGCCATCCGCGGGCGCTTGGCAGAGCTGGCGGAGCGGCATCGCCTGGCGCGTGACGTCAGGGATGTCCCTGCTCCACACAGCACATCTGGGACATTCTCAGGGATGTCACACTCCTGGCACCTTGTGTGCTAAATTCTAAGAGGTGGTGGATTGACCTCAGCAGCAGAAGGGATGGACAGCTGCCAACTACAGGCCTGGGATGAGGCTTCAGGGCAACATGGGGTGCTCAGCTCTGCTCAGGAGCTGCTCCCACTCTTTTCCTTTTGTGGAACAGCAGTTTGTAGGTCTGAAGACCTCAGAGGAAGCCCAGAGTTTTCTGTCTACACAGAGTGAAGAGCCACCAGTGCTCACAGAGCACTGCCTGGCACCAGCCCCATTGTCCTGCTGCAGGAGCAGAACATCTGTCACCCCTTACCTCTACACAAAGTCGTGGCTCCTGCCAAAATCCTACAACTCTTTGAACTGCATCCCCTTGCCTGGTATCACAGACTTTAAAAACACAGCCTGCCACCATAAACCTCCCAGTGTGCTGCTGCCACGTGTTTTGTCAGGAGATCAAAACATTTTAGCCTTGAAGACACAAAGTACAACTTCCCCAATCCATCACAGGAAGAAACACACCCAACAGAAGGACAGTGTGCTCATGATGTGGTTGGAACGAGATGATCTTTAAGGTTCCTTATAAACCAAATAATACTTGGATTCTGTGCCCACTGTCAAGTTCAGTGTCAGAGGTCAGAGCAGACCATGCTGGTGTTAAACCCTGAGTGACAGAACCACACTGCCCTTACACTGAAATTTCAGACTAGTGGAGGTATCTTCACACCACATCCCTCTCTACTCCTCTTGTGCTAATTTTAGATCCCATTTCCATGCAAGTCTCAAACATTAATACCTCCATATTAAGATGGATTAAAGGGGGAGAAAAACATCACCTTCACAGCCATTGTATGAACATTTTTAGCTAAAATCCCCATTTCTCTATGTACTGAGGCAAAAGGTTTGTCTTTATTTCATTTTACAATTACAGACTTGAAATCAAGGCTGTTGCATAAAGATCCAATGAACCCAGAGGTTCTACTCCTCAACAAGATATGAAAAGTTATCAAGTATGTCAAGGTCAGGTTGGACAGGGTTGAATTGTTACAGATATAAATAAGAGATGAGGGACTAAAAGATGTACCTGTGGTGTGTGCAGTGATTGTTTCTTAAGAACTTCAAGAGAGATACCAGAGTTAGGAGTAATTTTAGGGTGCAAATACATTAATTTAGGGTGAAAACACATGAATATATGATTAAGGGCCAATGGAAAAAGCAATGAAAAAAGAAAGTACTTTTCCTTTTACCTCCCAGCTGAGAGAAGGTGCATTTTAGCAGAAAACATTCATGCAAAACAGTCAAAGTTTGCATGATATTCATATTTCTCTCTCATAGCTTAACAATTTTTCTAATAAATAACTGGGGCTGTACACGCACCATTAATAAACCCTCAGAATCATAAAAAGAAGAAGAAAGTTAAGCTAGTATGGCTAATTAAAATTAGTTTGTTGGAAGTTTAATCAATTAGCCCAGAGTTTTCAAGGCAATATTGCTGCTATTCACGCTCAGTGGAAGCACTTTCAGGCAGCCCTTTATTGCAACATCTCTGTTCAGATGACCTTTACTTCATAAAGCACTGAGCTAGACATTTTATACACAGGGCAAAATCTGTTTATTGAAGGATGCCAGGGGACTGTCTTTAGGAATGTGATTTGGCTTCACTCGGGTAATTTACCAAAGACAGAAGAAAGTTGCAAACCTATTTGTAGCCTTCATTTGAAAGCCATGCCATTTCTTTGTAATGCTCCCTCATCTCAAGATTTGAGCTGTAGTTCTGCAAATAAACCTTCTCCCAGACATGATGCTCCAGTGATTGTCCTGGTAAACAAAAAAAAAAAACCCACCACAAAACACAGGACAAACAAACAAACAAACAAACAAACAAACAAACATCCTTCTACACAGCAGATGCTTTCTCAATTACTTAATTTGACTTTTGGGTAATTCAGACATGATTTCAGGGAATAATATTTTCCAGACAGAACTTATTTATTAAGCAGTTTGTGGTCAGGCATCAATTAACCAAAACAGGCAGCACATCTTTGGGAGGCATGGGTTTCCCAGTACAGAGGGGGGAGAGATAAAGGCGTTGACATTGCCAGTGAGTCCCTAATTCCAAGGTGGGTCCCTTGTTGAGGAGCCACCCCGGAGCTTGTGAAAGCCTTGCTGTTCAAACAGCACCTGACATTTCCCCCTGAACTCCAGGAGCGTTTGCTGATTCACTGCCCACACAGGGGAAGAAAAGCACATTTACAGCTCACAACAGTGCCCTGCCTGGCTGAGTGATGTGAAACAGATTTCTGGGCTCACTGTGGAAATCCCAGCACTTCTTTTATGCTAATTTGCAGCCCAGTCCTGAACTTGGCTTTTCTGCAGTGAATGGAATGAGCAGTTCCAAACTATACTTAAAAACAGGAAGAAACCTGTAAATGCAAAGATAAATAGCAATGCAGATAAATACTGTATTGCTGTTCTTTGAACTGCATGGAGCTGTGTTGGGTGGAGGGCTGAGGTTGGGTGTCAGGGAAAGGTTTTTTCCCCCCAGAGGATGCTGGGCACAGCCCAGGCTCCCCAGGGAATGGGGACAGCCCCGATGCTGCCAGAGCTCCCAGGGATGCCCAGGGTGGGATTGTTGGGGGGGGTCTGTGCTTAAAGTTGGACTCAACAATCCTTGTGGGTCCCTTCAAACTCAGGATATTCCATGAGTCTGCTCTAAGCTGCATTTTCTACTGAGCTATCCATAGGCATTTCATACAGCACACTCACCAAAGCCTGAACCAGGACAGAGTTATCCCATTTATCCCATCCAAGACTGAGGAATACCTCATGAAATGGCAAAACAGCTCTGGAGCAACCTGGTCTTGTGGAACGTGTCCCTGGCCATGGCAGGGGTTTGGAATGAGATGAACTTTAAGGTAGCTTCCAACCCAAACCATTCTGGGATTCCAGGATTTCCTTTCAGAAAATACATTTACAGATACAGTTATACTTCCTTTCGTTATCTTTCCTATACTGAAATATTACTGAAAGCTGAAGCTGATTTTAATGTTTAAATTAATACCAAAGCTTGGTATTATTGTACCAAAGCTTGGTCACAAGTTTGGTAACAAATGATCCAATTTGCAAGGTTGCCCCACACTAAGTAGAAAAAAGCCACTAAATATTGAGCCATAAAGATTCCATCCAGGACACTCACTTCTTTCACTATCAAAATGTGATCCAATTTCCCCCCTCTCATTCCCTCTTTCCTCCTCTTTAAATGCAGTTTCATGGTGATTATTATTTTTTTTTTAAAGTAAATACCTGATACATACTCAGCCATAAAGGAGAAATGCCAAACCCTGTTTTTCCTAATTAACAGTGATTGTCTTGTACAAATTCTGGAAGAAGGAGCACCACAGAGATGATTTCTAGAGGTAAGAAGAATTTCTGTTGAAATAGAAGTATCCTCCAAATGATTTTTTAATTTATTATTCTATTTGACAAATTTAGTGGTTAATCAGAGCAGTTAACTGCAATGCACACTTCCTGCCAGTTCTGGATACTCTTTTAAAAATATTCTTGCTTGTAAATAATTGAGAAATTCAGATCTAACTCTAGTTTTCAAATCATCAAGAACCTCAGTCGTATTTGCCAACTCCTGTAAGATACATTCCAATAATCTATCAACTACTACACATTTTCAGGAATGGAAACTTACCTAATACACTTTTAAAAGACTGCTTGTATTAAAACAGTTATACATCTCAGAATAAAGTGAAATTCTCTGTATGAGCACAAACGCCAGCAAAAAGTGGAACATTTTTTAATGCAGTTAATAATTTCTTGACATTTCCTTTAAGCTTAACGCCTTGAAAATAACGAAACTTGTATTAACATTTTCCTATAATGATAAACATATCTATTCTTCAAGTCATAAAAGTGAAAATACCAGCAAGATCCTGACTAAAAAGTCTTTAAAATTATAAGGCAGTTATGATTATTCCTAGAAAATAAACCAGAATTTCATAAATTCCTAACTAAATGCTGCCAAACCAAATTTTATCAGTTTCTCTCATCCAAACTTGCCATTTGCCTTCTTTTCATCTGTTTTTGTTGTTTTGGGTTTTTTGGGTTTTTTTGGTGAGACTGAAATTAGCAGTATTTATTCCAAATCCCATCCCAAAAGGCAAGGGCTAGGAAGAGGAGAAATTCCTTATATTTATCAAATTCAGTAGCATCAGATAAGAGAGGTTCCCAGAATTCACTGAGAGATAAAAATCATTAAGTTATGCTTCATGTAAAATCCTATCTGGCCTATGAAGTTTGAGAATAGTGGGGCAAGACAAAAGTGTGTCTGCAGCTTTTCCATAAACTGTGAGAGAGCTCCTTTTTTTGAGACTGAGAACCTCTTTTTCAAATGACCTAAGTTATGCACACATTTATATATAAAGTGTCATGAGTTATTTTGGTGATTTTGGACCAGCATCACACAAATAAAACTTAAATGCATGAAAGTCAATATTTTCCTTTTCTACTTCTCAGCCCTTTCCATCAATTACGCTAAATAATGAGAATTTGGGGGTTGTTATTACAACCCTACAGCTTCAATTACCTTCATTCCAAAAAAGTTTTTGAGCCAAAAAGATTTAAATTAAAAGAAGAAATTTCTAACAAGGTGCTGAAGTTGGTCCCTGTCCTGGAACAGGTCCTCACTCTTGTGGCCTCATGGAAGTTAATTCTCCCTGTCACCAAGAATCCTTTTTTAAATCCACTGAGAACAGAAAATATTCAGAGTTGGGAGACAGAAGCAAAATATTAGCTCCAGCTGAAGGAACTGATTTTTTGATGTCTGCCAGTCCACATCCGAGTTCACCATGGTCAGAAAGAGTCAACAGAGTTCCTTCAGTGCACAAAGAAATTCAGAAGGCAAAAAGGCTGGTGTCTGGCTTAGGCGAGTCTGAAATGCTTTCTCAGGTGCTTTTATTGTGTTGAATATGTCTCACTACCAGAGAAGGATTTTAAATACCTAAATCATATGAGGCATCTCTGTCTGGAATAGAATCCAGCTACCAGTTTGCCAGAAAATCCCAACTACCCATGAAGCTTAAAAAGAGCCCAAACGAACAAGCAACCAAAAAAATCCAAAACAAAGCAAACAAACCCAAACCAAACAAACAAAAAAGCAAACAAAGCTTTATAAACTCAGGAGATGCAGCGTTCCAGTTTAAAAAATGCATTAAAGCAATAATTTCCATAACTCTTCAATAAAACATCAAGACAACAATGTCTCAAGTGGTAGCACCCACCTGGATTCTTATCTACGCACACAAAGCAAAGGTAAAACATTTTCTACAGTACTGGAGAGCTGTGATGAGGCCTGACATGTGCAGGAATTTCCACAGTCAGATTCTGTCTATTCTTCCAGGTGTCTCCTAGTTAGTTTTTCCTAATTATTATTGCTATGAGAGGAAAACATTCCACAAGCAGAAGGAACGCTCCATATCCTTTATTTCCTATAAGTCGTCAGCCCACTGGGTTATCAGCAAAGGTTTATTTAAATCTTCCCCATGCTCCTGCTTTTCCCTGTTTGCAGAGGCCCACATCTGCTCCCAAGCTCTTCTTTAAGAGGAAGTATTTTCACTTATGTTCATCCTTTGCAGCTCATTATGTTTTCAGACCTGTTGTGTCTGGAGGAGTTTGAGCCATCTGAACCCCTTGGGAAATACATCCTTCATGTTTGAAGCTCTCCAGGTGTTAATTTTATCTGAGACAATTGAATCAACCTTTCAGCTGGAAAAACACAGGAGGTTATGTAAGAGTTTGTCCATTCTTTAACCAAAGCAACTGGGGTTATAGCTTTCACCCACAGAATTCAAAGGAGTTAAGTAACTGAAAACTGCAAATGAAGTTCTTCCACCTCTTCTCTCCTCGTCAGCACCACTTTTAAGTGAACAAAGGCCTGATTTTCAAGGGTGTTAAACAGAAAACTCATTGACATTTAAGGATATTTCAGTTACCACTTTGACATCTAAACAAGTAGCGAGATTTGCAGCCATGCTTAGAGCAATAAGAGCAGCAGAAGGCTGAGAACATTTGGGAAGCTCTTCTTGAAATTCATAAAAATTAGCAAGATTAATTATAAGCAACTTCACTAAGCTCAATGCTTAAACATTTCAAACTACATCAGGGCTGAGGAAGGGTTTGGAATTTCTCAGGAGCATCTAAAACTTAACTGCTCATCTCAAATTCACCTTTTTTGTTTTGTTTTGTTTTCTTTCTCTACCCCAAGCCATTTTTCAACTCATGCAGTTAAGAGAATGGGTTTTGTTGTGGTTACAGAAATTACCACCATGACGCTCAAGATGAGTGTTCCTTCACTGATTAAAAGGTTTTACAGGAAATTTCCTGCTCTGCTTCAAAGTGGCTCAGTCCAAAGTGGTTGTTTTGAAGAGGACACCCAAAATGGACAACAGCAAGCAGCTACTTATGAAGAATCAATGAAATTTTGATGCTGGGGCTATTTCTACAATTTTAACTGTAAACACTATCCAGAGAATCCACATGATCTTATACTTGCCCAATTCCATTTAAAATCTTTGTAAAGATCTATTTCTATGACTACAATAATCCTTTCAACTTTCATCAGACACACACTGGAAAGCTGATGTCCTACAATTTCCCTTGCTTATTTATGTTCCTTCTTTATTTTTCACGCTTAAATCTTGTCACTTTAGTCCAATTCATGAAGAAACCTGCCTGAAAGGAAGTGCTCAAATTTATTGTTCAGTTTTATTGACTATCTACCTGAAAACCTACAGCTTCCTGTGGTTGGAAAGTAGATGAATGAACCCGGTCAATGAAAAAAAAAAAAAAAGGGAAATTCAAGGATGAATAAATGGTAACACACAATTCCCCACAGCAGCCTGACCTGAGCATACCAGGGGAGAATCATTTTGTTAAGAACGAGTGCAGCATGTTTGGGAAACGGTGCACTGTCAATATAATCTTTACAATTACAGTCACATGATCAGTGCATCTGGAAAATAACAGTCAAGTGATTAGTCTGAACTTTGCCTGGATCAGGCAATTTTTACACGGCTCTGTCAAATGTCAGACCTCCTTCTCCCTCACCAATTTCAGCAATGTTGCACCATGATTTCAAGCAGTGAATCATCCAGCCCTGTGCCAACCATCTGTTTCGTCTGCCCCCTCAGTGTCTGAAATTAGATGACGGAGGGCAGGGCAAGCTTTCGAGAGTGGCCATTAATGTTAGTGGAGGAGGGGCTCTGGCGACAGATTTTCCATTTGAAATCATGGACTGTTAAAAACTGGCAAGGGCTGGAGAGGAGTGAGTAGAAACATAATGCGAGGAAGAAGAATTAATAAAGGAACAGGGATAGAACAACAGAAGAGAGGAAAGGACTAGGAAAAGGAAATGGGAAGGAGAAGAGGTAAAGAAAATATGATGATACAAGGAAAGGAAAGCAAAAAGAAAGAAGACCACCCCCACCCCACCCCCCCCCCCAACCAAATTCCCCTGCACCTCTTCTGCTGGATTGGTTGTTTGTTCTTTAGTGAGGAACAATTATTAAAACAGACTTGCAGTTCCCCATAAAAATTCCAGCAGTCTTGGAAGAGGTAGCAGGAGGAGCAGAGGAACAAGCTATGAACAGAAAAGGAGTAAGACCACTCTCAAGAGTTCCACTTTAAGCCAGGTACCTGCAGAAGAGCAGGGATAAAGAGGAAGGTCATGCACATGGAAACAACAGGGTGCTTGAAGGATTCTTGCAGACACTTCCTTTCGCTGGTCAGGTCCTGCAAATTCCAATTGTCACTCCAAAACATTTCTGAGAACCTTTAAAGTCCAGATCCAGCCTTCCATTTGACAAAGAGGAATATTTGAATAGAGAAATACCACCTCTTCTGCAGAATAATCCCCCAAATGTAAGAAAAAAATGAAAGTCAATACCCTGGGTGGAATTATGCAAAAACAAAACACAAACCAAATATAAAAACTCAGCTCGGTTTTTGACTTACACCAAGCATTGCCCACATTGTCCCATTGTGATATTGAGCACAAAACTGAGAAATTCATCCCCCCAACTATCCCTGGTCAATCTTTCAACAGTACAAGCAGAGATGTCTCTCAGCATAAACGAGGGGCTGTGAATTGCACATGAATGAAGAGAGGTAAATCAACAAACCGGTCTCAGCTTCACTAATGAAAGCAAAATATTTCTACAGAAATGTATTGTGCTTTTTTAGTTATCAAAAACACAACATAAATCGAAGTTTGACAGGGAAAGTGTTTCTCTGAATATTAACCCATTTTCTCAAGTAGACTAGTTGGGAAATCCAACTTACTCCTATTCAGAAATAATTAATTAGTTCCATAACTCCAAATTGTACCATTTGATCTGTGGTCAGAACATTTGACATCCTTAAAATAATAACAATATGAAACACTTCAATCATATGTAAGGAAGTAGTCCTTGAATTGTGTTACTTGGCTAGCACAGAGGACCTGTTTTACCAAATTTGGACAAATATATCAGTACCAGAAGAGTTTTTATTTCACACAAGCCAATGTGCAATGCTGCTGGTACAAACAACATAATATTTCTCTTTAGGCATCATCAAAACATTTTTAATATGCATATTTTGTGAGCTAAAAATACAACATTCAATTTTCATAATATTTGTAGCTTTCTGGGGTAGCTTTTGTTAAAAATAATTTGCTGAATGTTTATTTCTATAATAGGACTTTTATACTATTATTTTTTATTCTATTTAAAAAAAAACCCTCAAAAAAATAAGAGCAGCCCTAACACAAATGTACCTGGGATAAGTGGATAAATTAATTCATTAATGGGGAGTGGGGGGGGAAGAGGAGGAAGCTAGAAAAAGGCTATAAAAACACCTAATTTACAGCACTATAACTTTTTATTTCCATTCAGAATTACAGCATAAATATGGTATCTGCTTGCAGGTAGATTTATTTATCTCTCAAAGTAAATTTTGGTGAAAAAGTCCAATTCTGAAAAAAAAAATAAAATCAAAAATATTTATTTTATGTGACAAACAGAAGTTAAAGATCTTTGAACAGGAATGGACCAAATTTTTAAGCAATCATCAAGTTGTGTTCTGATTTTTGCATCCTCGATTTTGCACCTGCAGTCAAGCACAAAATTGTGGGCACAGTCAATTGTGAGAGCATCTCACAATTTTGATTGTTTGATTGTACCAGCAAATTAAACAGTAACTGGTGATGCCTGGCTGCTGTCTGCTGCACCCATAGTGGAGCTCAAAGACAAAATTAGATTGCTTTTAAAATAAAATGTGTTCATATCCGAACAAAGCTCCCAGGGCTCTTCCTGCATTTCATGGCACATTCATACATTGGATTGGCTGGAAGTGGCCAAGAGACTCCTTTGTGAGCTGAACCTGCATTAAGATCATTTTGAAAAACAAACTTATATTTGGATCTACAATCCTAAAGCTCCTTTATAAAGTTCAGACCCCAAGCTGATTTTCAGCACCTCTTTTTGGTTGTGATTCCTTCCATCCCCAAAGTTCACAGCAATGATGTGCAAATACAAATATAAACTTGGTGAATTATTTCAAGGCAGTAAATCTGTTTAATTTTCAGTTTTAAAACCTGTGGATATGTGACCATTTCTATAGCTCACCCCTGTAAATTCAATGCTAGATGCTGTTTTCTTATCACAACCCCAAAGTGCACTGTTCATGGTCAGAATAAAGTTTGCCCACCAGTTCATCTTGACATTATGCTGCAGAGACATCTCTTTGTCACTGTTTTCACTTTGTGACAGCTTTCAGAAGAAGCTATTACTATTCACAGCAGTAGATTTGACAGAGAAAAATATGACTTTCATAATTAATGTGTGGTGACTTTGTTGCTCCTAGAGAGGAACAGAAAACTCCCATTTTTATCCCATTTCTGTTACCTTATAACACATTTTTAGCATCCAGGAGCAGCAACAGGCTACCATTAATCGCAAAGTGGACCTCTTTGCCATCCCAATCTGATGTCTACTTGCAGTTTTTGGGAACACAAACTCTTGCTTCCATGTGGAATATGAGCATTCATTATGCCCAAATGCCAGGACATTTCCATCACTTTCCCATGGTTTCTTCAGTTTCCTTTATTGACACCTGTGTTCCTCTTCTATATCTCCTCCTTTTCTCCTCACCCTAAAGGAAGTTGTTCTTGAAATTCTTAGTTTCATGAAAGGACATTTTGGTGAAAATTGTCCCCTCATGTATTCATGAAGTTGATTATTCCAGTATTTTGTAAATCACAAGATCATGGAATGGTTTGGGTTGGAAAGGACATCAAAGCTCAGCTTATCCCACCTTCCACTATCCCAGGCTGCTCCAAACCCTGTCCAACCTGGTCTTGGACACTGCCTGGAATGGGATTTTCACAAATGAGACAATAAATAGTTGCTCAGTGTCTCTTCCCGCGATGCTGCTACAGCTCGGTAAGGCCAGCCCATAACCCTTAACTGGAGTATAATGTAAAAAGGGGATTACTTCATTTCTGTGGAGCAGGGGAGAGAAAAATAACACTAAAGGGACAGGCAAAAGATTATTGGATCAGTGGGAGCATGCAGAGATTACAGTACTTCAAGAATGAACTGTTTTAGGAGACAGTCAATGATACCTAAAAATTCATTAGGATAGCCTCTAGATTTTGATATACAACCAGTCAGAGTTCACCCAAATCTGATCCGGCTTCAACTGAATATCATGTATAATTTGATTCATATTAATAAGAAAATAAATTTCCCTTTCCACCCAGAAAGATCAAATAGCATATAATAATAAAAACAATCTGCAATAACTTTTATTTTTTGAGTAAGACTGATGAGTTTGTTCTGTTTCTAATATTAGCCAGAAGTCTTAGGCTGATGAGAAAGATGTAAACATTTCCCTGAGTATAAATCAAACAAAACAGTAAATAACCTCAAAACTTCGTTTTGTTCTTCTAAAGATTGGGAAAAAAAAAAAAGCAACAGAAAATTCTTTGCTTTCTTGTCTTCCTTTCAGTCTCTGGTGGGTGAGGCTGCCCATGTTTGTAGTTAGGCAGCTGGCTAAAAGTCACGATAAAAGCAAATGTTGTAAGTACAAAGCACAGAAAAGCCCAAGTCTTCCTTTAATGCTTTACTAGCACTTCACTAATAGGCCCATGGGGTGCAGTCAGTCAATAATAACCCAATAAAATCAATAACGATAAACAAGAGTCAGTGTTCTAATAAAAACAGAATTTTTAAAATCCAAACCAGCTGTTCCAGCACTGTGTACAAGCACAGGCCTGGTGCGAGGGCTCGCTCTGTTTCCAAGTATCCGTGTTCAGCTGCCAGTCCCACAGGCAGCTTCCTTGGAGGAGGCAGAAGTGATGGACAACACATCAGCAAACTTTACTGCCCAGGTGAGCACACACATTTATTGCTTGCTTTCTTCTGTGATTTTAATGACTCTCTTCGAATTTGGTTTGCTTTGTTGGTTTTATTCATATTTACTTGATGATGTTTATTTGAAACAAAACCTGGGGAGATTTTTCTGCAGTATTTCCAAGCAGAATAGAAGACTATTTATAAAGACTTTAGTCAACTATGAAACACCTTCCTTGGGTTAAAGTTGGACCTTTCCTGTATAACTACCCAGGCAATAAATTCACTATTTCCGTACCCAAAAGAACAGCCGCACACCACAGAAGGTTATTTGGAGACCAAATGTTTAGGGGAGATAAGGAGGAACAGAACTGAAGAATCCATTCTGTCATACATGTTTTGGCTGTCATACAATTAAGAAAGATCTGCTCTTATAAAATGATTTTATCTGATCGAGTCACTTTTGCTTTTAAACTCCAGAAACATCCAAAAAATTGAAGTATTCCAAAGTGGAGAAAAAATAGCAACGTGTATTTTGAAAATAAGCCATAAGTAACTCTTTACTGCTCAGAAAAAGAGATTCTTCAAAACTTGGAAGGTTCACTGCAACCTTGTCCATGAACTATGGTCATGCTACAGGTATAAGACCAAAGGTTCAATCCATTCCTTAGGAAAATAATTTAAAAATACCAAACTTTAGACAGCTTTTAAGATTACTGAAATATGTTAGGAAGATTAATTAATAGGCTCTGATTTTGGAACCAAGTTTAATTTAATATTTTAATGTTATTCCTTAGATGTGTAGAGTTTTTATTTTTTTTTTACAGGGGAAATAATTGAAATGCAGGTTTGTGCTCCATCCCAATTTTAGACATCACACAAAGCTTTAGAGTACTTTGTACTCTTAGCAAAGGAAGTAAATGGGTTGCACACATCCACTAAAAATTTTCCTAAAAATTTTTGCAAGACAAATTCTTTACCCAACTTGCTTTGCTGAGTGTTAGGCCGGTGCTCAGTAAAGTCTGGGCAGGAACAGTTACACGAACACTCTACCAAAGAAATGCAAAATCTGGAACCAGATTGACACCTTCTAGTCAAAACTACAGCTGAAGGAAAATCAAGGCTTTAGCTAACTCGCAGTGGCACAGGTGAGAAAGGAAATCACAAAGGCTACAACTCCTGAGAAAAACATCTGGCCAAAGATAATTTTCAACAATTACACCATAGTTGGATATCCTGGTACAAATTCTTCATCAGAAAGACTTGGCTCTCATTTACACTCAAAAATCCACCCCTCTAATGGCACAAAGGATGTGCCCTATCTTTTTCCTATCTGCTTAGACATGTTTTCTTAACTGGGTGATGAAATTTATCTTCTAATATACAGCTTCTTCTGAATGCTCTCTGACAAACCCCATCCAAAAGTGCTCTGTTCTGCTCCAATCATATGTAGAGTAATGGTTTACTCATTTTCTGCATGAAAAGATGGGCACAGTACTTTGCAGAAACCATCAAACCTCTCATTTCGTGTGCTCTTCCTACAGTGCTCCTTTTGCCAACATCATTAATTGCACATGCCTCTGCCGCATATACTAAGAAACACAGGCCTGGCCAAAAGCAGCTCCTGGCACCATCACCACTCTGAGATATGCATTTCAGCTTAACAATATTATCAACACATGGCTTTGAATATTACTCAAAGAAAGTTTCACCATCTCTGCTACTACTGAAGAAAGGAAAAGTTCTCCAGCTCGAGGCATTGTTTAAGAGAGAGCAGAGAACACCTTATTAGCACCAACCGAGGGGCCACAGCTTATCCTTTTGGCTGAAGCAGAGTGGTACAAGGTTTCTAATATCCTTCAAGACATCCATTATTTTACCACAGAGACACAAGGCCGAGCTTTTTTGTGAATTTTTATGAGGGAGAGGTGTGGATGTCCAATCACACGGAAAGGCGCAGTTACGTGCTCGTGAAATGAATTACACCAACGTCTGTTATAAATCTTTAACATAGCTCAGGAGATCAATTAAGATGTTCAAGCAGCTACAAAAAGGATGATTGAGGCAAATGGTAACATCAGGATGACCATATGGTAAGGGAATGCCAGAACTGCGTGGACATAAAACGCGAGCCATCGGAGCGCCACCACTAACGAAACAGCGAGTGGGAAACGAGGCAAGATAGAGGAATATCAGGACGAGGGAAGAACAGCATGGGATGCACATGTAAGATTTAGTAATATAATATTCAAAAAACAAAAAGTGCCTTATTCTATAAGTCACTTGTTCAAGGTGTCAGCGGAAATCAGAATTGACAATCCCAACAACAACCATGTGGGTGCAGGCACGGATGAAAGCTTAAAATAATTATGTTCGATGAAAGACCATCAGCTGTAAACAGCAGCGATTTTATCATCTTTCTCCTGATCCACAGGGATGGAATGAATTAACTGACTGGCCCCTCTGAACATCTCAGGCAGTTCCTCTCAAGATTGCTCCTTGGGCTGTGATTCCTCTGCAGGACACAGTGGCCCATGGGCAACCTGCTCCCCGTGCAGTTGTGCCCTTTGAAGGTGATAACAGCACCATTAACTCATCACCGTGGCTCTAAGGTCAAAAGTCTTTCATTCCCTAAGGTTGAACTGCAAGAGACAATTGAGCCTAACCTTGCACAGCAGTCCTAAACCCAGACTGGGAATGGAAGAATCAGCACAAGGTGTAAAACATCCCCAACACCTGATAAGGAAGAAGAAGCAGTGCAGAACCCATCTTTTGCAGAGCACTGTTCCTTCCCCAAGCAAGGGACAGTATTCTAACTATTCACAATCTCAAGAACACATAAAATAATTTCATCTTCAGTTGCATTAAGTGCTGATCTGAAGATTAGGTTTACTCAATTTGTAGATTAAGTTCATTTCCCTCCCACACTATTGACCTTAAATAATACATAGTAAAAATATTTCCATCACATTTTATAAGGTTGGGACTGTTTCACCCTCTTTGATGTCTGAAAAATTTTACAGGAAATAATGGACATTAGACCACATTTAGTGTCATTCTTAGCAAACTGTCCTCAGGTGCCAAAAATTTAAGAGTTTTCAATCTTTTAGTGTTCATTTTTGAATGACCCATCTTTAGATTAGGCTCTTTTTTCTTAATAAGCCAACACTGCGCATTAATTTTCAGAAATATGGCCATTTATTATGTTAAAAACAATAAGAAACATTTTGATAGAAAAAAATAAATTTGCAAGGTAATATTACTGTCTACCCAGTGTACAATACAATATTTTTTTAAAAGGAGGGGAAAACTGAATAAATTATTTTCCTTTCAACTCAAGCTTGTACAGTGACTGATGCCAAAACCAGTGAAAGATGAGGTTGTCAAGGTGAAGGAGACTGTTAAGACATTTTGGAAATTAACTTCTAGATATAGAAAAATCACTAGAAAGATTTTTATTGATTAAGAGTTTTTCTTTTTTTACTTTCTGGGCATGGCCTGTTCTGCCCCCAGAGACAGATGGAAAGGTTTTACATGGCTTTCAGTCTGCTGAGATTCACTTGAGCACCTGTCAGAAATTCAGCAAAAGACCCAACCCTCATTTGACTCAAGAGGAAATTGGAGACAGAAGACCACGTTAGTGTTTGAACAAATATTTTGTGTCACAGCTGAAAAAGAGGACACAAATATGAAGGAGATCTAGATTAGATGTTGAGGAGAAATTCTTCCCTGTGAAGGTGGACAGGCACAGGGTGTCCAGTGAAGCTGTGGCTGCCCCTGGATCCCTGGAAGTGTCCAAGGCCAGGTTGGATGGGGCTTGGAGCAACCTGGGACAGTGGAAGGTGTTGCTGCCCATGGTAGGGGGTGGCACTGGATGGGCTTTGAGGTCCTTTCCAACCCAAACCATTGTGGAATAACTGTATGTGACGCAATAATAGGCCAAATCAGTCAGGCATCTCAGTTCTCAGACCCTAAAAACCAAACCTGTCCATTCTGTCAGAGGAAATAGCCTATGAAAGGTTCAGGAACACCTGGTTTGGGTATCATATCACAAAGCAACCAGACAGTTTTTGCTCTCCTATGACTTGGGCACAGAGCCCTGATGGCAGCTCTCTGATTCTCTTCAATAGAGCAAAAGCTGAATTTCTGCCTCTAGTGGAGGGAGAAGCAAATAAGTGGGGGAAACAGCATCCCCTGAGTGATTGCCAAGAATTCCCACAAAAAATAAACACAGTCTGGTGGTTATGTTCTTAACAGCTGTGTTAATGGGGTTAAAGAAACCTTAAAGAAACTCTGTCTTTTTTTAAACGGGCCCTGTTCTTAAAAATCTGATAGGGTACAAGTTTTGCTTTTAAACCCAGTGTGGTTTGTGGCTGAGAAAAGTGCCACTCCAGCTGGCATGGAGATCCCTGAGGGAATGTGCAGGGGCCTCTGTCCCAGGAGAGCCATGGGCTGCAGGCAGGACAGTGATTTCCAGCACTGTGGAAAGTTTCAAGATCTTCTTACACAGATCTTATGACAAGCAAAGCCCTTCCTTTGGGTGGAGAAGCTCTATGAAGCACCTCACGATTCTCTACTTCCTTCATTTCAATTATATAGACAATAAAGTCAGGTTTTTTAATCATAACTGATGCTCCTTCTATTAAGAGCTCCAAACAAAAAACCCAACAGCACAAAACTAAAATAACATAGAACAAGACAGGTTTTTCACTCAGGTCTTGTTTCACTTGTGCAAAGAATTCATGGGATGAAATTCAGTGTAAGGAATTACCACCTCTGATCCTGTCCCCAGCCCCTTCTCAGAACAGGCAATGGTCCCAGTCCAAGGTCAATAAAACCCTTTTCCTTGAAATAAACCATGACAGGGGAATGCTATGGAAGGCACCAAAACAAATGAAAAACTACTCAATGAATGGTAATCTGTAGGTACTTCACAGTGGTTACAATATCAGCTCTTGCTTTCTCAATTTATTTATTGGTATTCCATAACACTTAGATTCTTGTGGTACAGCCTTGGTTATCCAGGTTATCCATTGTGATGCCTGGAAAGTCAAGGCATCAATTGTTGTAGAATATTTGTTATTGAATCCCCTGGATTTCTGAAGAGGTGGAAAAGCAGCATTTACTGAGCAAAATTGTCTCCTTGGCATTGTTAAGACAGTTCAGAGCCTTAGAGTAACATCACCTTTGCTGCTTTTGGTGTGTGCTTTGGGCCTGGTGAGATCCACGGGCATGGAAAGGGGATGCACCTAAAATGAAGTTAAGTGCTCATTAGCTTAATTAAAATAGCTCAGAAGAGAGAGAGAGCACAAGAATATGAGTTTTGTCTTCACACAGCAAACCTTTTACCCAGATGCCCATCCTTTACATGGGTCTAACAACCTCTCCAGAGCCTCATCCTCTGACAGCAGCTCCACCTCCCATTTGTAAAAAAACAATAAATAAATGTGGAAATGCACAAGGAACAGTCTGGTGCCCCTTTCATCTGGTCAGACTCCCCATCTGACCCCTCTCCTGAGACTCCTGTGCAGTCACAACCCAAAATCCCTTTGACATGAGGCCAGAGAGGGTAAGGAAAGGATGTTGTCCCCTCATGTCCCTGAGTCCGTGATCCCAGAGGGGTATGCCATGGGCCAGGGAAATGAAGGGACAACCACAGGAACTATACAAGGGAAGCTTTTTATCCCCTGCCCCTTCCTGGCTCACTCTGTCTGATAAATCCGTGTCTCCTTTGGACAGGAGCCTTCACACGACTCCCCTGTTAGCACAGGGTTAACAAAACAGCCATTACCCAAACCCCAGGCACATTTTCACACCAAGAGCACCACTGCAGCCTCACCAAAAAGGCCAAGGAGATATTTTTCAAGTTATAATCAATCTGCCAAAAGAGTACAGTATTCCACAGCATCCAGGACAGAAAGAAAATAAAACAAGTCCTCAGCAGGAGCAGCACCAGCAGCGGGGATCTCCCTGAGCAGTGTATCTTGGAGAACAGTGAATCATTCCAATCTCCCTGCAAATGTCAGCTGCCTGATTGTCCATGTCATCTGTGGCTCTGAAATGGCTTCCAGAAGGACCTGCTGTCGCAACAGAGCTGTCACAGAAGGGACAGGGACAGGGACAGTGGAGCTGGGCAGGGAGGGCACGAGAGGCCTTCACAACTTGCTGCCACAGCTACACAGATGTGCCACAATCTTCCTGGAGCTGGGCCCCTGCCTGGAGCCAGGGCTGTGCCCAAGGAGGAGCTGCTGGAGCTCCATGCATCCCTCTGCTGAGCAAAACTTTGAGGTCACACCATCTGTGCATAAACACCCGTGCCAATTCTCAGTTGCAGCACTCAGCACAGGTAACCTGGTGTCTCCTGTTATCACAAACACAAGTTCCTCCACTTGGCTGAGGTGCTGAAAAAGGTATCCAAGAAAGGATGTGGCTGCCTCATACCTGGAAGCTCTCAGGGACAAGTTGGATGGAGCTTTGGGCAGCCTGGTGTAGTGGAGGATGTCCCTGCCTGCAGCAGAGGGTTTGAAAAAAGGTGAGCTTTAAGATCCCTTCTAACCCAAACCATTCTGGGATTCTACGATTCTGCTCACTGTTACAGATGGACATGCTCAGACTGAGGCCAGCATTGCAGATTCCAGCTGCATTTCCTACAGCTGGCATCACCTATATCACAGAATCACAGGATGGTTTGGGCTGGAAGGGACCTTAAACATCCTCCCATTCCACCTCCTGCCATGTGCAGGGACACCTTCCACCGTCTCAGGCTTCTCCAAGCCCCATCCAGCCTTGGGCACTTCCAGGGATCCAGGGGCAGCCACAGCTTCTCTGTGCCAGGCCTTGTGCCAGGGCCTCCCCACCCTCAAAGGGAGGAATTCTTCTAAATCTAAACCTGTTCTCAGTTTGAAGACATTCCCCATGTCCTGGCACTCCATGCCCCTGTAAATAATCTCTCTCCATCTTTCCTGTTGGCTCCTTCATGCACTGAAAAACCACAATGACCTCACCCCAAAGCTTCTCTTTTCCAAGCTGAACAAACCCTGTTCTCTCAGCCGTCCCAAGGGTAGGTGTGGGGTCTCCCATACACAACTGCCTTGGCAGCCCTGATTCCATCAGCCACACAGCAAAAAGACCATTTGGAGAACAAGTACCACCAGCTTCTGGGTGACACCAGCACAACACCGTTTCTCCACAAAGCAGAAGAAACAAGTTAAAAAAAGTCATGGAGATGATCGTACTACAACTTGTGCATTAGTGGTCATGGTGGTAAGAACTGGAATAGTCACCTTTCCAGCTGGGACATACCAAAGCTAAAGGAGAATTTTATAGAACTCTGCAGATACATCCCTCAACTTCTACTCCATGCACATTAGATGCCCTCAGGGAGATGCTGTTGCAGCTGTGCCTGATCCTACCTTTGAGCAAGTATTTTCCTTGCTGCCCTGAAACTGCCTGAAAGCAGCTTCTTGTAACTATTTAATTAGAGGTGACTGCCACTACAGAGTACAGGCTTGGGAAATAAGTCACTTGTACATTGCCACCTGGAACTGCTGTCATGCCAAATGTGGAGCTCCATCCAATGCAGCAGGGAAAGGGCTGGAGAGGCTGCAGGAGACTCCTGAGCTGACCATGTCCAGGAATGGATCAGGACCCTCTCTGCTTGCTCTGATCTACCCCTGCCAGTATTTCAGCTGAAGCCACAGGCAAGAGGTGGGAAATAGCTCAGTCATCCCTGCTTTATTCAGAAAAAAGGACATGCAGACTTTGCAAGTGTGAACCTGTCTTTAAATAAATGCACCCAAACTGAAAATTATCTTCTACCAAGCAAGGAAGAAACCCTTCAGCTTTAGAGTTCCAAAACAATCTATCCACTTCAACAAACCTCTGTTCTTTTCTTAGAATTTGAACACAAAATTCAGCAAAATCCCCTGCTCTCTTCTGTCCTAGCTTTGGCTGAAAACTGCGAACCAAAATGTCTGTTAAATATTTTTAGGGCAGAAAGATTTGGAACCAGCTGTGGAAGAAAGCACCAGCTGTAAGAACAGGCCTGCCAAGGACTTTCTCCTCTGGCCCCCAGACTTTGATACCAATGATCCCTGGCACAACCTGATATAAAAAACCCCAAGGAGGGAAATGAGCAAGACACCTCTGCAAGGGCAGGAAACACCCTGATAAACCCTTCAAAATTTGAATGGTTTCACCAACAGCACCTTCACTACCCACATGCAAAATAGAACTGATGAGGAGAGTCAGAGGGAATGGGAGTCCCCACCACTGGGCAGGAGGTAGTTTAGTCAAGACAGAAGGCAGCCTTGAGTGTTCAAAGAGCTGTTCTTTGGCCCCTTCTTCTCATACCAGATGGATTTTCTGGCTGAGACTTATCTGTAATTTTCCTCATAGCTACTTCACAAAGGGAACAGAGCAAAGAAACCACTTGGATCTGGTTTCTTAGAACAGGAGAGAGAATATCCTCAGCGCTGTTTTGGATCTCATAAGTCACAGGAGGCACCTTACTCCTTACCTCCCAGTTCAAGTGTTCCTTGCATTTCCTTGATCACAATCCAGCTTTTGCACTTTTCACTTGACTCTAAATTCCACAAAAGAGCTTGACTAGGTTCAAAAGTGGAGCTCAGGAAAGCTTCAGGAAATCTCCTGAGTCTCTTAAACGTGTAAGAAAGAAAATCCACGTGTTCCAGGTCCTTACACCAGAATGTGGGAATACCAGCTTGCACCAAAGCTGGAACTAATCCAGCCACCTAAACACCATCAGACTAGGGATGCTGGGAAGAGACTCTCCACAGGCAGGTTTTTCATCTGGCCCCATCCCAGTGATGTTCTGGCACAGAGCCAAATGTGCCAAAACACTTTGGTGTTCTAATCCGCATTAAAACCCTTGCACAGAGCTCTATTCCACACTTCCCAAATCCTCTTTTCTCTTCAGCACAAAACCCCCCCTGATTCTCATGCATTCCAGAAATGCCTTATGTTTGATCCTAAAAGCAATGATGACTCCACTGTCTTATTTTTTATGTCAAGAGTGTCACATATCCATGACCTGATATCCCTGATCCCCACATGGAAAGCAAGTGGGTTACAAAAGTGTTACACAAATTGCTCCCAGCAAGCAGAGCTTTCTCCAATAAAGTATAGCAAATCAAAATTCCTGCACTTCCTGGGTCTTTAAGGGTGATTTCCAATTTGGAGGGGTTCAGGGCTACAAACAAGGACCTGGCTTTGATGTGTGCATTATCTTGGACTGTTGAACTAAAAGAAAAAACACAATATTTTTGTCTCCCTGACAAACCTGGCATTGGGCAGCCCCCCTAGCCATCCTGAGAACACCAGCTGGGCACTGAGCTTGACAGAGCCTGACAGAGCTCCCACATTGACCCAAAATCTCCTTGGTACCCCAGAAAAAAAGAAAGATTGTGTAGGGGTTGCTTGTTTAAAGCAGCCTCCTACAACATGGTCCTAAGACAGCCAAGAGAAACTGGACTGGAGATTACTAACAAAAGCCCATGTACCTCAAAAATAGCCATAGGATAATTTCTTGACCAAGTTTTAGCCAAAAAGCTTTTAAGACTACTAATAAAGTCATTAAACCAGTCATTTATTCTTGCTGCCCATTTGCTTATGCACATAAAAAAGACTCACTTTTTTCATGGTATCACTCCAGTACTATACTTCCCTTTCTTTACTTTTAAATATTCCCACTTTACATGAATTTTAATGCCACATAACAGTTAGGGGGAAAAAAATGTACTCAGAACACTGAATCCAGCAAGTTGTTTTTGGAAACTCTTGGAAAACTGTAACAGTACTGAAAGGATCATCAAAAAGTAAGCAATCCCTAAAAAAATAAAAAAAAAGGAAACCCCCCACACACACATGCAAGTCCTGATTCATTCCCTACTACAGCAGATTTTAAGGAGAATATACTACTATAAAAGAAACATATCCTCACTTTTGAAGCCATTTTCAATATACACAGAAATAGTATTTATACCTCCTCCATGCCTTATCTTCCACAACTCACATCTTTTACTGATGCTTACAGCTGCCACCCCCTCAAACACTGGGTCTATTCTTTACTGAAAACCTTTCAAAAAACACAGGGGTGGAAAATTACCTTGCACTTTAAATCTATTATGTCATTGAGGATGGGAAATGAGAAATAAGGGAGTTTGGAAAGACACTCTGAGGCCAGAGAGATATTCATCTGTAATACAAACCACATAAACATGTCATCTCTAAGAGGTACATAAGGCATAAAAGCAGTTTAATGATGCACACAGCCTTTTGCAAGCCCAAAATCTTACAGGGTCATTGTCATTTCCACCCTGCCACTGAGGTTACAGGCAACGAGGCCACAGCATTCCCTGAGACCTCAGAAGTGACCTCCAAATTTTTTGTGTGTCGCTTTCACTTCACTTCCAGCTCCTGTGTGGCCAGCCCAGCGTCCTCCTGATTCCACGAGTCCCACAGTGTGTCCCCTTTTGGGACAGGGACACCACACAGCCACCCATGGCCCCAACAAGGCAGGGTAGGGACCTGGAATTATCCCAACAGGCAGGAGGAATTATCCCAACTTGCCTTTGAAGATTAAATTCTATCTCCGAGATTTTCTTTTCATGCTGACAAAATATTGCTTATCACTGTTTTGAGGATCAGATCCTTCCAAGATAAAAAAAAATAGTATTTTTTTTTTTTAAAGTGTAATGGTTGCAAACAGTGATTTTTATCCATGGAAAACTCATTGTGACAAGAGACAGCAGCAAGGGTGCATCAGCTTCAGTGAACTCACCACCAGAGCAGCTTCCTGGAGTTATTACAAAACTCAGTTTCAGACTGGTTTGCAAGAAGACCACAAACCTTAATTAGTGCAATAACAGGGGAGTGGGGCAAACAAGCCCAAAGCCTCCTTCTGAATAATTGCCTATTTATTGATCACTATCGCTTCCATGGGCTAATTATTTGCTTAAGAAAGTACCTTTAAAAATCTTTTAGTAAAAAAAAAATAAAAAAAAATTGGCAGTTTATTTTTCCAATGTGGGGTTTACACTTCTAAGTTTCAGCAACACAACGTACCAGATATTTGATGTTACAGATGGTTGTGGGGAACCAGAAATACTTGAGGGAGGAAGGGCAGGCTGTACTTTTTGTATCTCTTACCGAGAGCTGATGCCTTTTCAGCAAGAAAATCTGCAGAATCGCAGTGGCTCGGGAGCACTCCTCCAAACCTGAATGGAGAGGCAGCTCCAGAGGCCGTGTTAATTGTGCTGGAGTGCCTGCTAATGTCGTGCTGGAAGTTGCACTCGAGGCTCCGAAACAGAGGCTAAAACTCTGTAGTTTTCTTTAAAAGTTTGGTGGCACTCAGGACATCCTTGGGATGTGCCTGAGAAGCAGCAAAAGCCGGAGCTTTTGCACAGGTACCAGGTGTCTCTTCCCCGTGCTCCAATTCTCCCTGTTTTGTGCTAACAATTAATTATGACACACATTTCAATTAGCACTCCGGCCCTGTGCTCAATGACCCGCGTGCCTTTGACACACGGGGCAGCTCCATCCCTGCAGGAGCGGCCACCAGAACCCTCCACGCGGCTTCTGAAGGGTTAAACCCCGGCCGACTTCTTCAGATGTGTAATTTAATACTCCATAACTGCTGAAAATTGGAGCCCACATAATTTATTTTCTTTGGTCTGGGCACATTTGCCTCATGCTTGGCTGTGGCTGACTTCAGAGGGAGACACACCTAAAGCCCTCAAGTGTCCCAAGCGGCCCGTGTCAGTTCTGCAGAGAGAGATTGTGGTGCTTGGAGGCTGCCCAAGGATTAGGTGTTCCTCAGAAGGGTTTTTCGGCTCCACGAAGCCCACGGATGCCCTGGGAAGAGCCCGCGCTCCTCCCGAAGGCTGCGCATCCATCCAGGGGGATGCGCCCGCTCCGGGCCAGCCCCGGCGCGAAAGGGACACAAAACACATAAAAATAAACACAAAACTGCCACCAAAAAGCACCGACCGGGAAGGAGGGATTGCCGAGCGGAGACGGGGAACAATTGCTTCATTGTGGAGCCGGAGTGAGGAATCGCAGATCCGAGCTCCACCTACAGTCCCCTTTGCAAAGCTGACTCCAGCCCTGGCTTGCCTCCACTGCCTGCTCCCAGATTCTAATTTTTTATTATTAATATTTCTATTTTGGATTTTTCAAACAATTATTTTCACTGCACAAGCGATCTGCATTTCTGTTTCAGCTGAAGCTGTATACAGCCAAAGCTATTGCATTGTCCCAGTACTTTCAAGGTTAGTTTACCTTTTGTATTTTGAAAGTAAATTGCCTGCTTTTTTCCTGTAATTTATTTTAGGATTCCGTCTCTATCACTGGCTTTCATTCGCACCAGCTTTGTATCGTCTGACAGTATTTCACATTTTTATTGCAGCTTGATTACATTGCAGTAGTTTCGTCATTCCAAGAAAAAAAATATCCACATATAAAAAAAAAGTTTGCCTAAATTGTACTCTTGCCCTCCTTAAAAAAAAAAAAAATCAAATTAAATCAAGCTTCAAACATGACTTAGGTTGTAACTTTTAAAAGCAGTAGACAGCCTCTGAGAGCATCAAGGAAAATATTCTTATTTTCTACTTTAAAAAAAGCCTTGGACACAAATTCCAGCTCTGATATCAGTGCCCACAGGGTCCCTCCCATCCCATTACCTGGGATGCAGCTTTCCCAGGAAGGAGATGGAAATCCCTCCTGAAAAAAGCTGGATGCACAACCATTTGCCTTCAGAAGTTTGATTGGATAGGACACCAGTACAAAGCCAGCTTCCCCACATCATCCATGGGGAGGAAATGCCACCAACTGGGCAAACGGGACAGAGCTACATCCAAAACTCATCTCCACCACACCCAGAAGGGATTAGAATATTAACAGGGGTGGTGCAGCTCCTGGGCAACTCCTTCACTCATCCTAATGGATGGATTCAAGGATCTGATCTCTTCCAACCTAAACTGTAATGTCCTGCCATCTCCTCCTTAACTGGGGAGCCCTGGTTCTCAGCTGACAGAAGAAACCAAAACCATTGTATTCCCTTCTGATCACTGAGACCCACCCAAGCCCCTGTGCTGGATCAAATCTGTGAGCTCCATTTGGTACCCAGTCTCCTGGCAGCCCCAGGTCTGTTGAGAAGTGGAAGCTCCCTTCCATTAAATAAATTCCTACACTTTTAATTCCTGCCATAACATTGTTTGGAAAGACACAGATAAGACACAAGTTTTATATCTAGTCATGGAAGGAGGAAAGCAGGTGAAGCAGGACATGAAAGGATTATTTCAATTAGAATAAGGTGGGGAATCAGCAATTTGTAAAAGGTTCTTAGGTATTACTACGATCTACTAACCCAAATTAAGGGGCTGGAGCATCTACCTGCTGGGGAAAGGCTGAGGGAACGAGAGCTGTTCAGGCTGGAGAAGAGAGGGGGCCTCATCAGTGTCTGTCAGCATCTGCAGGAAGGGGCCAGAGCAGGACCAGGCTCTGCTCCATGGGGACCAGCATGCGGAGCAGGAACACATACCTGGAAAGCTCTATCTGAATATGGGAAAGAAGTTCTTTACTGGGCAGTGACCAAGCTCTGAACAGAGACCAGAGGGGCTGTGGAGTCTCCCCGACTGGAGATATCCCAGAACCATCTGGACACAACCCTGTGCCATTGTTCTGGGGTGGCCCTGCTGGAGCAGGGAGGTGGCACCAGTGACCCACTGGGGTCCTTTCCAGGCTGACCCACTCTGTGATTCTGTGAAAAACCCTCTTAGCCACTCAACATATGTGAAAGAGCAGACAAGGAATTGAAAAACGCTCCAGCTCTTGTGAGGATTTTTAATGAACATTCTTATTATCTCACTTCATGGGTCCAATATAGCCAAAATTTACATAGCTCCCAAATGACAGAGGGGTTTGCCATTCTTGCATCCTAGGTGCCAAAGCCAAGTAGGAAAGACTGAGCTATTTGGATGCCAACAGGAGTGCTGGAAATTGAATACTCTGTTCCATCTCCTATGAAGCACTTCCCTCTTCGTGCACACTTTTACAAGGCAGATACTTGACCTGTTACACCATGATACATAAAATAATTATAAGTAATGAGTGGGTGGGTGATCTCACCAGTGTCTTTAAACCTCCTGCAATGTGTGGGTTACGAGGTTTGAATCACACAGAAGTTGCACCAAATTTGCCTGCTGCTTCAAAGAAACTGCAGGAGGAGGAGTGGCCAGCTGGTGAGGAATAAAGGAAATTAATAAAACCTGAAACAAGAATGAGATGAGCAGAATAGAAGCTATAATGAAAACAAAGCAAGAGTAACTACTTGTATATAAAAAAAAATAGATGACGCTCAGTCAAGATTCTGATGATTTTCATCCTTGACAAATGCTTCCCATTTGTGGAGAGGATATACTGATAAATATATATTTAATCTTATTTCAGAATAAAAGAGCAGGTCACATCGATCCTTCCCACCACTGTCAAACAGAGAAACTCCCTGCCACAGCTCCCACACCAGTACAAACGAGACCAGAATCAACTATGAAGTTCACATTACAAAATAAAAGAAGGAACGCCCCCCCGCACCCTCGCCCCCCCCCCCCCCCCCCCCAAAAAAAAAAGATTAACCAAGAAAAAAATCTGTGCCCAGCCTGAATTTCTACCTTCACATCACCCAGAAGTCCACACAGCCAGGATTCACAGGAGGTTACTTTGCCATGAGGCTTCATGGCCAGGCTCTACATTTATGAATGAAGTTGCTGCTCTTTTCCAAATGTAAGATCTGAGACCATGGATGAGTGCCACCTTTTTTTTTACAAAACCCTTAGGAGCGTGAGTGTGCTGTATTTCTTCAATTCAATGCTGATATATCTGATTTCCCTCCAGGACAGACCAAACATTAAATAACACTGAACAGGCTGAGTGCGCAGCTAAAATACTTGCACTGAAAAGTTTTCATTCTCAGCTTATTTCCTAGTTTACAAAAGCTCTTATCAAAAAAGCTCTCTAAATTGGAATTAGTTAGTGATCCAGGTCTCTAAAGCCCAGGGACTGGAAGTGAAGATTTCTTAATTATACCAGCAGGGGCTTGATTTCTATTCTTAGTGCAGCTGGGCAATGTTGTTAGGTTCTTGCAGAGCTCTGTTTCTCACTGGAAGGGGTAGCCCCCGGTTCACTCTGACAAAAACACAAAGCTCTTGAAATCGAAGCATCTTTCATATGCAACAAAAACACATACACTTCATATGCACATCCAACTCTTCATCAGAGTACAGGTTCCTTTAAAGCCCAGTAACTCATTACTTGGGAATCTAATCACCAGTCTCAGTTTTCACCCAAGAAACTTTCACTTTTTATTTTATTCTTTTTCTCCCAATGGACATTTAAATACCTCTGTTTCTCTCTGCTTCCTTGGAGGATTCAATGTTGCTCAGCTGTAAATTCACCTTCAAAAAGGCTAAACACCTGCTCCATAACAAACTTTTGGGATTAAGGTCCAGATCACAAGAACCTCCAGTGTTAAAAATATCCACTCACAGTGACTCAAATTCTGTATAAATCAGAACGTACTAAAAGGATGGACCCAACCTAAAGAACAGTAACCAAAACAAGCTTTGTACTTCCTGTAGAATAAAAAAATTCCACCCAAGATTGATATCACCACAGATTAGCTCTAAAACCCTCAAAATATTCTTTCTGAATAAAACTTGGTGTAAAATATAACAACTCAAGCCCATAGCTGCAGTTTAAGTGCATTGAGTGTAAAGGGTGGGGGAAAAGGCATATTAGTTTATCTTAAGGCTCCTGGACAGAACCCAAAAATTGGGCTGAATTCCCAAGTAGGTCATATTTCTCTCATTGAAATATTTGACTCACATGGGCAATGTTCTCTGAAGATAAATGAACTCTGGACTCAGAACAAGGTAAAGCTGTAATTACTAAAGCAAGTATTTAAATCTCAGTTTAACTGCTGCTGGTCACCTTTGTGAGAGGAGGCTGGTGGTCAGCCTTATTTTTTTTGCCCACAAAATTCACAAAACTCCTGCAGGACGAATCAGCTGCACATCACAAGGCAACTGGTGGTCACATGAAATGCTATTTGTAGAAAAGGCCCACAGAATTTTGCATCTTTACGTCCCTATCTGCCCAAGCTGTTTTATCAAAATTCAAACTTTCTTGCTGGGAAACGGTTCCCTCTTTGGTACCTTTTCTGCCAAAATCCAACTGTAACAACAAAAGTTTATAAACAATGAAAATTCCAGCTGCTTGACATCAGCGATGTGAAGCTTTCACTTCACACTGATACAAATATTTACCCTGAGTTCTGGCAAAGCTTTCCTTGCCCATGTCGCCCTTAATCATACATTTTTCCTTGATTGAGTTATGCTTTCCAGTACGTGATTTGCTCTGGTTTACTTTTTAACACATCCCAGAGGCTTCGTCAAAATCAGCTCTGTGCAGGCCATGTCATTTGGTAGCTGCCAAACGTGCTGTTCAGAAGGACCTTGGCAAACAGCAAAACAGTGTCTTTTTCTAACTGCTCTAATAAATGTGTTTGTTCTTTTCTGACCACCATTTATTTCTTAGATCCCACATATCCATAAAGCAATGAGCCAAGAAAGTAAGCAGAAACACACTCATTTTCCCTTTAATCTACTCCCTCGAGGCAATGCACTGACTTCTCTTACAGACACCTTGTAGCTAAGAAGCTGCAAAGTATCGATGACTCACTTTTTATTATTATTTACGAGACAGAAAGGGTATTATCAGAGGGAGTAATAACAAAGAATCACTGTGTTGCTGCTTTAATACTCACAAAACTAAATATACAGGAGTCAAAACAAATATAACTGTACCTGAGCAAATGGGATCATCACAAACCATTCTGACAATTATAAGTAAATATATTCTTCTGAGAGAAAGGAAAATTGAGAGATTTCTCAGCTGCATTCATATAAAGTCAAGTGCAACGCAGAGGAAAATCTCATCTGCAGCATCTAACATGAAGAGAAATTTATTTCCACCTATTCCTGAAAGTGGACTCAAATCTTAACCAATGTATTTTGGTAACCTTTCCTTTTTATACCTCTCTCCATCCCACTGAGAGATGACAAAGAAAAGTAGCAAAGACAAACGATGCTGAAGAACGCTGGGCCCTGGGCAGGAGTTTTCTTTTTTTTTTTTTTTTTTATTAATTAGATAAATCTTAAACCCAAGCCTGTGTTTAGCTTTCTGCTAAAGGATGAACAGCTCCCAGCTCTTCCTGTAGGTGGATCAGTCATCCATGGGAAGAGACAGAAAATTGCGCCTGAAGTAGCTCCAAACAACAATCAATGGTAGCCAGCAGCTCACGAAAGAAAATCAGCCCCATTTTCAAGCTGCAAAGAAAGAATAGAAACATGAAACCCCCTTCAAATAAAAATGAGAACCCCTGATCCACCTGATCAATACCTGAAAAGTAACTCAGGTATTTCCAATTTAGTTACTATTTCAGTAAAATGCTGGTGCATAACTTATAGGATCCCAGATGAGTTTGAAACAAACACTTCAGTTTTGTATTTCAATGACAATTCTTTCTCCTTTTTATTTATTTTCTTTTTCTTTCTATCTTAAGTTTTCTTACTACTGGTGTTTCACATAAAAAGCAAGAAAAAAATAATATTTATGGTCCTAACATCTCACTCTAGTTCAGGTCAAAACTAGGCAGTAGATTCATAAGTCTTAATGCAACCTTAAGCTTAAAAAAATAACTATTTCAGTAAAACATGAATCTTCTGAGAATTTTAGTATTTTTGGATTTAAGAAAATTTTGCTCTGTTTATGCGAGACAAAATTATTTTGAAATACACATTTGTGAGTCTTGGGTCCTGGGATCTACCACAGGTTCTCAGCAGGGTTTTTGGGAGAAGTGGCAGAAGGGAAAAGCAATCTGGGATGACTTTTGTATGACAAATTGTTCAGCAAGTGACAGATTCACACTTCAAGCTGGTCACTGCACATGACTTCAGCACAGCATCTGCAGTGAATTTTCACCTCTGGCTGGAGGAGGAGAATCACCCAGGGTGGTCCTTCCTCCTTTCTCCTGTCCCAGCCTGGCAGGGAGAGAGAGGAGAAAGATTTGTGACATAGTCACATTAGAAAAATCTACCTGGAGAATTTAGGAGAGGTGAGATTCAGTGTCTCACAGTTTTTCTACCTAACATTAGCATTACCCAGCTTAAATCTTTGAAGAGAACATATTTTGGAGTTGCCAGGAGCATCCTGAGTGTTTTAAAACTCTTCAGGAAAACACCATTTAATGCCAAAGTCATTCAGAATACTCATATAATTCTATTTCCAACTCACACACACACACACACACACACACACACATATATATATATGTATATAAAATTTTATTCCAAAACCACATTAGGGATATTTTAACATTCATATTAATGAAGTATGACAGGAACCCAATAATTACATATCTTGTGGTACTGTCAGGTTTACAGATAAGTGTTGTCATCACTTGATTTTTTGGGTTCATTTGGAAATAAAAATATTTAGACCTGGAATTGGGGTGCCAGAATTCCCCTAAAGCAACAGGAAAAATGAATCATCAGAAAGAGCTAACATATAAAGAACATAAACACCAAAAAACAGCAAAAACCTTTCTAAAACACAGCAACAAAATTCACTGGCTCATCTCACAGACACTGGTGATGTTTTCTTTACCTAACAATGTACTTGTGCCTCAGATGGTCGTTCCTAAACCCCTCAAAAGTCAACGCACGTCAAAAGGTACCTCTAAGAAAAAAATTGTTTAATTAAGAGGAAGACATGTAGGCTTGATTCAGGTGCTCAACAAGATCTGTGTGTCCTCTAAAGTGCAGGGCATGGCAATAGGGATGGAGCACATCACCACCAGAGGATGCAGCAGGAGCTCCTCATCCAATCCGTAGGTACCTGTGGCCAAAATTCACTTCATTTACCACACCTTACAAGGCAGAAAATCCCTCTCTGCTGATTAATTCAGGGCTGGAATTAGGTGACCCTCAAGGGCCTTTCCAGCCCAAACCATTCCACGATAATGGTATCCCAGATGACATTCATGGAAAAGTACAGAGGCCAAGTCAGGGAGGTGAAACCCAACCTGTGTGGCTCCCACAAAAAACACCCAACACGTCACAACAAGCTCATCTGCCAAGCAAAGGGGAGTCTCATGTCACCTCACAGGTAATTAATTCCCATGATTAATGAACTAACAACAACTGCAGCTTTCCACAGATGAAATGTACCACCGAGACTCCAAGGACAGATTTCCCATCCCCACATGCAAGTTGCTGCTATTCCCAGAATTCACCTCATCGCTAGACACTAATTAGAAGAAAAAACACCAAAAACATATGAACAACAACAACAACAAAAAAAATGCAGATCAAGTGGTTTATTCTTCAAATTACTGAAATTAATTTTTTTTTAAGTCACAAATGAAATGCACATTTTGGACTGAAACCACATTCTAATGTCTCTAATGCTCATTCCAACAGAGTTAAAATAAAAAAAAAAAGTCAAGACTTAAGACCATATCAAGGAAAATATCTAAACAGGTATGATGTCTTTGTTCCATCAGTTCCTTTTTTTCACATAAAATTTTCATTGACTGAGAGCAGCTCCAATCTTGACAAGTTAAGAGAACTTAATTTCTTACAAATTCTAAGAGTTTCTGCTGTTGAAATGAAAAGTTTCCAGATTTAGGACCCCAAATTTCAGTGTGGATTTCAATAACTACCTCTGAAGAATTTTCTGGAGTTTCATGGGACTGAACAGAGGCAACAAATGACATACATGTAAATTCCAATGGCATCTATGTTCTCTATATTCTGTATTATCCTATAATCCTTTATCTCTCCATCAAATCTCATAAAATCAATTATTAGAATCTCCTGCCTCTAAGATCTCCTCACTTTTTTTAAATTCTCCCCAATACCAGAAAAAAAACATGATACTTTTCTCCTTTTTCTGCAAACATCCATTTATTTTCCCTCTTGTGTTTCCAAAAGGGCAAGAACTGCAGTGGAAGTGTGAAAATAAGTTTTTGTTTGTTTGTTTGTTTGTTTGTTTGTTGTTTGTTTGTTTGTTTTTAATATAAAACAAGATACTCTTCCTAGTGATGGTGTCAGGAATTTCTGTTGTAGCAGTTCTCTCATTCCCAGGTGGAAAGTCAGTAGAGGGAGCACAAGAGCACACAGCAAAATGTTAGAGGACTACCAAAAATCCTTACTTACATCCAATCACTGCTACTGGGGAGTTTGTTTTCTTGAATATCCCCACCAGCCTCACCCAGAAACAAATAACTTAAAAATTACGTAAAGCAATCATGTTGGTTTGAGAAAAAAAAAAACAGACCCAAACCCCCAAAATTCAGCAGGGCAGATGAAGAGCTGGAAAGCTCTGTCTCTAACAGAAAAATCAAGTAACTTTCTTAAAATAGGCTTCTTAATAATGATGCTGAGTAACTTCCTATTTTAGTAACTGCCACAAAGCGTTTCTGGCCATGTTCAGTGCAGAACTTGTGATAAAATGTAATAATCACAGCAGAATTCATCAGGGTCCATCAGAAATGAGCAGTTCTGTCAAGGACCTGGGACAAGCTTCATTACATAACTGAAAAGATGACAAAATTTGCTTGGGTGTAGATTCTGTAATTAAACACAAACCTCAGTCCACATTCATCCCAAACTTGCTGAATTCCTGAAGACTTTCATGAATTCCTCACATCTCACTGCTGGAAATCTCTGGACTCAGCTTGAGCGAACTTGGAACTGTTTGTGGCTTTTTTTATCAAAACTATGGGAAATTCAATTATTTTTCATGGTTTTGGCTCAATATCAACTAGAACACTGCATTTCTGTGTGCGCTTCAGTTCAACATTTCGGTTTGATTTGAACGTCAAAGCGTGATCAGGAGGACAAAGTCCCTCCTCATATCACTGGATATAAACCCAGAGGAGCAAGAGTGATTTTATTGGTGTGCATCCAGCGTTACACCATTTTAAATGAAAAGTTTAATGTGCATTTCGAGGCTAAAGGGGAAAAAAATCTTGAACAACTCCACCATGAATGCCTGCAAACCATGGAGCTGTACACTCTTCTTATTCCCGTGCATAAAACTGCATTATCCTTTGGTTTACAAATCCCTACCAGAGGGATGAACGCAGTTACATGACTAAGGACATGCAAGATAATGATCTTCCCATCATTTTAAATTAATTACACAAAACTGTGCTCTTTAGTCTGTAGGAAGTTCTCTGAAGAACCAGCAGCTTGTGGAACAGCTTTAAGGGAGTGGAATATCACACTCTAGATTATTTTTCCCAAAAGGAGAAAATTCAGCCAAAACACAGTATCTTATTGTTATATTCTTGCTCCCCATCCAAACCAACCAAATCTCTGTGAAATAAAAAAATATTAATAATTTTTTTAGCATTTCTGCACAAGTTTGGAGGGCTATGGTTTTGTAGAAGAAAGGAAATGAGTCACAGGGGAAAAAAAAGAGAAAATTATCATAAAAATGTTCAGTTGATAAGTCTGGTGTGCATTAAACATCTCCAGAATCGTTTCTTAAAGATACTTCCTTGATTTCTTCTACACCAACACCACTCACACCCAAAGTCCTGACAGAGATATTCCACCAATTAAAGGAAAACAGATCTCTTCCTGTCTTTGCATCTTTGAGGAATTTTAACTTGGCCACTAAAAATTCCAGCAAAACTTTTCTTCCTTCTGCTCTTGACAGAATCACAGAATCAAAGTCCAAATACCCAGCTCAAGGGGAGGGCTTATATTTAAGGCCACCCAAGCATCCAGAAGAAAAAGAAAACAAGGAACTTCTGGAATATTTAAATACCTTGGTATTTTCAAAAGCCATGAAAATACCCAGCAGAATCTTCCACACAATTGCAGAATTTTATGAATTGGCCATCTGGGCTCTGAGCTGCTACCACAGGACTGAGAAACTCCCAGGGAGTGTTTTAATATTCTTTTGAATCGAGTTACTGCACTGCTCAGTCTCTCTTTTCACTCATGAATCATTTCCTTCTGCTGTCCAGTCCCCATCTCATGTGAGCAAAGGCTGATATTTCCTTGTCTGTATTCAAATATTTATTTGTATATATTCAGCAAGTGTGAACTGCCATCACAGCCCAGTATTTCTTGCACTTTTTTAAGGTAGGGACTCATTCTGAAAGGCCAGAAGGTGTAAATTGTGTGTTCATTGGCTGTCAATTAGCTCTGCATCACATCTGTGCAGCTGGACTTTTTCCTTCTGATAGCCAAGCTTCTCAAAAAATCAAGTTTGTTCATACATCATGTGAATTATATATGAATAAAAGAAATAAGGGTTATATAAGAAATAAAGATAATAACAAGGCTACCTTGTCACATCCAGGCCACCACCTTGAAGTCAAGGTTCCCGTGACCTTGGTTTTAGGGCACTGGTGGAGATTTATATCTACAAACATGAGGTGCAGAAATGATCAATTATTGTAGGTAATTTAAATCTTTTTCTAAGGCAAAACAAGACACCAATACCTGCAGAAATTGATTTTCTCAAGTTTTTTTCCAGCAAGTCCAAGAGTCCAAAATTAGCACCCAGAAACTGAGTCCCAATAAACTGATTTAAAATATCATTGCTTTGTATAGAAAGTGGATAAACAGTCTATATATCAAGTCAAGTCCAGACTCATAAATACAATCTACACTAAATGATGTGTTTCACATCACTAAATTATAAGAACAGGATAACAAGGATTTCTGAGGGTCTGGAGAAGCCCTACTTATAGAAAAGATTTCAGCAGCATTTAATTTAACAGAAGTTAATATTAAACTGATAGTGGAAGCATTTGAAAATGTTAAAGCAGGAACACTGAGGCATCATTGATTACAGCACGCGCACGCAGGATACCTTTGTGAAGTACAGGAGAGATGATGGCACTAATAAAAGATACAGCTAATCTTACTTTACGGAGCTCCAGAGGAATGCACAATGCTCGACTTCTGTACTGGCAGGTAATCTACTGCCTCTTTAAATAAATCTAAATATTAGGTCTAGCCAGGATCAACCTGAGAAAAAAAATGCTAAAATATAACTGCTAAAGTTAATACTTATTTAATACTTGCTTTTCTACAAGACTTTAAATGAAAAGGCTTTCCAACTATTATAAGATGTACAGTCTTAATCTACATTTCAATAAGATATTTAAAGGCAATGCTGAAACTGTCAAGGACCCTTTCTTAAGCCTGGGAGAGGCCGACAAAGGAGTGCTGACAGTTCCGTTTTCCATGGCACGGAAGCATTATTTTATCAAGAAAATGTTATTATGCTTGTGTTCATCTTGGAACTCCCCTTTGCAGACTTTTCCAGCCCCCCAGATGCATTTGGGGACACGGATGGCACTGCAGGACGTGAGGTGTGAGGAGCCCTTCCCATCATGGTAGATGAAGAGATCAACATAAATGTACATTCTTCTGTCATGTTTTATACAGAAAGGCAAAAAATGAAACCACAGTCAAATTTCTGTGATGCCCATAAACTGCAAAAGTACTCTATAGCGTGCCTAAAATTCAACCTGTTTTCCTCTAACAGCCAAACAATTCTAGATGATTTTTAGAAGAGATTTTCATTGTTACAATTTCGATATCTGACATTAACATTTATATATATTCACTCTCTATGCTAAATACACTTCTGTGTTTTTATTTTTCACATCTTTGTTGTAGACACTATAAAAACAGCAACTCAAGCACCTTGTTAAATTAACTCTTTCATTAATAACGTGGCTGCAGTTTGAAAATAACCCTTTCACTCTTGTGTGAATGCATACATGCAGCCCATAAACAGTTTCTAATTAGTCACATGTGGATTCAAATGCAGATTTGTACACCATAAACCAACACTGAAGTGTATAAGAAACTGTCAGTCAGATCAAAAGTCAACCCAAAATCATCCCATTTGCAGAGCTGAGATGCTGTCACAGTTAGTTAGCCCAAAATGTTTAAAACAGCGACCAAACTTTTATTCTAATTGAGCATGAGTTGAAAGGCTGCACACTTTGATGTCTTTGCTTTTATCATTTGTATATAGCTAAAAACAGCAGGGTGAGGGGGTTCTTTTTAGTTTTCCTTAGAAATAGGAGACATTACTTCTTATTGAAAATATACAGGTAGGTCAGGCTGTATTTGTGGAGCCAATGTATGGTTTTCAATCATGCGTGTAATCACTTGCAGCACCATTCCTCAAAAGTGCAATTAGTGGAGTTTCCCATTACTATTTAACCTTTTCTTCCTGACCATTCTCAACCAAATAATTTTTTTTTTTCTAAAAAAAGCATTTTCTGAATATTATCTGCAATGAGATCCTTCATCTCCTCAGGAAACCCGAGGACTTGGACAGCATTGTCATTTTTCAATCCTTTCATTTTGCAGGAGGGGAGAGGGCAGCAGAGCCTGGCTGCAGGAAGTGTATTTGAGCAGATGCCTACAATCTGAGAACATGTTCACAGAAACTTGAGAGGCAGCAATGAAAAGTCCAGGCCTAATCTTATTATAGCAACACTCAGTTACAGCAAGGGAAAACACACCAGGCGGGTGGGGAAGCAAAGGGGACTCTCACTGCACTCCAGGCAGAGCACAAACACACCCAGTCCAGGGTGTCCTGGACCACCCCACCTCCTTTTAATGAGACATAAAAAACCCTTTTGCAAGGAAAAAAAGCGAACAACATAACTTCCACACCTCTTGCTTTGCTGGGAAAAAAAAAATAAAACCACTGAAACTCTTATTGACTTCTATAGACACAAAATGTTCCCAAAATCCATCACCTGCTGACAGTCTGTGCCTGTGTTGCGAGTTACAGGGGTGAAGCTTAATATTGGATTTTTCAAGGCTGCAACTCAAATCCTGTGTTTAGCTCTGCACCCCTTGCTACAAGGACATTGAGGGGCTGGGGTGTGTCCAGGGAAGGGAATGGAGCTGGGGAAGGGGCTGGAGCACCAGGAGCAGCTGAGGGAGCTGGGAAAGGGGCTCAGCCTGGAGAAAAGGGGGATCAGGGGGGACCTTGTGGCTCTGCACAACTCCCTGACAGGAGGGGACAGCCAGGTGAGCTCAGGCTCTGCTCCCAAAGAACAGGGACAGGACAAGAAGAAATTGCCTCAAACTGTCCTAGGGGAGCTTTAGATTGGATATTGGAAAAATTTCTTGACTGCAAAGGTGGTCAGGCACTGGACAGGCTGCCCATGGCAGTGGTAGAGTTCCTGTGCCTAGAGGGCATAAATATCCCTGTGGATGTGGCACCTGGGGACCTTGGTTGGACTCCATGCTCTAAGAGGTAATTTTTAACCTGACCAATTAAGTCTATGATTTATGGTGCCCCAGCAGGAATGAGGCTGTGCATCACTGTGTGCACACCTGGATTTGCTCCTCTCCCCATAGCTCTGTCAAAAGCTCTGCCAGCACCAGGGAGTGCACGGAAAGGGGGGAAGGCAGAGGGACACATCCTTCTCACAATATCCATGGCCAACTGGCTTTAAATATCACAAAATAACAACAGCAGGGCAGATCCCCAGGCTAAGCAGCCACATCTCTGATTAAATGGTTCCTCCTACACTTTCCCCAGCTCTGACTGGTTTCCTGTAACATATCCTTGGTGATGGGGGTGGAAATGCTGTTCCTGAGGACAACCACTCTCCTCCAATCTCTACAAAAATTCTCACTCCTAAAAAATCCTTTCCACTCCTGTAGTTCAGCATTCGTTTAAATCTTGTCTTTCTCCTGAGACAGGAATTTATTGCAACCTGAAGAAAGCAGCTTCAGCACAGTTCTAGTGACTGAAAGGAGAAATTTAAGAGGGAACCTCAAGGCAGCTATTCCTTGGCTTGGGATTGCAATCTTCCATGCTAAGCCTTGGACACGTTTTGTGCCAAAACTCACACGGGTGTATTTGTAACCGAATCACTATCAGAACTAACCCAGGCTGAACAGAAAATTAGAGTTTACCCAGCTCCACAAAAGGAAATAACTGGAGACTCCAAGGGAGGAAGTGGTACACAGACTGTCCTTAAGTCCCTGCAGAAGGCACTTGACAGTGCAACAGCATCTCTTGACAGAAATTACCATAAAGTTGCTATGACCTGAAGGTCATCACTGAGACCAAGAAACCATTGTGTTAGGGACTGTATGAAAACACACTAAGGCACAAATTCCAGTATCTAGAAACCAGATGGGAAAGGATTATGAGAAAATTATGACTTGCATTTTCCAGATGAAGAACAGAGGAAAAGCAGACCTATTTTGTTCTCACTTTTTTTTTAATTTTTATTTTTTTTTATTTTTGCCTTTAAGGAATAGTATAACTTCACTGCTTCCAACAAGAGATAAAGCAACTTTAGATGATTTATCCAAGGACATCCCAGAAACCTGCAGCAAAGCGGGGAACTCTGCACAGCCAGAGGTCCATTCATAACACCATTCTAATTCCCACAGATTGTGAGCCAAAAGGTGATTAGGGAGAGTCTCCACCAACATTTTTCACAATGAAACTGTGCCCAGTGTATTCCCTCCAGAAACACCATGCCAGGGCTTCTCCATGCTGAGGGTGCCAGATATACCAGGCTTAGGGTGGCAGTGAGGAAGGCAGTCATTCCTACAACTCAGATTTGGTCTGAAATCAAGGAAAGGCTGCAGGATCTGTGGGAACAGGATATCTAGCAGCGCTTGCAGCCATTATTTCCCCTCTTTTATAGTGCTACCTTTTAAACCACGCTTGAGATCTTTGTTGTTGTCTCGTACCCTGTGGCACTGGCCTGGTGCGATGGGACTCGGGCGAGCTTCAGCACATAAAAGCATCCACTGTAAGTGTGACAAATTGCAATGACAAGGTTGGGTTGGAGGTAACTTGTGAATGATCTGGTGAATTGAAAACGCCTGCGCGCTCTGCCTAGGAGCGGTGGTGGAAAGAGAATATGGGCAGTGCCAGTTGCGTGCTCCAGGCAGGAGCCTTGCTGAGAACACAGGAGAAACACACCATACCTTATTAACACGCCCAGCTTCTCAACGAGCTCTCTGCAAAACAAATATATAGCATCAGCAATCAACCATATTATTATTAATAATGCGGTTCGAACGTGGGGAGGAGGTGAATTTGGTACGAATCCAGCATTTGAATGATGTAGTTTGAAAATGAAAAGCTCTGCTTAGGTACCCAGAGAACACAGGCATTGCTGTAAAAACCCAACACGCAGCATACAAAGGCGTGCAACTAACTAAGACCCAGCTCAAGTCATGAATAAAAACAATGCCATAATTCTTTGCACTCTAGAGCATCTTTCAGAAATCATTCTGCATGCATTCCCTGGTAAATACAACATCCTTGCAAGACAGATGAGGAACAGTACTCTGGTTTTCAGGATGGGGAACAGAGTCAAAAATAATCCCACATCCCAACATTGCTGGAAGATTATTGATGAGGGCACAGGATGGTCATGACAGGCTAACTTGATGGAGCTTTTTAGTGTGGCCTTTGGGGTAAGGGTCTTTTCAATTCCTCCATGAAGATGAAAACCAAAGCCCCTTTCCCTTCCCTGAGCCATCAAAATGGTGATGCAGTGCATCACAGATTCCTTCTTCCTTTGTTTTCCTTTCCTTTTATCACCTCCCCTTATGTGTGTCACTTTCTTTATCTACATAAACCTACATGGGTAAAACTGTGTAGTGTCTCTGATTAAACACACCTTAGTTCAAATGGAAATTTAAATTTATCATCATAAAGCTCCTGGTGACACAGGATGATCAGCACTTACAGATTGACAGAAAAAACACACAATTTTTTCTGTTACAGTTAATTCCCTGAAACAGTCAAAAATCCAGGTTTAGATCAAAACATTGACACAATGCTTCAGGGTTTGCCCCCAAAATGTAAAAAAGTGGTATTTCATAAAACAGAAATACATGCTTTTGCTGTCAAAAGTTACATAGATCATCTTTATCCTGTGGTATATTCAGGACCTGATTTTAACTTAAAGCACCGCTGTAATACTTGAGATATTTTTAAATAAAAATCCAAGTGTAAAAATGAGCAATTCACTTCCAGATAAGAGTATCAACTGGGACATCTATCATCCCAGAACCCCGTTCTTCACAACACTGCTTTTCTCTTGATAAGCCTTTCCTGAAGCACAGCTGAAGTACTGTAACTCCAGGGAAGGTCTGGTATTAACAACGATCTAAGATCATGGAGGTGTGTGCTGTATTTTCCCAACGTTGTCCAACACCTTTACATTCCCTCCACCCAATGACCAACAGGCTAATATCCTCTTTTAACACCTAAATACTGTTGCTTTCCTTCTACTTAATCATTACTGAGGATTTTGAATTACTTCCAGACATAATTTTAATATGAATTTATATTAGATAGAGGCCTCCACATACTTTTGTTCCAATCTTTTTCCCTTCTGCTGCTGATAATCACAACTCAATATAGGAGGCACCTCTGCTTGGGAGAATCAGTGTTTCATTAACTCTGTTCAGCAGTCTGCATGCAATCTATGAGATATAACTTTACCTGTTTTCAACACTGTTTAAAAACATTTTCCAAGAATATTCATGTAAAATATGTAACATGTAGATAGAGTTCATGCCCTCAAAGAACATCAGCTATTAAAAAATATATTTTTCTACCTTGACCTAAATAAAGTGAAATTGTATGTTCTGTTAGAAAATAGAGCATAAGAAAGACTGCTGTATAGTGATTAAATCAGCAAAGAAACACCTAGAAGGTCTTAATTTTGTTGAAGCACTAAGTGATTTAGTCCCTCCAATGGCAGCACAGCTCTTATATTTATATTTTTACATCATTTTTGTGGGCACAAGAAGTACAGAACCAAAATGTAAACACCACTGTGTGTTTCATAAGTATTTTAAATATGACCATTATGGGACAAACACATTTTATCCTTCATTCAAAAAATTTTGCCATACTAACTGCTGTAAAACAAAGAGCAATTATTTGCTACTTTTTGTTTTGAGAAGTCAAGATTCCCATCCCTGTTGATTAATGAAGTTAACCAGTGGCCACTGATTGCCATCCAGAATGTATTTTCTCTATTAAAAAACTGGCTGACACTTTACCAGAAGCCTTATTCAGAAGTTATACTCCCCTATCTTAAATTTTCAAGTATTCTGTCAGGCAGAAAGGGAGAAGAAAACATGTTTCCCCCTCCTTGCTTCTCATAGAGCTGATGAAAAGAAAAAAAAAAAAGTGCTCCCAGTTTTGCTGTGCATTTTGCTGTAAATTTGTCACACATCTCTAGTCATTCCTGCTAAATGCAGTTACCAGCTTCAGTGACAGTTTTGTTGGGAGGAAATCACAAGCCTTTAGAAAAATAAAAAAGTAAAAAAGTGTGTGCACACTCTATTAAGTTCCTTTTTGAAAACTGTTATCGTTGCTGCAAATACCTCAGCATCAGAGAAGGGGGAACACTGAGGAAATCATGGCAGGGAGGAGGATGTGAGGCACCTTATCACAGCAACGCGTGGGAGCGAGTTTCCTTGTCCTTGCTGGAATAGTAGTGGGAATTCTAAACTAAAAGGCCAGACTGACAACATCTACAACAGGCACAGTGCCCTCTTTAACCTAATGTGGATATTCCAGAGCAGGATGGAAACCAGCTGCAAACAAAACTAATTCAGGAAAGTTATCCAGCCCAGCTCTGCATGGCTTTGGAGAACACAGATGGATTTGTGTTGGGACATAAATCTCATCCCATCCCACCCCTGCCATGCCCAGGGACACCTTCCACCATCCCAGGCTGCTCCAAGCCCTGTCCAGCCTGGCCTGGGACACTCCCAGGGATCCAGGGACAGTCACAGCTTCTCCGGGAATTCCAGCCCAGCCAGGAATTCCCAGTTCCCAATATCCCACCCATCCCTGTCCTCTGGCAGTGGGAGCCATTCCCTGGGTCCTGTCCCTCCATCCCTTGTCCCCAGTCCCTCTCCAGCTCTCCTGGAGCCCCTTCAGGCCCTGCAAGCTCTCCCTGGATTCTTCTCTAGAGCTGAGTTCTCAACTCCAATAGTTGATCTATTTTGGAAAAATCTCTTTATTCTGGCACTGGCACCATTATCTTCCACCAAAAGCAGACACCTCTACCTCTATTTTTCTAAACTAAGGATAAATGAGGATTTTACATGATTTTCCAGTAGCTCCTTGAATCTAATTCATTTTCCCTTTAAGTGTGCTGAACACTGCAGCTCTCCCAGACTACCTCCAGAGCAGAGGGGCTCCAGCCCTCAGAGCATCTCTGGACAAGTGAGAGCAGCTTCAAAACAGGACTTTTGAGCTGGTTTTTATTTCTTTTATTAATCATCTGAAAGAGGAAGAGCTTTGCAAGGGGGAAGCTCCAAAATTGCCATTTCAAGTGTTTTGTTTTGTTTTCAAAGCATATTCGAATTAGGACAAAAGGAAGAGAAGGAGAGCCTAAGAAGTGCTTTCAAGTAAAAAAAACAGACAACTGGGAGGGCAGAATTTTGGGGGAAGATTTCTGTTACATCCTGTACGTCCAGTCTCCAGGCAGAACTGGGGGGAAGGAGCCAAAACACTGAGCTCTATCAATGCCATTCTGGCTTCTGAATGAATGTGACAGTGAGAGACTGTGGGAAGCAACTTAACACAAATGGAAAATTTGCAAGTGAAGAACTATAATAATCGTCTCCCATAACAGCCAGATCAGGTTGTGAGGAGGTTTTTTCTTTGCTTTATTTGTTGTGGGGTTCTTTTTTCCTTCCCCCCGCTCTGAGCGCAGCTTAGCTGGCACATTTTGTTCAGGGTACTTCTGAGAATGATTAACAATTTGCTGCTGCTGATAAATAAGATGGGTCACAGCACAGGCAAACAGCAGCAAGAATCTCAGTGAGCTCCACTCTTATATGCACAAAATGATTCAGGTACTGAAAACAATTTTTTAATTATTTTCACATCCACAGATGCTGCAAATCAGAAGTTTTCTGTTGAATTCTGAACAGTGCAGCAATTGCCCTGCTGGGGATAGCAGCTCTTTCTCACCCCAGGCATGTGCCTCTGCACAAGCTCTACCACAGGCCTTCCCCATTTTTGCTTTAAGGGAAAAAATCCAGAGTTCAACTACCCCAGCACAGTACCATGAAAAAAAAAATCAGTCATCATGACACAAATACACACAACTTGTGCATTTGCCCTGCTGGAGCAGCCCAGATGTATATCCTACCCAGCTTGACTCCACTTTCAGGGAACTGCCAGAGAAAAAGCTGAAATTTTTCACGCTCATGTGCTAATCTGGCTTATCACTAGAGGATGACACTGGAAAAACCTTTAAATTCCAAATTCCAGCAGCACAGCTTCATGCCCTTTTCCCCAGCCAAAACTCAACACAAATTCTTGACATCCCACAAACAATTTCAGGGACTCAGATTATTTCCCTTGGTTGCACCCAACAGTTTTACAGGTTGATCTCTTCCAGAGCAATCTGGCACTGGCACCATTTTCTTCCACCAGAAGCACACAGAGCTACTTCTACTTGGAGAAAAAAAAATAAAAATCAGGATTTCACATGGTTTTCCAGCAGCTACTTGAAGTAAATGCATTTTCCCATTAAACAATTAGTAGGAACTAGTGCTGATACATACAAATTCCAAAGCCATCAGGAACTACATAAATTCATACTGATATTTGACTCATCATTACATATCCCTTTTGTACTATGTAGAAAAACCAGATTAGATGTACATTAACATACTCATTGACATTTAGGCAGTTTACTGCAGGAAAATGAGAAAAGCAGTCTAGAACAGCAGATTTTTCTTCCTTTTTTTTTTTTTTTCTTTTACAACTCAATGCTGATTTTGCTACAGAGACCCCTTTTCACTGTGTCTTCAGTTCATATCCAAAGCTCTCTCTGTTTCATTTATACCACTGGCTTTGCATTTCCATGAACTGCAGGAACAGCTGCCATATCTCTGCATTAGATTCAGCCAAAAAGCCACTGATATTTCAATTTCTTAATTGACAACGTTATGTCCATGAAAAATATATGAACCTTTAAAGAAACACATCCCAGAGAAACCTCTGGAAAGCACCAGTGAGCAGCCAGCCAACTATGCTGGGGTAAGGGGTGGTGGTAGAGAAGAGAAAAGCCAGGCATTAACCTGGAAGTGGAAAACACCAAAACCTCTTCTAAACAGAGTTTACTCAAGTCAAGCTTGATAAAGTGCTTTCCCCCTGAATTGGGCAGAATTTATTATTTTCAAACAATCCTCATATAACACACTCCTGTGAAATAAAAATGTGTTTTTTCATCAGTCTCCATCCAGTTTCCCAGTGTCCATGCCGTACCCCTGGCACCCTCTTCCAGGGATTATCACGTCGGACCAGTTAACCCAGTATGTACAAACTCCACATTTCTGTCTTGGCCCCACCTCTCAGCAGAGTTCTCTCTGCTCCAAGAGCAGTTTGCACATCCTCCCCCCAGGATATGATTCCCCTTCCTTAGCAAATATTAACCTTTTCAAAAGTTACTTCCAAATGTTCTGTTTGCTTTTTTTGTGTGTGATTTTGGCTGGTGTCAGTCTGGTACTTTTATGAGTCAGATCCCCATAATTGCAAGAGGCAATTAGCACAGTTCATCCATAGCTTCATTTTATTTTCATGCCTCAGATTAAAGACATGTTTCTCATATAATCTCTTTTTTTTTTTTTTTAGGTGGCATGTTATATTCAAATCTTTGCAGCACAGTTTCGTGGTTATCATCCTACAAACCAACTGAAAACAGTCCAAAAAGTGCAGTGTTTCAGAACTTATCCTCATAACTGAAGTGGGTTTTGTTCACTTCCTTTTCCCCTACATTCCTTTATTCCAAGCAATGTTCAGTAACTCACCTGGAACAGGTTTGTTGTTTGGTGAGGCAACTCTACCGCCTTTGCCCACCAGAACCCCTTTTTCTTTTGTTCATTCCACTACAGACTTTCTGCAGGACCACTTAAAATCCAATTGCCAATATCACAAAAGCGTTCCAGAATGAGAATCCTGTATGAATACTTTGCCCTGTATGACCCCATTTCCCTATGGGAGAAAATTATATATATAAGTGATATGAGAAACCACAACTGTGTTGTCATCTTCCCAGTTCTATCTTCCATCTCTCCTGGGTCATGAAAGACACTTGAGGAAAAAAAAAAAAAAAAAGAAAAAGAAAAAGGTAAACAAAGAGAAAGGGAATCACAGATGGTTTGGGTTGGAAGGGACCTCAAAGCTCATTCTGTTCCACCCCTGCCGTGGCAGGGACACCTCCCACTGTGCCAGGGTGCTCCAAGCTCTGTCCAGCCTGGCCTTGGACACTTCCAGGGATCCAGGGGCAGCCACAGCTTCTCTGGGCACCCTGTGCCAGGGCCTGCCCACCCTCCCAGGGAACAATTCCATCCCAATATCCCATCCAGCCCTGCCCTCTGGCAGTGGGAGCCATTCCCTGTGTCCTGTCCCTCCATCCCTTGTCCCCAGCCCCTCTCCAGCTCTCCTGGACCCCCTTTAGGAACTGGAAAGATATTTTGGGCTGTTTTAATTATTATATTTCCTTTTTAATGCACACAATGTGTGAGCACTGCCAGGCAGAACCCCACTGCTAAACTGGACTTCTGTGCTGCAGAGCCCAGCTGGGAGATCCTTTCAAACCTTCGTGCTTTTAATCATGTATTTGAATGTTTAGGTGAAGGCAGAAAGTAAGAAAGAGAAGAAAATGCACATTAACATTGCTTCTAGATGTCTACTAGGTTGTTCTGCAAACGCCAGGTTTTTATTATTATTAAAATATTTTCTAAAAAGGTTTAAAATATACTTTATAAATCTAAAACTAAATCTAAATTTATAAATATAATATAAATATAATATGTAACATATAACATATAATAGTATATAAAAATAATATATTATGTATAATATATGATATATACTAATATATATTATATAAAAATATAAAGTGGGAAATGAAATATATATATATATATATATATAAAGTTAAATAAAATGTACTGCTACAAAGATATGCACTTTACAAAGCATCCCACTGATCACCTGGCTTACCAAAGATCCGAGTGTGGCACAAAGCAGATGGGTAATAAAAGGGTACCACTTTTAGCTAAGCTGTCCAAATTGGAAAGAGACATTAAGACTCAGAGGTGCTATTTAAATAAAGGAATATGCTCCATGTGGTTCAAAGCATCGTGTAAAATGTCATGTTAGAAATGCTAATATTCTAATAAATAGATATATCCCCGCTCACATTCTTTTGGATTTAAAGCTTTATAGTATTATAATATGCTAAGTTAAATGCACAGGGGCACAGCTGGAGGTGACACAAGTGGTGTCACACAAACGTGACATTGGTGAGTGTGTAGCTGGCAGCAGAGAAGGGAGAGGACAAGGCCAGGAACACCTTACAGTACCTGGGTAGAAACAACAGGAAATAAATAAAATTACGCAACTTACTGCTATGAAAATTAGCCACATCTTTTAAAAAGGGTTGTGTACTGAATGGTATCTATTTCTCCACACCAATAATTGTTATGAGCCTGGGTGTACAATATTCAGGGGGGTGGTGCTGGGTGAATAAACTTCAGGACTGAGGATTTTGGCTGAATCCAGGATGTGGGTTTTTTTTTATTTATCAGGGCAACAAAACTAATACTTGGAGCAAAAGCCCACATTAATATGGCCAAGGGAGTGCACGGACAGGTGTCACACAGTGACAGTTGATTAAAGAGGGTTGGGTATTTTTTCCAATTTTTTTTTTTTCTCAAAACTGTAACTGAAAAATCTTGGTTTTCATAAAATGCATTTGTAAATTAAAAGCACACAGCTTGAAGAACAATTATTGTTTGGTCACAAACACTTTGAGTAATGAGGAGCTGCTTCCTGAGCAACTCCCCACTCTGCAGTAACTCAACAATGGCTGTTCCACGAAGAAACCAGGATGCAGGGAAGAAAAGAATTCTTCCAAGAACTTCTGCCAGTCACTTGTTGATCATGGAGTTCAATGCTGACTGCTGAGGGTAGAATTGCATTCAGTGATTTAACTGAGCAACTGGACTGACAGGACGCAGGGAACGGCTTCAAAGGGAAGGAGAGTAGGGTTGAATGGGATATTGGGAAGGAATTCCTGGCTGGGAGGGTGGGGAGGGGCTGGGATGGAATTCCCAGAGAAGCTGGGGCTGCCCCTGGATCCCTGGCAGTGTCCAAAGCCAGGTTGGACAGGGCTTGGATCACCCTGGGACAGTGGGAGGTGTCCCTGACATGGCACTGGATGGGCTTTAAGGTTCCTCCAACCCAAACCATCTGTGATTATTTCATTCTTAAAGATAAAAAATGAGGGATTGTAACACATGTGTGCCAGCGTGTGCAGATGAAGTACAAATCCAGCAGCTCTCTATCCACATCAAAAATTCCATGTGTGCTTTGGCAGACTTACTGTGAAAGCTCCTTGTCCCTCTGCATCTGATGAATCCCTTCAAATACAGTTTGGACTTTTTACTAAGAGGTGGAAGCAGCAGAGGTTGTCATGGTATGTGTAAAACAAGAGGTTGTGTGTAAACAAATTTATTTCAATGAATATTAATCTGAAATAGGTTAGAATTTAAATCAGTAACTGTTTTTTTCTTTTTCATCTGGAGTTTCCTGCTAGTGCTAGAAATACTTTAAATATAATTACATATCTATATATAATTTGATGTGATATATGTATGATATAGATAACTCTGTATTACATACAATCTTTATTATATATATTTAGATTAAAAATACCTATATAATAGATAAAATATTGCAATCCTTAATCTCTATATAAAACATGATACATATTTCATATGCAGCTCTACTTCTACATACACTCACACAAGTTTATATCTCGTACACACATAAAACAAAGCGCATCCCTGAATGTTTGCAGGAGGATTTTGCTTTCTCTGCCTGGAGTAAAGACCCCCCAAGTAGCTCAGGGTTCACCAGGATATTTCCATTTCCAGTGCCACTCAGTGTGGAGGTGTCTGACCACCAGCCCGACGTGTGCCTGTCGCTGGGGACTGCAGGTTCTTTCATCTCCTTAATGGACGTCCCTCTCTGGCCTACCTGACTATAATCCTTTAAATTTTAATTCACTTTACATTTAGTCGAGTCATAAATACCATTTAGGTACCAATATTCTGCTTTATGCAATCCCTAAGGTGGTGCTTTTATTTTAATGAAGCCATTTGCAACTTAAGAGGAAAAAATATTCCGTCTTTGATTGAATATATTTGTCAGTTTTATTCCCGACTGGCATTTTTATGTGAAAACTTGAATACAACTAGGGGATAGCTGCTTACCAGCTGGGGTAAAAGTTTCAGTCTGTTTTTGCCTTCAAAATTAGCTGAATAAATGGTCTTTGAAATTCATTTTGAAAATATCAAAGTTAACCTCTACCATAATAATAAAAAAATCTAAAATCAAATTCCATTACAAATTAAAAATTTCCTTGGTTATTTATTATTTTAGAAGAAATTACACAAGAGGAGATAACAGAACTTCCTATTAAAAAATGTTACTTTCAGTACTTTAGAGAAGCAGCGGTTTGCTGCACTTCCATAATTATGTGAAAAAACAAATATTTGAAGTGTTCAAATATTATTTGTTTTCTCAGTTTTTTTATTGTAGATTTTTTTAGTAGCTACCTGTCATTTTAGTGGGGGAGAACGTGTGTTTAATAAATCTTTTTTTTTTTTTCCCTTCACATGCTGATACCAAAAATGAGGAGAATTAAGGTGAAATCACAGAACTGACAGCAAAGTTCCAAACGTGAATCTGCAAAAGACCCTGGAGGGCCTCTCTGTAACAGAGTAAAAAGGATTTTATTCTGTCCTCACAAACCAAAATAAGAGTGGAACAGCCTGGGATGGTGGAAGTTGTCCCTGCCCACGGCAGGGGGAGGAACTGGATGAACTTTAAGGCTTTAAGGTCCCTTCCAACCCAAACCAGTCTAGAATTCTATGATCACTCCCAAACATGTTTAGAAACATCCAGATTGCTGTTAAAAATTATTCCAAATAGAAACATTGCCCATATTGCAAACATCAATAGAGAATATTAAATTCTGCTTTCAGTTCCCTTAAAATCATAATATATAGTTTCCCTCCACATCTCTTCACAGCACAGCAAAATGGTTTCCCAAAAAAAAAAAAAAAAAAAGCTGTTGAAAAGTGTGCTGTCAGGAACAGTCACAAGGACAATTCCAGCTTTAGTTTTATCCTCATAAAATTTCACTGAGGCAGGTAAATGGCATTATGGCTGTTTTCTACATAGTAAATTGCATCACGGATCCCAGAAGGCAGCGAGCTGCCTGACTCCTGCTGAAATAAGTCTGAGTTAAGCATTTGGAAATGCCACAAAGACTTAATACTGTGCATAAAGAAGATCACAGATCTCCAGAAGTCAGGGAATGCTGCCTTACCTCGAGGTGGATGGCATCTTGGTGAGGAGGAGGTGCTCCAGAATAAGTTTTTAAATGATACAGAGCTATTAACATCAGCAGTTGTCTAATCCTTACCAAAAAAAATCTGTTGTCCGAGGGGTAAGAAAAGTTTTTAAACTATTTTGTCTCTGCTTTATGAAAGTTATTGCAACAGCTTTGCTTAAATACTTAATGATTTTGATCAACTGGCTACTTTTTTTCCCATTTATGTGGACAGAGAGAATTTTACAGTAATCTGGACAGTGTTGATGCACAATTTTTTGTCCCAACTGACTGTACAGTGCAGATATTTTCATGATTATTGCCAAAACCCATTCCTTGGGTGTTTAAAATCTGAAAATCTCTCCAGCCTTCCGTTTTCATCTTGACCCACACCATCAGCCTCTCCTGCTCTTTGAGGAAGAGGCAGTGCTGGGAAAACTGAGCGCCCTCTGCTCAGCCAAAAGGCTCAAAATGAGAACCACTTGATATCAATTTCCATGGTGCTGCAAAATCTGAGCATCTGTCCCTGGAGATTGGAGAGGATGGAATACCCTGCTCAGGCAACACCATGGCACTCTCATCCTGCTCCTCATAGAAAAGGAACATTAATGTTAATTGCCCTACTTCAGGAAACACCTAGGAAAGTCTTTCTAGTTCAGCAGAAAAAATATGATTCCACCCAGACTACCACATTTAGTTTGATCCACAGCTCCTGAAGTCAGTGGGAAAAAATGCAATTAATGTCCAACTAATTGATGGATTGGGTCAGCACTCCAGTTTTCTGCACATTCAGATGTCTATTTCTTTGAACCCGGCCAAAAAATATTAGAAGTTTGGTTTTAATTAATTGAATGCTAATGAGCGGAGCCAAAATCCTCAAGAATGAAGTCCTCTTTCCATCATGGTTCCCTGAAGTCCTGTGGAGTCTGAGGAGGAGCAGAAGGGCTCTGCACCCATGTGGGCACCGAGGCTCCTGGGCAGACCCAGGGCTATCCATGCTGACTGTTCCAACATTTAAAGTGAGCACAAAAGTCTCCAGCAATGGGATTTAGGTCAGTATTTACATATTTGTCCAGTGACATTATGGGTGCTGTCAGCTAATGCAACAAATGCATTTGTTGTTTTGATTGTTTATGTTTTGGTTGCTTAGGGTTTTAGCTCTGTTTAGATTGTTGATATCTAGCAATGCATATACTTGGAATAAGGGCAAAGGCAAGGTCAGTGCACTGACAGATTCATTTCAGACCTTGCAGAGCTGCTGGATGCTCTTGAGGCAGTTCTTGCACCGACAGATGAGCTCAGGAACAGTTTCTCTCAATACCAGAGAAAGTCGAAGTTCTCATCAAGCAAATATTGTCGGGCAGGGAGAGCAGACAGCAGGTTTTGTCTGGAGTGGATCTTGATTTAAGTCTGCAATACAACGAAAGCAGGAATAACAGACAGCCTTAGTGAAAATCTGAAATGTTCCTGCTTGTTCTTGAGAGTCAAAGCAACAACAAAAATAAAAGTATTTATTATAGTAATTATCGGTGTTCTATACTGATTTTTCTTCTTTTTTTTTTTGTTGCATGTTTTACTCTGCCACAAACCAGAGTTATAAATCTGGCTGATTTCCTATAAAACAGGGGTCTCCTGTTCAGCAGCAAATCCCAAGATTTTCTAGAGGACACAAGCAGAGTTAATTATCCCTATTTTATGGGTTAAATTAGATACAGCCAGGGTGACCTGTCTTGCCTGAAATCCTCCCACCTGACAGGGGTTAGATACTCACCTCAGTACCAGGTCAACACTTCAGGCAGTGAGCAGGACTGTCCACATCTCTCAATTAACCACCATCAGATTTATTTATATTTGCATAGAGATAGTTATAAGAGTAGATGGTAGGGTACATAGGACTCTGGCCTAGTTTTAAATATCACTTTATCTTGGCTGCACCACTTTTCTGTGCTCAGACCAGATTTAAGTTAAAAGCAGATTGTACACACCCATGCCAGATACTGAAATGTCCCATTATTTTAAAATCAATAAAATTAAAATGCATATATGCAGTTAAAACCTCAACAAATACAGTGTTTTCCTGCACATGCAGGTTTGATAAATACTTCCCAAGCCATTTTTTCCCAACACTCCACCAACAAACATCCTGAGAAAACAATATTTCCAAAGAATCCCAGGGCCATATCTCATCCCTGTGAGTTCAGTTCCCTACTGGCAATCAGGACTGAGTTAAGAACAGCAGGTCTTTGCTTTTTATGGCTTAATAAGTGTTCATACAAGTAAACATGGACCAGGGTGGGTTTTGCCAAGGACAAATAAATGTTGTGGAATCTGCTCAAGCAGGGAGTGCAACTGGCAAGACCTGAAACTACTGCTGGACCCATGGCCACCCTGGTGAACTCTTGATTTATACAACTTTATAACATGGTTTTCTCAAACCTTTTAATTTTATTTTATTCCAATCTATCTCTTTTATTGTATTGACTTCTAATCACTCCTTTTACTGCTGTTATGAATTTTAATGTCTTCCAAACTCAGATTTTGTCTTCTGCTATCTGCAACTCATTTTAACCCAAGATTTTAGTCTTCCACAGATGGCTCTGCAGTCCATGTTTATAGTGGCAGGGTTTAAAAAGTAAATTTCATTATCTTGTCTAATCACAGACCATCACAGCACTCACCCTCCAGATGCCCATAAACTGCAGCCAGGAATTTAGGTTAGAAGGAAACATTGTAGGCTCCATGTCACACTAAACCACTGTGTACCAAATGGGCTGTCAATAATTATTAGGAAAACCCACTCAATGGTCTACAAGAGAAGATCCTTGTACGATGAGCTGCTCCATCCAAGAGAGATGAAGGAGGTTCCACAGAAACTAACGTAAAAGGAAAGTTATATTTTTACTTATTTGCTCTTTAAAAAGGCATTTTCATCCTCCAAATTAATAATCTCTCTCACCCCAACATGCAAATAAGCACCAACACATTTCTTCCACACTTTCCTTAGCAATGCTGTCCATAATTAGTACAAAAATTGGTGTATTTGGCAATTTTGGTGCCAATAAATATTTCCCGAAGGATGTCAGGTTGAGGTCGGGCTACTTATGACACTTCACAACAAAGTGAGACACACAAAGCTGAAGTCATCCCAAAATCTGCTTTATCTGTCCCCCACAAAATTAACATGTGTCTGAATTCATTGTAACATACATGTCACATCACATGCCACTTATTCAGAAAGAAAATGTTGGAGAAATCCACATACAGAAATTAATCACTTCAAACTTGAACAAATATCTGAAATTCTGCCCCCACCACCGTTCCTCTGACATGAGATCATGTGTTACAGAAAATGTAAAATCCAAAAAAGAAAGAATAACTTCATGTGGATCTGTCTAAAAGTTGACAAACACTCTGATTTTGTTGAGATAATGTATCCAGGGGCTGGCATTATCTTTGCTTGATTTTCACTCACTACCTTACACCAGCCCAGCTGATGGCCCATCCCTCGTCATTCCCACCAAAGGCAGGGACCTGCAGACACCCACACCAAACTGACTTTGGCTTTATTTAGGATTTTAAGGCAACCAGAGCACAGGAACATTTATAGAGCAAGAGCTGAGACACAAAAGTTACCACAGATTGAAAAACTCCTATCTGATCTGCCTCATTTGCATGCTCTTGGGCTAACTCAAAAAAAGGATAAAGCAAGTGAGATGAGACTTTTCTCTCTTTCTTTCCTTCTTTTTCTTTTTCTTTTTCTTTTTCTTTTTTCTTTTTCTTTTTCTTTTTCTTTTTCTTTTTCTTTTTCTTTTTCTTTTTCTTTTTCTTTTTCTTTTCTTTCTTTCTATTGCTTTCTTTCTCTTTCTTTCTTTCTTTCTTTCTTTCTTTCTTTCTTTCTTTCTTTCTTTCTTTCTTTCTTTCTTTCTTTCTTTTCTTTTCTTTTCTTTTCTTTTCTTTTCTTTTCTTTTCTTTTCTTTTCTTTTCTTTTCTTTTCTTTCCAGCTGATAATGTATTTTACCTTTCCATTGCCACAGGCTATGAGGGTGCACCAAACTGGTTTCTGGGGCTCAGCTGATGTCTATTAATTTGTCAAGCCACAGTAACTCATTCCCACAGCCAAACCCCAAGCAAGAGTCAACCATGGTTAAGATGTTAATGTGCCATTATCAAACACCAGAAAAATGTCACAGAACTTTTTCTGTTGTGGTGGGTCCAGTTGGGGATTTGGCTACAACCCAGAGTTATGTCTCAGCACCAGTGGAGTGATTTTCCCGCAGGAATCCCAACATCCAGGATCTTCTTCCTTAAACAAGTGCACAGGGCAGAAGCAGGGCACTGACTGATCACTTACAATTACTGCTTTGAACTGCAGCCCGCAGTCCATGGGAGAGCTCTGCACACAGCATTTCCCTCCAGCCATGTCCACATAAGTTAGAGACATGCTGTGACCTTTTATATTTATTTTCCCCCAGAAAAAAAATAAACACAAATCTCTATTTTCTTTTTCCCTTTCTGATTTAACAAGGATACTTGAGGTTCACTCTGAGATGGGGCTCTCTTTTTAAATTTTACTCTACATTTCACAGAATATTACTGCTTACATATTTAACTAAAGTTGCTATTCATCATTCAGGCTAGGATGAATTTTCCATCTCTATAATTTGTTTGTTTGTTTTGTTAAAACACATACCACACCTTACAGCTCTGGGTTTCACCTCATTATTTCTAAATACACTCCTTAATTGACTGAGATAACACAAATAATTTTCTTATTGATACAGAACCTTGTGTGCAGCCACAGGAGGAAGGCAGGTCAGGATCTCTCCTGCATGCTGAAGGAGTATCAGTGCCAAAAACAGCATTGTGGGTGCTCAAAACAACATTGCTGTTCTCTGACACTGGGGCCCAGCTGGACATGGAACAGGAAAGGATGAGCACAGCCCACAATTCTGGGCTCATCCCAGAGCCAGGGCAGCAGGAAAGGGGGAAATCTGCCCCTCTGCCCCACTCAGGTGAGACCCCACCTGCAGAGCTGCCCCAGCCCTCAGAGGACCTGGAGAGAGTCCAGAGATGATCAAAGATGATCGGAGGGATGGAGCAGCTCTGCTGGGAGGAAAGGTTGGGAGAGCTGGGAATGCTCAGCCTGGAAAAGAGAAGCTTTGGGGTGAGCTCATTGTGGCCTTCCAGGACCTGAGGGGAGCCTGCAAGGAAGGTGGGGAGAGACAATTTCCAAGAGCCTGGGATGACAGGACAAGGGGGAATGGCTTCACAGTGAGAGCAGATTACATATTAGGTTAGGTATTAGGAAAAATCCTTGCCTGTGAGGGTGGGGAGATCCTGGCACAGGTTCCCAGAGGAGCTGTGGATGCCCCTGGATCCCTGGAAGTGTCCAAGGCCAGGCTGGACAGGGCTTGGAGCAGAATGGGACAGTGGAAGATGTCCCTGCCCATGGCAGAGGGGTTGGAACGAGATGATCTCTCTGGTCCCTTCTTACTGAGACCTTTCTATGCTTATGTGATTCTTTTTAAAAACATGAATACGTTCAGCTTGATTTATTCTACTCCCAGTCCTCTCCAACTGGTGACTGAGGAAATTAAAACATTATGGGAGTGGGATAGTGGGGTGGATTCTGCAAACCGGCCCAGGCAGGTCCTGGTTTAACTTCTGGTTGGTTTAACTTTGAACCTCCCTGGAGATGTCACAGAGCTGTGCAGGTCTGTAAAAACAATTTACACTGAGAGAATCCCACAGTTATTTTCCTGACGCACAACGTAATACTGAGCCCTAGATCAGCCAAAGCAATAGTTACTTCCAGCAGTTTCAGTGAATACCTGTGAAAGGATTACAGACCCATTAGTGGCAGTAATGATTATCTACTCGGTGTCGTGAGGTGTGACAAAAACTAAGGTGCAAAATTAAGCTCTTTACTAACTGAAGGGGATTTTTGGCTTAGGTGGTTATGCAAGAAGAGGGAGGTTATACAAGAAGAGACTGTGCTTCACCTTATTAAATAAATATTAAAGATCAATAAGACACAGTGCAAGACATTTAACAGGGCCTGGGTGGCCAAGAGAGATATGAAATAGAAGCTACTTTATAATAGCAAACAAATAGCATTAATTGTTTGGGCCTGATGAAAAGATTGCAAGTTGAATATCCCTGAATGCTATTAAATATCAGAGTCACTGGATCTCTTGGTGCAAAATCAGCCTGTCTGGTTTAGGGTAGCAATGTCTAAGTTTATTTTATTTCTATTTGGCAGTTTCAGCTATAACACAGCAGATAAAAGGATCACTTTGGGTTTTTGAAAGGTGACAGGATGGAAAACAACTATTCTCCCATGTCCTCATGCACAGAACCCAGCCTGTGCTCTTAGCCTGGAGTAAGAGTGGGTCCAGCTGCCCTTAGCATTTCCTTTGAAAGGGACAGTTTTAGTCAACTCTGATAAAATTTGGACCAAATGTGATTCTTGGTAACCTGACTGCTGTGCTGGGTTTGGGGAAAGAAAATAAAATTAAAAGAAAAAAAAACCACAACAAAGATTTCTCCAAGTCTTCTCAATAACACTGGAGGCTTTTCTGTTTTGAATTTGCTGTGCTGGAGCTCCTTTGCTGCAGGATATTCCCTGTCAAGATATGCACTCCTAGGAAAAATTATTTTCTGGATTTAAAGCTGCATGGCTCCAAAGCAATCCTCCATCTGAGCCAGTATATAAAATCAAGCTTTGATTCATCCATTGATGGCAAAAGTGACTTCTACACAACCACATTGCCACTGAAGAGCAGTAAGAACTACTTCTATCTGAATAAATATATGTAAATCTATATATAATATAAATCTAGCTTTAAAAGTTGGGTAAATGGTGTAATGAGTTATAAAACTAAACTCCTACATAGATGGTCAAGTTTTCATTGATTCAGCCAGTGAATGCCCATAATCCATGGCAAAGAGGTCACAAAACATGACTTAGAGCTTAAAATGTGTGAGCTCGGTGCAAGTGCTCCTGCAGTGTTTGGATTGAATTAGCCACAACCTCGAGGCCTGAATTTCTGTTCCTGACCACAGAGATTTCCCTTGGAAAAATCAAAAATGGCTTCTAAATATGCATCTCTGAATATGTCACTGATAATATGGCAGGTACCAAAAAAAGTTTAACCTTGTGTTTTCTCCACACATTGACTCCTTTCTTTTGGAAATAAATATACAAATAGACCTAAATATGGTGGTTTTTTTCCTCCAACTATTCCAATTAATTTGCATGCTAAGGCTAGAGCAGGACACTTAAAATGCAGACAGTTTCAGCCACCTTCATCAGATCGATCCATCAGTCTCACCTTCCATTCTTTGGGTTTGGCATCTTCCCTCAGGCTGTCCCACAGTTACCCCAAAACTGCACAACTACTCCTGATTTTTGCCTCACATCATCCTAAATGTTAAGTTCTGCTGTTTTCGTGCAACAACTCCTAATGGTTTCAACAGTACCATTGCCTGAAGAGAGGTTAAAATTGAGAGCTCTTTAGCAATAACACTGGGACTCTAAATCTTCATCAGACCCTTAAAAATTCTGCCCCAGACTGGACAAAATTCAATATTAAATCCTCTATGTTATTTGGCAAATATTAACAGGAACAAATTGTGCTGCTTCCCAAGATTCCCAGTGCTCAGGTCAGCATCCAACATCATCAGGATCCCACACCCTCAGCATCCCACACCACCAGGGAAGGGAAACCTACAAGGGCTGGTAAAACCCAAGAGTTTAAGTGCAACACATCTCTTCTGTCTGACAGAAAACTCTCTCCACAGTCGGGTTTCAGCCTTATTCACCACTCCAGAGGTGTTTCCTGATGATAAAACTGGAGGCTCTCGTGCTTTCCAACAGGTGAACTATCTAATAAGCAGCAGAATTGCTGTGCTAAAGAGATTATGCTCTTAATGTAGTCAAACATTAAATTTAGCAGGTGTTCAGTGTGCAGTTATTCAGTGATTATTCCCTTTCTGCTTTCCTCTGTTTTCAAAACCTTGAGCTCTCTCTTGAAATGCCCTCCTGAAGTCTTTGAGCTCCCTCTCCACTGAAGAGATTCACTTCTGCTCCACCGAAGTGCTCTGCATCAGGTTCTTGCAGTTAAAAGGGATTTTGGAAGTTTTAAGTTTGGCTGGTCCTGGCTCTCACTCAGGGATGAGTTTCATTCCCAATAAATGTGCACATTTGAAGGCTCTACAATACTTTAGACTGTCAAATTTGCTTCCTCTTCTGATGCCTTTTATTCCATGTGAGGCTAGTCTCATGGAATTTTTTGACTGGAGAGGGAAGGAAGCACTTCTAAGGAATTATTATGTTTTCTAAATAATTCTAAATAGGTATTAAGAAAAGTATATTAGATAAAGTGACTGAACATTCTTCATGTCCCTTGTAATTTTTTTGATTATTCACACACTTATAAGAAAACTACCTTTGTCTCAAAAACTGAATTTAACTTATTCTCTATTCTTCAATGCATATTATTTAAATATTTAATGTACAACTGCTCCTACTGTGTAGAAAAAAGCATCCACAGATCAAGCTATTTTCCAGATCCAAAACATAAATATATATTCATTAATTCAGATATCCTTTTCAAACTATTATTTATCAAGCAGTGTAGTGTTTCTTTAGTATTTATGTATAAATATATATTAGCTCTTTAATGATAATTTGAAATGGCTTCACTTTGCTTTATTCTTTCCTGAGCCTGATGCCTGGGAATTATCCCACATGGGATTTATAAACACAAGGCTGCAGATTTACCTAGAAAAACACACTTATATCCTGATGAAAGCAGAGGGTGGAAAAACAACAGCAAGCTAACAAGAACATCAGTTTTAATCACAATAACCATTTTTATCATGAGAATTTCTATGAAGGAAGATATTTTATGGCTTTGATGAGAGACTTCACCTATAAAAGACTCAGATGTCTTCGTTCATGCAATACATTTGCTGCACCTTCCATTGCCTGGAGCAGCTCCCTACAGACAAAATTTTCCTTCTTTCTTTATTTTAAACATCCTGAAAAGCAGAATATAAAAATCTTGCGTGTTCTTTAGCATTGCTACAGGGGTTAAATTGTTAATGCTTTACTTTCACTCTAGTTTTTTATCAAACTTTCTTTTTTCTCTCCCTGGGGATAAACAAATGGACAGCTTTCCTCTCTAGTATTCCTCCTTCCATTACCATCACAGCAGAATGCATCTGAGACTATAATAATTCAGTGATGAAATACAAAATGTCGCAATGCCATCTCTCTTAAAGTGAACTGAGATTTTGTTATGCCATTTTAGGTGCACTAATAGCTCCTAAAGTCCCATGGAGTATCTTAATGTGAATTTAATGAGCTGATAGCATATAAATGACAGTACTGTGAGGGTGAAGGTGACATAACCTTTTTCCTTCTGTTTGATGTTTGTCTTTGAAAAAATACAGATCTTTTTGAAACATGCTGCATTATTACAACATGCTGCATCCTTCAGCGAGGAGCCTGCCATTGTTTTAGCATTTTACATCTCTTTTCTACACTCTTCATGGCACTAGAAACACAAGCACTTTTTAGTTCACCACTAAGGTAATTAAAAATCTCAACACTTTTCCCAGCAGCACAATGCCAACAGTGCTTGTGGCTACATGGTGGAGTGTCCGTGACAACCCATCGGTTTTGTCATGCTGGTGTCAGTAGTGGTGGCATGGAACTGGTGCAATCCTGTGTGAACCACATGGAAATCATCCATCTTTCTTTCCTGGGCATCACCTTTCTACCTCCTAGCAAAGAGATCTCCTCAGCAGCACTGACTCCCAAACTCCGCGTGCCATTACCGCAGGGAGCATTGTCATTTACGGGGAGTTGCCGCCCCTCACTCGTCGGTGTCACACCCCATTGTGCACCCAAATCCCAGCCACCCTCGGCGTGGTAATGGGCTGGAATGCCATCAGCACTGGCTTGGATCAGCCCTGACCCTGCCACGCACAAGGGAGGAAGATGGCAGAAGATAAATTCTTTGATAACCAGCAGCAGAACTACGGAAAACAACTGACAGATTAAGGAGGGACCCAAATGTATGAGGTTACTAAAGCCTGCCCTAGTGCAGCAATGCAGCTTTTCTACTGCAATTTGAAGTATTGTCCTAAAAACCTTTCATTCAAATTTAAGAAATGCCATCTCAGTGGGTTTTTCACCCGCCAACCTAAACACTTAGAGCTGTGTCAACCAGTGATGCAATAATTTCTAGGCTAAATGTTCTGCAACTTGAAAAATTATTAACTTCCACTTCTCTTCATATTCCTTCAAAACAATATACAATATATAGATACAAAAATTATGAATCCTGGAATATCCTGAGTTGGAAGGGACCCACAAGGATGATCAAGTTCAGCCTGTCCCTGCACAGATACCCCAACAATCCCACCCTGTGCATCCCTGGGACCATTATCTAAGCACTCCTGGAACTCTGACAGACTTGGGAATGTGATCATTCTCTGGGGAGCCTGGGCAGTGCCCAGCACCCTCTGGGAGAAGAACCTTTCCTGATATCCAACCTAGACCTGCCCTGGCACAGCTCCAGCCATTCCCTGGCACGCTGTCACTGGTCACCAAAAAAAAAGAGATCAGTGTCTGCTCTTCCTCTTCACCTCCTGAGGAAGCTGAAGACTGGGACAGGTCCTCCCTCAGTCTCCTCCAGGTGAACAGACCAAGTGACCTCAGCTACTCATCATACAGCTTCCCCTCAAGGCCCTTCACCGTCTTCAGAGATTTTACTATTTAGTTATTATTTAAACCTTACAGTAAGACAGGCTTGTTTTCTTTTAATTTTATGCTTATTTGCTGAATTTAGGTCAATCAGAGGTTTCTTGGTGCCGATTTGTTTGTTAATTTTAAAACACATGTATGACAGACTATGAATCACTCCACAGACAGTGTATTTTCTATCTTTTCATACAGTCCCAAAGCTGTTACATGAAGAATGTAATGCTGACTGAATTAAATTTACGAAAGTTATTTCCTTCCCCAGTAGAAATGCTAACATTTGCTCTTCTGAGAGAGACATACCTTGGGCTGCATTTGACAAAGGGGAAATAAATAAATAAAAAATAAGCAGCTTACGTGTTTCAAAAAGTTGGAATTTTGGCAATGTGTGAAATTTGTTTAGAAAAACCTTTTCGTTGCCAGGTGACAAGGCAAAACATATCACATATGCTTAACAACCAGCTTGTACATATTTTGTCTTTCCAAGGTTTCTAGGGCTGGTCAGGCACAATGATGCATTACAGCTGAAGGAGCTTCCAGCAGGGACAAATGTTTGTCTCCTTCCAAAAGAATTTTCCTAATCCTTAAGAAAAACAACTCAATATTTCTCATTGCTGAATGATTTGAGTAAGGATTAATTCTGCTCAAAATTCATCGTATCATGAGTCGTAACTTATATTTTGTGTTTGCTGAGGGTGCAAACTGCTGGGGTTTTGGAGCACGGTGTTTGTGAGCATTTCATGGTGTAGTACAGACAGCAGTTCTGCTAATGCAGATTTCTTTCAATAGAAAGATATTTTATCCCTGTTGCTCTGTCAAGCAACAGCACAAGCAGCATCAAAACACAAAGATGACTAAGGATCCATGATGATAATGTGTTAAAACATGTCCCACCATGTTCAAAAGCTACTGTTGGCACAGTCCAAGCACCTTTGCATCACTGATGTTTCCATTTCATCAACATTTCCATCCACTGATGTACGCTGGAATTTCAGAGGGATGGAATAATCAGTTATGGTTTTGGAGGAAGTCAGAAAGAGCCGGAAAAAACCCAATCTGCTCCCAGATTCCCCTGAAATCCAGAGGCCCATCATTCCCATCCCAAACCTCAGCTCTTGCTGTGAACATTTACACGGATCCCATGGCCTGGAGTTGCAGTTAATGGACTTCACACATGTGAAATTAATTGTGGGGATAATTCTGAAACAATTACCTTTTCTTGGAATCCCAGTCAACACTATTCTAATAAATCATGGTGCTGTTCATGCTATAATGACCATCAGTAATCAAATGCATCTGCACACTCAGCCTGTTTGCTGACTTAAAACTCTAAAAGGCAAAGAAGAGTTTGGTGCCCAAGTTCCCACATGCCTGACGTACAAAATGGACACAGAGGATCTGATTGCTTTCATCCAATCATCCTGTGCTACCCTCAATTATTAATTGTTTGTCATTATGCAAGCTGGCATACAGATCCAAATTTCCTTAAAATGTTCATACCTATATACTCCCAATATTCTCTGGGTTATTTTTGTTCCTTTCATTTTTGTTTTGCATTCCAGTTTCAAGTGTCACTGAAAGAAAATTTCAGCATGACTCATGAGATTAAACTGTTTTATCTCTAATTACCCTTGTCAGGAGATAGCCATAAATCAGTCTTTAAAAAGCGTCATGAATTCATTTAGTACAATGAGCCATCATTTTGTTATTTCACTGTTCCTTACGGGGTTGTCCTCCTGTCTTCTGTTTATCCAGCTGAGCATTGGCTTTTTACAGGTGGATTAGGTACCAAAAATTATCTTCTCCCAAACTTTACAAGTCTGCCACCCCTTTCCTCCATCTTACTGTATCTATTCCCACCTACCCCGGGGGTAAAACCAAGCAGACACAGAAAACGCAAAGCTAAGGAACTTTCTTTGGAGAGCACAATCTCTGGAATTAGATATCCACTAGGAGCACTTGTGCCTGCGAATTCCAGTTTGCTCTCCCTGCCAGTAGAACACACATGCCAGCAAAAAAATTTCCTAGAATCCTCACCAAAAGACAACAACAAAGGGCTGTCATGATGGTCAAATCCAATTTATTAAAGAGGGAAAAGGAAACCATACACAAACCTCTCTGCATGACTGTCCAGATGTGCCAGGTCACTACCTGTAGCCATTAATACTCACTGGGCCTCCAATTCCTTAACAATTTAGATTTTATTTATTTTTTGCATCCTTTTCTTTCTCATTGTAGTTGATACCCCTTTGTAATGCAAGGCATCCATTTACTCAGTGTAAACTTACACTGAGATATGATCCCAGATAAGGTATTGCCTCAAACAGAAGATGAAAAATATTCCATGCATTTTAAACATGAATCCAAGATCATAAGTTACACTAACTAGTAATACATTTCTGCTGTTCTCTGGCAGGAGAGAAAAACAAAACTGGCAGCTATAGCAATTGTATAATAGTACTTATTGAGAGAAATAATTATACAAAAAGCTGTTCAAATTATATACGGGATGGGATGACTCAAAGCGAGAAGAATTTAAAGTGATAGTTAATACCTCAGAAAATCTCACTGTGTGACACCAGGCAGCAAAAGCAGACAATAAATGCATCTGCTGAAATCATTCTACCCTCTAAAATTTGCAAAAAGTGGGCAAAAAGCAAACACTTTCACTCGGTGGGGATTTCAGGGCAGGCTGGTTTACCAGGGAGACTCCCAGAAGCATCAAGAAATTCCTAGACACAGGAAAAGAAGAAAACCCTAACGCAGTTCTATTCTAAACAGGCTGTAATCAATTCTTTATATTCACTCAATAACCCTCAGCTGCAGGTGGGTTGGAGCCCCTGGGTGCTGAAGCCCTGAATTCCCAGGTGCCCTTCTAAAGTCATTTCTGTCTGTACCCAAAGATAAAACTTCTTGTTCCAGAGGTTTCCAGCTGTGGTTCTGATGGCTGCCCTCATCCCTTCACCCCAATAGGTGAAACTGCAGCCACGGAGCTGACCATCCTTGAAAAGCCAAGGAAGCCTCACCACATCTTCCCTGTTTTGCTGGTCTCCTTCTGACTTTCCCACACTGCATTCAGGATCCTTGATATTTGTTCCATTCCAGTTCTTGCTTTTCAAACACCTCTCCCTACTTCAAAAACGTCTGCTTTCCATGTCTTCTCCCCTCCTTCCACCTAATTTTTAAACCTCTGTCCTCACTTCCAACAATAGGCCAAGGCCCTTCTCAAGAGAGCAGGTTTTTCATTATGTCTAAAGGAAAACATAGATCTTTAATTCATCTCTAGTAGCTACAGAATTTTTCCTAATTATTCCTTTTAGCTTGTTACGTTACCTTACATCTGTGTTGCTATTGCTTCTGTATCACATCTAATTTGAAATTGGTGTGACTCAGTTGAGGATAACAAAGAAAAAAGATATTACTTAAGTTTGTTTGAAAGTTCCTCACTTTACCCAGACTTTTCACACAGGCAACAGATTCAATGCACCATCCTGTATTAGTAAAAACTTTTAAAACTTTGTATTGCAAGAAAAATGACAGGTGCTTCAGGACACAAGTAAAAATGGCAAAAACTGTTCTACTCACAAGTCACTATACACAGTGCAACGTGCTCAAATTGTCATATCAAAATGTGCTTTTTTCTGAAAAGAAAAAGCTGTCACTTTTATTTGTCAAGGTGGTTCAAAAGTCCAATTTATCTCAATTCTTTCAGAGTGAAAGGGTAATGAGTGATTCATATAATTTACAGTTAATTCTACCATTTTTTCTGTATTGAGATATTGTATTTATTTCTTCAATGCACATAATCAGATCATTACTTTCTTTCTAATTAAATTCATTTCCTCTATACAGTCCTTGGGTGTTATCCTAGAAAGGGCCATAAAACCAAAAGGCCATCGTGGACTTAGAGAGTTGCCCAAATTTAAGCTCAAATGGTACTAACAGGAAGGTGGTGATGTATGTAATTTCAATTTTATGGTTTATGTGCCCCAGAGTGTGGTTTTCTTTGACGGTTTTACCCTTGAGGCAGCTCTGTAGGGAAATGAGGTGAAATTACCCCTAATTTAGGGTTACAGACCCAAAGCACAGAGTGCAGTGGGTTCACTTGAGGTGACAAGAGGAGTCTGTGCCAGCCTTGGGATCTGGGAACTGATATTCCCCATCTCCCTCCAGGATCTGACCACCAGAGTCAGCTGTCCTTAGTGCAGCAAGTCCTCCTTGGAAACACCATAGGGGAACCTTTTTAATGGCATTGGCAAATTCAGGGAAAATTCTTGTATTAATACAGAGTAAAATACGAATTAACCCCTTGCACACACGGGAGGGCAAGGTGGGAGAAAAGCAGCTCCTGGGGAGATACACTGAGGTTTCCAGGAGCAGAAAAAGGATATTTAGCATCATGCAAATTTCTAACTCTTGCCAAAAAGGAAGACATTTAGATAAAATCCAGACATGCTGGCTTTTCCTACTTCAGCCCCTGTGTAAGGAAATTGCTGAGGTTTTCAAGACCAGAAGAAAACTCAACTATTTTTATATCACTTTTATTGGGGGGGAGGTGGGGGGGGAGAAAACAAAAGTCATATAAAAGCTATATATTATGGAAGAGGAAAGAGGAAGCTCTCATTCCAAAAAGTCAAGTCATTAATTCCTGTATCCCAAGGCAAGAACTCTCACATGGAGGGTTACAAGGTCACCCATGAAGCCGCTGGCAGTGTTGTATTTCCCATCCCTTTGCTGGGGTTAACACCTTCTGCAAAGCACAATCAACTTTTAAAGCACAAAATAAAATTTTAACAGTTCTCCTAATTAGTGCCAACAGTGGTAGTTTCTGTGAGGGCCTCAGGATGGCCCATAAACTCCATTTCACTCGGGTCAGCCGTCTATCAGGTGATGACTGCTGCTCTCTGCTACCCACCTGGACAGGCTGCAGAAGGGGCTATGGAATGGTTTGGTTGGAAGGGACATTAAAGATCATCCAGTTCTATCTCATTCCATGGGCAGGGACACCTTCCACTATCCCAAGCTGTTCTAAGACCTGTCAAACATGGTCTGTAAAACTTCCGGGGATGGGGCAGCCACAGCTTCTCGGGGCAGCCTGTGCCAGGTCCTCCCCACCATTACAGGGCAGGAATCCTTCCCAAAGACAAGGATGAAGCTGCAATTGCCTTTGAACTGCTTATTCCTACAACATATCACAATGGGAATGTATGTGAGGATATATAGAATCAGTCTTTGGCTAATTTTCAGGGCAAGGACTTTGCTGTTGAGCATATTTTTTAATGTCACCGGGAAATATATATTCGGTATGTCACTTGGAAAAACTTTTCCAAAAAAATCCCCACTGGAACAACAACGAATGGGATTTACAGCTTGAGCTTCCGAGCACCTTTACTGCACAAAAACTGTTTATTAGCACAAGTTTTCCCTTTGTATGTTGTGTTTACTTGTTTCCCAGCAGGGTTTGCTGATGTTAATGGACTCACAGCGGTGCATTCTACTTCTGTTATTACAGGTCTAATTCAGTCATTAACATTTCATTAATGGACTGGCCTCCTCGCTGTTTGCATGGCTGTCTAGATATTGATGAGCTTTCTAGTATAGAAAACTGGTATTTAGGAGCAGACTCTTAAAGGTTTATTAAGATGCTCGTGAACCTTCATCGCATTCTGTCATTTATTTCAGCAGATAAAAGCCAAACCCTCAGATGAATTTGCATTGCAAAAGTTTTCAGCACCTGAATAGAAAACTCATTCCATGCGAATACCCCAAGGAGGGGGGGAAAAACCCCAAAGATTCCACAGTTACATCACTTGGATACAAATCTTGAGTTCCTGCCTCAAAACCAGTGTGGCTCAGCACTGCCAAATCCGCTGTGTTCTACCTTGGAGGAAATTGCATTTCTGTGGGACACAAATTGATGCCTTTTCCAAGGGGGTTCTGCAGCTCCACCAGCTCCCAGTTTCAGACTCTGAACTGGAGTTTCTAATCCTTCCCACCACCCAATCCATCAGAAACAGCCCTGCAGGTCCAGTGGATTTAATCAAATTAAGAGGTTGCTCAGAAGAACAAGGCAGTGGCTTTGGGGACCTTTGAGATGATCAACAAAGAGGAAGATTTATCATGACTTTTAGAATTCAGTAACTTCCTGGCTTTATCAACAGAGTATTGGAATCTAAAAACAATCTTGGTAATACCTGTTCACCAGTGGAAGGTAAATATCCTTAGGAAATTGCTCAAAGGAGCTGTGAGGTGCTTCCTTTTGCATTTCTACTTTATCTCTGTTAAAATGTGTGTTTTCAGGCACCCCAGAGAATTTAAATACACTGCATCCTATCCTATGATTGTCTAATGCAAGTACTTCATGAAAATTACTAATTTGATGTCATAATTATGCATGTAATACAAAATTATTAAGCACTGTCATATTGCACAGTAAATGGAACTTATATTGGTGTAATAAAATGTATTTCAATTCCATTATAATAACTTTATCATAGTCTTTATTGGTACCCAGAGTTAACAAAAATAAGATGCAGCCAGGAAAAACACCACTGAAGAGTACCCTATACTGCAATATTAGGTCACAACAGATAATTTGTGAGCTTCTTTATGTGCCAGTTTACATTTATGAGCACCTGCAACTTATGCTTTCCTGACAAAATGAGATGCTAAAATGTCGAGGTAGAATTAGAGGCCAGTAAACAAAATCCCCAGTGCAATTTCCCTTAATAAATTCTGCATTACCCATGCCTTTGACTTCAGCTTTATAAATGGAGCTATAAATATTATTGATCCTAAATTCATATTTTTTTAAGGATCTTCCTGGCTCAGTCAGGCAGGTCTACACCAGGATGACATGAAAATAGATCTCTTATTATGAAATCTGAAGCTTATTATCTTGGTAAATGTAGCAATGTTTGAGCAATCCAAGGGTGAGGAGGCAACAAGAAAGGAGGGATACTATTTTAATATTAATATGTCTAAGTATTTTTCTCCTCAGTAGAACTGCCCCAGCCCAGAATGTATGAGCTACTTATTTAATGAAGGAGGAAAAAACAATAAAAGGAAGAAGAAAACAAAAACACACACAAAAAAAAAAAAAAAAAAAAAAAAAAAAAAAAAAAAAAGAGCCAAATCCTCATCTCAACATTTCTCAACATTTTTCTTTTGTCTGTCGGGTAAATAAAATGAAGAAAAAACCACAACTGGAGGGGGGAAAAACCCAGTCAGCTAAAATGTCATGACTTGCTTCTCTGCAGGTGTCAACTTGACTTCACTGAAATGGCAAAAAACTTTGATTTTCTCATCAGGAAAAAATGTTTTTTCCCCCTACCAGACCTAACAGATAAGAACATACTGTGTATAACACTGCATATTTTGATCCCGTGTCTAACTGTTCTTGAGACACATGCTAAAAATATTTTGTGTGCTTTGACTCAAATTGTTGTCATGAATTATTGAATTGAGCTGTTACTTTTCATTAAACTGGCAGCCTTAATAATTTAAACACTGGTCTTTAAGAGACTTACTGTATACTGATGATCTTCACAGGAAGAAAAAGAACCTCCCAATTATTTTATATCTGTCCTGATATTTTGGTAGGGTTTTAATGCATTGCATTACTTGTCAGGCATTACTGGATGCCTGCATTATTTTAGCACACCAGACAACATTTCTCTCCATTTGATTTGTCATTGAGAATTTAGCTGAGATACTCCTGTAGCCAGATTTTCCCACTCATGGGAAACTCAGACCTTCTGAATGTTCAGGTGCAGCTCATGGTTGCAGATTCAGTTCACCCCAGAAAATGAGGTAGGGAATAACCTTCCAAGTTTTTGTGTTTGTGTGGCTCTGGCAACCTTCTTGTACCTGAGCAATATCTGCTGCTCCAAAGGAAAACCAAAAACTAAGGGAAGCGTGAAAAAGTTCTGAAGTCATAGCCTGATTCAATAAAAACCTCATCTTGATTCTCAACTAATGAGAATTTTTTAAAAAGTCTACTTTCTGTGGGATGACAATCACTGCAAAATGAAGGGTTTGGAAAATTTGTTGGCAAATCATTGCACTAGTGGCTCGACCAAGTCTCTTTATCTTTTTATCCTCCCCCAGTTACACTGCAGAACATCATGGCAAAAAGTGTTTCAAAGTACCTCCACAAAACCCAGAACAAACTCTCAACTCCCACAGCCTTCTTGTGGCAGAACTAGAGATAATAAAAAATCAGAAATTCTGGGAGTCAGTTGATGTCTTTGATCCATGGTGATGTGTCACTTAAGTAACACTGATGCTCATTTTGCACAGCACAACAGCAACAAAGATTACAAATATTAACTTCAAACACCACATAAAGTATGAATAATCTCCATTGCTACAAATTTTTTAAATGCATCGTATTTCTTTCCCACATATGTCCTTGTAGCCTCATAAAACAAACTGTTTCATTATATGGGCTTGTGTATATATATCACAAAACGTTAGCTACTGCTAAAAGTAAGAAAATAGATTTTGACATTGGAGAATTATTTTCCTGCTCTCCTGTGCCTCTGGATCTAAAGGCAGAGTTACTCAGCTGTTTAATCTGGCCCGAGTCCAGGACTGCATTTCATGGTGAGATGCCAAGAGCAGCAATGCCACATGGAACAGGAGATATCTTCTGCAAACTCACAGTGATCATGGGGCAATTTGTATTTGAACTGATAGAAAGAACAATCCCACGTAGCTTTGCTTGTCTGGTCAGGAGTGATTTTTGTTTGGGTAACTAAATTTTGTCTTATTAATCAGAAGATGTACAAGATGCTGTAGTCACTTCATTGCGCAGCATTTGCCAACCCTTCCATGCCATGTCCATCCAAATGCCTGGTCCTGCCCTCTTTGAGCCTGTCTGCAGTCCTGAACTGCAGCAGAGGCTCACAAGTGGCAGAGGACAAGCATTGAATGTGGGTTTAAGTCATACAGACAAACTGTTAAGTGTTGAAATCTAGATGCATGTAAATAAATAAACAAATAAATAAATAGAAAACAGCAACAACAAAAAAAAACCAGCACTTTTTTTTGTCCATTTTTCCATTTTACCACTTGTCAAAACTGTCAAGGTGGGAAAGCCTGTTTGCTTTCCGTCCTTCAATTTAAAGTAGTTGTATGTTATGCCCTTTTAATTGATCCCCAGTCCAGTCTGCTATCATGTTTCATTGTATTAGCTTTCAGAAGTTTAGATGATACAAAATGTATAAATTTAAAGTGGCAAAATTAAGGAGTTTTCCTTGTTGTATATGAAAACTCCTACCCTCTAAATTCTCCTCTAACACTTGAAAAATAAAGTGCCAAGGAAAGGAACGATATTCATTAAAGCATAAAACTCAATCAACATTCAGGTACCACAAGAAGAAAGAGAACAAAAGCTGGGAAATTATATTTATGCTTGTTGCTATCACCTGATATCCAACCCAAACCATATGGACACAAATAACCAATAAAGTATTGAAGAGGCATACAAAGAAATTTTATCTCAGCTGCAGCACCTCTCCACTCTTCCTCCTGAAGATGTTTCTGTTTCAATGGGATTTTGAATTTGCTAGAAATATTCAATTTGTTTATTAGAGGCAATGAAGCCTCTTCCTGATATGGAGACACTGAAGTACCTCCTGGCGCATTAGGGACAGCCCACAAACAAATACTCCTTTATTCTGTGACATCCCCTGGGTGAGAACAGGCTTTAAAATCCAGGTTCCCCATTTCCTGGCACTGGAGGGTTTAAATAGCTGTCAGGATGGGGCACACCTGTGACACCAGGTGAACTGGGGTCAGTTTGATATGTCTCAACACCCCTTGTCAAGGGCACGTAGGGGAGGCATGCACACGTGCCACATGCAGGAGGCAACCGGGAGAGGATGGGACAAAGCCCTGGCTCTGAGAAGGCTTTGCCTGGCCAATATTTCATGTCTCACATGGGAGAAGGAGCCAGCAGGAGAACACCGAAGACACTGTACCCTCTGGAGAACTTCTCCAATCGTATGGATGAAGTTCTCCACCCATGGATTGCGGTGCAACCTCGGACCAAGCCAATGCTCTCCTGCCAGAAGGGGGACTTTGGGAGAGGCCAAGGGGTGCAGAAGTAACTGCAACACAAGACTCTGGAATTTTTGGGTCTTGTGGTTTTGCTTTGGCTCTAACCAGTGGGGCTTTTGGGTCTTGTCCTTTTTGTACTACCACTCCTTGCTCACCCTCTGGCCAGGTGCTGGGCTGGACACCGCTCCCCTCTGAGCCTCATGTGCAGCCCATATCCTCCTGCATTTTCCCTCCTCCTTCTCCTTCTTCTCTACCCTTCCTCAGTAGTAGGACAACTTCCTTTTCTTCCCAATAAACCGTTCTCAGATGTGATGTCTTTTTTGACTTAATTTCACCCTAGACCATCTTTTATGAAAGAGCTTCTTGCATCACCCCTGACTCCTTGCCCAAAAATTATTCTTCCACAATACAAAACTATGAGTTTAAACGGTGATAACAAATATACAAAGAGGTTTTACAAGCAGCAGAGGCAGGGTTTATTGATAGATTGGTTTCTGCAGGAAAGTCTAAGTGTAAAATAAGCAGGAATTTCATGATGCCATTGTGTTTCCACTTTCCATGTTCCCCAGATCTTCCAGCTCTCACATTCAAGGAAATCATCTGTGCAAAGAGGACATTAACGTAAGTGTGCTGGCTTGGTATCATTCTGTAATGTTTTGGATGAGAGGGAAACATGGGAAAGATGTAAGGCTGTAGAAGAGGAGACTCGTTAGAGAAATTTACAGCAGCACATCACAATTGTCCATTCATGTTGTCCTAAAAATACTTGCAGCAAGAAAGAAACAATCAGAGAAAAACTAAAGAGATGTCTTAGCATTTAGTGGGTAATTGTATACAACTTTCTAGAGATCATAAAAAAAAAAAAAAAAAAACAGCCGAAATGGAAGGGAAATCCTGGTTGGTTCATTGTATGTTAAAGGTGCTGAATGTTTTTCCTAGTGAAACAGTTGAAACTTGGAGAGATGTGTGAAAGGAGACAGGAGAAGACACTGGAAATGTAAAATGATCATCAGGGCAGACAACCTTCCAGTCTGCACCATCATCTTTCACAAGTTCCACCAGTGCTGGCTCTGAGACTGGGCTGTTCACTTTTGGAAAGCTTTTCTTTATTGTTTTAATGAAAAATCACCATGGTTCTAATGGGAAAAAAATACCTTAAACAGATCTGTGACAAGAACTATAGGAGGGAGGAAGGACTCATTAAGTGTGAAGTTTGACAAGTGTTAGTGAAACAAAAGACCCCAGCACACAAGTTTAAATACCAGATAACTCTGTCACCCTCTGATTGCCAGGAGGAGTTAAAATTCAGGTGTCCTGTCTGGAAAAAGTATTACAGGAATATATTCTGAACTTTGCACGGTTCATTTTTTGTTACGAATTAGATCCATCATGAGATTTATTGAGATGCCTCATGTTTAATAAAATACTCATAACAGTTTGTGATATTTCACAGGATAAATAACAGGATTGTTAACTGTGTTTGTATAGCAGGTCTCAGGATAATAAATGGTTCATTCAATAATGAACTGACAACAAGTTATTCAGGTTATAAAAATACGGGAGATAAGAGTCAAAACAACAAAACTCAAAGGATCAGACATTGAGACAACCAAAACCAGGTTGCCCCATCATTTGAATTCTGAAACCATTTGAAATAAGAGGATGGAAATTTCCACATAGCATTTTCCAAGCCAAATCCACAACAGGACAGTGGAGACAACTGCTCTTTTATTTCTGACACAGCCCAAGACATCTCAATCTTCTCATGTTATTCAAATCTAATAAAAGATTAATATCCTTTTAGAATAAAATAATATAAAAGTATCTGAAGATAAACACACAAAAATTATTCATCCTGCTTCTGCCCCTCAAAGAACACATGAACAGAGAAGGTTCAATACATTTTTTAAAAATACATTCTTTAGAAAATATGAACAAGTGAAGACTCTCTGAGTATATTTGACTTCTAAATAAATTGCTTTCTTTTTTGGAATTGCTGAGAAGGCAGACACTCAGTGAGGTCAATGAGACTTACTGATTGCACAGTGTTACGGAAAATTAGGCTACTTATTTGGGAACTAAATATGGATGCTAAGGGCGTTCAGTAAAGTCACACTTTTGAGCATGTTGGAGCTGGCCTACATTTTTAAAGAAAACTTTGAGACTTTGAGCAATAACTTTTTGGAAGAACCAGATATTTATGATGCCCTTCGTAGCAATTAAAGGCAATTCACAGAACTGAAAAGATGATTTGGGTGAGGGGGGGAGGTGGCTTCAATTCCTGTAAGGAAATATCAATTTGCAACAAACTCAATTAGGGTGCTCCCAATTCTTACCAGTTTTGACTCTGAGATATTTAAAGGACAAGGAGAGGGTCCCCAGGATGGTATTTGATTCCCACCTATATGTCAGGATAAAAAATGATGGAGAAGAGACAACTTAAAGAGGAGGCAAGAAGGAAAGGGCAGCAAAAAAACTCTTTCTGTTATTGGTGTGATTGTTCAAATCCAAAGAACACTCTCCAAAAGTCATTCCCACCTATTTTGTCCGGGCCAGTTGATCTCCAAAGTTTGCCCGAATGTCAGCAAGAAGTTGAGATGTTCATGTTGTTTAATTCTTTGATGTTCACAACTATAAAATGACCAAATATTAATAAAAACTTCCCTCTCCCTCCCAAAAAAAAAAAAAAAAACCCACAAAAAACCCCAGAAAAATAAAAATGAATGTTTGAAATGGCCATTTCAAACTAAAACAACTGCTATTGCTATCAATTTAAGTAATCACTTTCCCAGCTGACAGATGCAAAGCTCTCCCTGCAGATAATGACTTTTCCAGCTGACGAGAGTCAGAGAACAGGAAGTGTATGTGGGGATAAGTGTTTGAGAATTAGAGGACAGCCAAAGTTTGTGGCTACCTGTATTATCTGCAGGAGGTTATTTTACTTCTACTGGCACATTTTTATCTGAAATAAGCATAAATGAAACTTTAAAAATATGTTTAGTGCAGCAGGATACTTTTTACAGTACTAGGCAATTTTAAAAGTTTTTCTTGTTCTTTTCTGCTTGAGATGAAACTCATTCCATAAGGCAGGAGCTTCAGTTTTCACCAGAGTTGTCACAGGGCAAGGAGAAAATGGTACATGGTGTTTGTTTCTGTCTGCACTCCAGCCAAACCTGTTCCCTGATTTCCAGCAGGGTTGTAAATTCAGATGCCTGCTGGCTAAAATAAATAAGAATCTTTTTTGAGACATGTCCCAAGGCAAGAACTGGCAAACTGAGCTATATTCATACCCTTCACTGTCCTGTGGAGTATTAAGGATGTTACTCCCAGTTTGCAAAAGGAGAACCTTAAGGCTTATCCAACACTTGGGGTATTTTTGCATGCCCTAAATCATCAGTGCTGTCAGATGTAGCTCAAAAGATGCAAATAATCAGCCAGTTCCTAAATGATACCTCAGCTGAGCTCTTCAAGACCACGTAGAGTTACCTGTCCAAAACTGGTGCTCTTACTCACCTGGCCATGACAGAGAGGACACATCATGCCCATGTGCATGTGAGAGAAAAATTTCTCTGTGCAGCAGGGAAGGAGAGGCCACATTAAACCTCTCCCTAAAGCTGTCAGGAGAAAATCACTGAAAATCTGATGACACTTTCAAGACCCATCTTTTTCCTGTAGACTAACATGTGAGACACCATTAAGTTGCCCTAAAATAACAGAACCTCCATTCTATGTCAGAATAACTCTGCTGGGCTGATCATCATAAAAAGTTATAACCCAACATCAAATTTTAGCTTTCACCAGGAAAGGGAAGGCTGAGGAACTTCAGTTACAAGTCTGTAAAAGTATCACCATAAGTCAGCACACATGACTGTCAACTGATATGAAATGAAATATTCCTATTCATGATGACAGACAGAATTTTTTATTGAGTTTGGCCAAATCAGAAGCAAATATTGTGGGGGTTTTAATCTTGTGTTCCCTATTCTCCAATATTAATATTTTAATAAACAACAGAAAAAAAAAACCCACAAAAAATCCAACAAACAAAAAAAACCCCCACCAATTTTATAAAGAAATAAAACAATAAAATTCTTGAGCAGCTCTATCAGTCTTCATGTGAATGACACCCCAAAACTACAAGAGCAGTTATAAGTTTTTCAATGTAACTCTTGCCGTATTATGTCTGTTTCTATTTCTTATCTCCCGATAAAATTTGCTTTTAAAGTTAAACTTCCCGCAGTCATAATAATAAATGGAACGTGAGGCTTGAACTCAGTGTCTCTGTTTTTTCTCTTCTGCTTTCACTGGAGGTATCAAAGGGTACACGAGAAAAGTAACAAAACACAGAATATGGAATGGAAATGAACAATTAAATTTGTGATAAGAACTAGAGAGAGAGAGAGACTCTGGAATATGTGTGGAGTGAAGTGAAATATGATCTCTTGAAAGAGAATATGTGAAGAAAAAGGCAGCATGCAAAAGTAGCAGCATTACATGTTCATACTCTGTGCTTCTCTCTTGTGAGACTCTGCCACATCTCACACCAAAATTTTCCTTCTATTTGTGTATCTTTAGCATAGGCTTTTTAATAAAAATATGGGGTTTTTTAATAACAGCAAAGAGAAAGGAGAAGTGATTGTAGCAAGATACAGAGTTTTACACATGAAAATAGGAATGCAAAATGGAAAATGTGATGGAGTCCCCATGCCTGGAGGTGTTCAAGGAATGACAGGACGTGGCACTCAGTTCTCTGGGGGGATCTGACAAGTCACAAGACAATGACAAGTCACATCTTGGACTTGATGATCTTGAAGGTCTTTCCCAACCTTAATGATTCTGTGATTCTGCAAAAGAGCAACCCCAGCCTTCCAGAGAATCTCCCAAGTATGGAAAATCTATTTCCTCATTAAACAAAATTCCTTATTGAAGTGTGAGGGAGGTCTCACAGCACACACTAATGACAGGAAAAGCAATCCAAAGCTCCACATATTGTTTTATTTACTTTTTTAAAAATTAAACTCCATTGCAAAGCTGCTTTGGCCTCACACCCATGGCATCACACTCTATTACTTCCCTTTCAAATGCATCTTGTAAAGTTTAAAAGCCTGTCCCTCCAAAAGCAGAGACCATACAAATACTTAAGGGGTTAATAAACTCTTCCAGTATACCAAAATCATAAGTTTTATACCTCAGCTCTGAGCAGTTGGAGCTCCTAGGAGAGGAGTAATTGCATTGTAGTAGTGTTAAGGCTTGATTTAGGTTTCTCCATGGGCAGGATGAAGTGTGTCTTACTCCTCAGGTGTGAGACTTGGCCACTCTGCCTTTTGCAATATATTATCCCAACACTGTCAGAAAATGCTCAGCAGCGCCAGTTCTTACTAAACTGGGTGTGTTATAATCCAGGGAAAGGAGGGGATTTCTTATGCCAACAACGCTTCTCAACCTTTACCTTATTACCACACTTCTTGGCTGCTCCAAAATAAAAATCTTTTAAGCTCTTTTTTTTTTTTTTTTTGCTTTGCTGCTTGTGTGTGAAATCTCAGATAACAGAGCCAAACGCAGGGAAAGTTCAGGGCGGTTTTACGACTCTGTTTTATCAAAAATTTTGATCTCCAAAGCCTGAATACACAAATTCGTGGCTGTGGGATGAGGTCAGTGAAACCACACCCATTCCCTCGACAGACCTTCCTTCTCCTTTAGTGGACAATTTTACGTGGGCTACAGAAATATGCCCTGAATGAGGAGAAGCACTTGCCCCTGGATTGAACGAAGTGCCAAGTAAATCAGGAATACTCTACGTGGCGGATTTCAGCTCCGTGTGTGCTTGAGACACATTATCTGTGAGTTCTGGAGGTGAAGTCCCTCTTTAATGAAATTCAGCTGAGCAGGAATAGCCTAGAAACACCAGCAGGAACGCTGGGGGAGAATGACAAGACAGGTTTGGCACAGAGGGATGCATGAAACAAAATAACCACAGTGAAGTTTTCCAGAGGAAAAAGATGTGGATTGTCTTGTAAGAGGAAAAGTGTGTGACACGAGGAACAGAGAGGAATGGCAAACACATGTCAAGCAGCACATTTTATTTACCTTTCATTAGCATGTCTTCCTAGGAGAAGGTTAAATACTCCAGGAGAGGGATGGGATTTTTCTTATGCTAACTAATCCAGACAAAAGTGAATGGAGATTTGCTTTCTTCGGCATTCATTGATATTAATTGCTTTATTGAACTAGCTGTGGGAACATGGATTTCCCAATGCCAGCATAAAGGATCATTATTTATAAGCTAACTGATCCCACAAATTCTACACTTAGCTCAACATTTCCTTTGGAAACACTGTAAGAATCTTTTTAAAAATCATTATATTTCATACTATTTCATACTTTACACCAGCTAAATGGTACAGGTTTTCCAGGAGAAGAAAAACAAGTGTTTTTAGGCTCACATAGCAGACTCCAAATCAGCTCTGAAATGCTGTATATCATTACATTTTCCCTCTCTTTAGTTTTCATTCTCTCCCTTTTCCCCTGACTTACAGGTGTCCTTAGTTACAGTCATCAGCAAAAACAAAACACACATGCAGGCTATAAATCTGTATTTGTGTACTAATTCATAAGAGTAAAATATCTTCAGTTGTTCCTTCCAATTTCCTTTCCCTGTTCGATTCATAATTGTGCTGCAGTATGTTGGGCTTAAGCTTTCAGGAACTTTACTTTGTCCCAAAAGGTTGGTTAGATGGAGACCTGAAAATGTGGATTCTGGCTTCAAGGGAAGATATTTAGCAGAAGAGAATCCAAAGCACGATGAAAGCAATTAAATAAACACTGGAACTTTTTCAAAGCACTAAGTTGTCACTGTAACCCTTTGGAGATAGATACGGATGGCTCAGTCCATCAGAGTTCATGCAAAAATATACCAAGAAGTTAATAAATTTGAAAGAGAAGCCAAGAATGAATGTTAAGTTCTTTTATTCCAATATATCCTAACAATGCTTACAGCATTGCTGCAGTAAAGCTCAGCTTTGCTGTTCAAAGACCAATTTTGGGGCTTTATGTGCTGGTTTAAATCATGGCAGAGCTGAACATGGTTTGCAAATTGCAGAGTGATTAATGTTTGTTTTACTTATACTCCTTCCTCTTTATGTCACAGTCAGAATCCTTCACCAAAGCCCCCAAAAGCAATCATTTTTGGCATAGTTTATATGCCAAATTTACAAGGTACAAAGGAAGAATGAGGATATACTTTATAGTCACAATCATTCTTTCTCTGCCAGAGAGAAAGAAAAAGCACTTTAAATGGCCTGAAAAGAAGTAAAATATCCTTGGAGAAGACACACTTGTCTAGAAAGGTCATATTATTGCACAGAATTAGATTAAAGCAGATCCAAGATGAGGAAACTTTTTGCCTGGGACAAGCAGAATTCCAGGATACTAAACTTACATTTGAGGATCCTTGGCCAGATGATATTGCTAGGTTTGCCTTATTAATGCAAAAGGAATAATTAAAAATATATATTTTACACAGACATTATTGACAATCTGTGTAGGAAAAGAGCCTCATGGTTGTGCTCATAACCAAAGGCTGGACCTGATAAACCTTGGCTAAAAGAGGTTGGCTCCAAAGCTCTTCAGCAGAATTAAAGTGAACAAGCAAAGACAAACATTTCCATTCTTAACCAAAGCATCCATCAAGTTTCTAGTTAAGGAAACAGTTTTGAGGATGGAATTTCTCAACTTCTCAGTTTTCAGCACCTTCGGAAGAGAGGACTTGTCCACATAGGGCAACCAGGACTTGATAAGTTGTGACTTGTTGGTGACCAGAACTTCAGAGAGGAAAAAAAAAAAAGCTCAGATGGCTTTTAGACAGAATAGGATCCTGTAGGCACAAAGCAAAGTACCCAGAAATTACCAGAAATCCAAAATTCTTCCAAATCCAAAACATGAAACAAAATTTTTAGCTTTTTTATCCAGACATTTCATGTTAGATCATTACCAGAAAGGAAGCACTTAGGATCCTCCTCTTCTCTGTCATTTCCAAGACAGCATTTTTTTAGCTCTTTCCTGTGTTCCCATTGCTGTTCCCTTTTGCAGAGCATTTCTAGGTTTTGGAATCTATTGAAATGAAGATTTAGTTGAGTTTATGTTGCCAATACATGTCTTAGTTTGATGTTATTTGTATGTACATGTGCAAGTGTGCACATAGACACTATAAACTTGAAAAGAGACCCTAGGCTTGCTGAGGTGCAACTGGTCACACTTTGTGCTCAGCTGAAATGTTCAAAGGAAAACCTAAAAAAAAAAAATCTTTACATCTTTTACTTGAATTGGGCTGGCATGGAAAATCGTGTTCATATTGTACTCATTTGTGGTCTGCTTCTCAGGAATTTTAGCAGATGACAATTCAAAGATAAATTTGCTTTAAAAATAAATGATGAAAAATAACTGGCTTTCCGGCTCTTATTTCATAATCTCGAAAGTATGTTCAGATTTATGTAATTAAAGTAGAAAATAGAAATCTAAAAATGAAACTCGGTTTTGCATTAGAGCAGTCGGCATTAATAGGATTCTTCTTCCAATTTCTCTGTTTTCTGCTGTAGCACTAAACTCCACCACGAGTGGGGGAATCGTGGAATACTGACCTGCTCAGGTTGTGATTGATTCCAAGGCCTATTAAAACATAAACATGCTCACAGCAATGTGCTTTACTGAGCTAAAGCCCAAAGTTGGGACACTTAGGAAATTTTTATTCACCTATTTATGAATTGTGGATTTTAGCACTCATTCCTTTCTGTAACTGAGATGAAAAAATAATACTAATTTTCTTTCCTTCACAAAGCAATAATTAGGTAGCTGACAGTGTCACTTTGTAACCCAAAAATAGTAAAAAAGGGCCAAACCAGCTCAAATATGATCCTGATCCTAAGGTCTGGCTACAACCTTAAAATCAGCTGTATCTCTATCTCTGGAGGGCACCAAATTGCACTGCTGGATGTGGAACTGAGAAGTAATTCCAGCTCTGGGGTTACCCAGCACAGGAGGGACATGGTGCTGCTGGAGCATCCAGAGGAGGAACCAGGATGATCAGAGGGATGGAACAGCTCTGCTGGGAGGAAAAGCTGGGAGAGCTGGGAATGTTCAGCCTGGAAAAGAGAAGCTTGGGGTGAGCTCATTGTGGCCTTGCAGGACCTGAAGGGAGCCTGAAAGAGAGGTGGGGAGAGACAATTTACAAGGGATGGAGGGACAGGAAGGGGGAATGGCTTCAAACTGGAAATGAGTCAGTTTAGACTGGATACTAGGACAAATTTCTACCCTGTGAAGGTGGGCAGGCCCTGGCACAGGGTGCCCAGAGAAGCTGTGGCTGCCCCTGCCTCCCTGGAAGTGTCCAAGGTTAGGCTGGAGCAACCTGGCACAGTGGGAGGTCTTCCTGCCCATGGTAGGAGTTTGGTATGGCATGAGTTTTAAGGTCTCTTCCAACCAAAAATCATTCCATGATTCTATGTTAATAGCTAGAAGATTCAGGGATGTCCCAAGAAATGTTCAAGATTCCAAATAACTGAGCAAGTGAAATAGCAAATAGAGCAAGAGAGCAGTTTTCAGAACCAAGAAATCTGTGGCTAAGTAAGATGGTGCAGTTTGTTGTTCCTCTGAGTATTGTCAATACAATGGAACTCACACCCGAAAGGAAAAACAAGCACAGTTCAAACAGGGAATCACTGAAAGAAGTAATGGAAAACCACAGTCAAATTTCACCCTGGATAGACCTCCAGTCAAATCTAAAATTATTCATTCAGCCTCTGCACTTTCAACAACTCTGAGGTGTTTGGGTGAAACATAAATTTTATATGGATTTGGAAAATCAATGGCTTGTGTTAATAGAGACATGAAACTGAACAACAATTTCATGAGCAAAAACCAACAGAAATAAAGTTTCTTTTAGTTCTCTACCAACTTAGATTTTCAAGCTTCCAAAACAATTCAATTAAAATTTCAGTGATGTTCTCATCCGTGGGATGGCTTCTTTCTCCTTTTCTGTAGGACCTGCATGTGCTGCTATGTGCTGCCCATCCCTTCCTGCCTATCCTTACACCCTTTTCCTGCTTTACCTTTCACCACTCCCACTTCATTTTCCATTGTTTCTTCAGCAATGTCACTTCTCAGGTGACATCCATCCTCTCCCTGCCACTCCTCCCCTCTTCCACACTGACATCACGTCCGGTCCAAGGCCATTCTTCCCATTTTTCCATACCTGTGACTTCCATGGTGGCAGTAAGAAATCAGCTTCCTTGAGAGATGACAATGTATTCATTTATTGGCACATATCTTAAAATAATTGAGACCTGAATAGAAATCTTGATATATGATATGAATATAACATGAATGACTGGATGATCTACAAATATAAGTCACCACTCAGTCAAGTTCAATATGGTGTCTAGTTTTTCACCAAATTATTTGAGTCAGGTTCCTTGTCTTCATGTGTGTTTTTGGAGGTTTTACCACTATAGGATTCTGACATAAATTATAGTCTTGGGATCACCAGCTATTTTGTTAACAAAAACAACAATAATAAAGCATAACAATTCCTTGTGGTAGGTTAATCTTTTAAGCTGTAAAAGTCTGGATTGATTTTTGAGTACTATCTCATCTCTTTTGGATGAGAAGGATTGGACAGATTTCTGGATAGTAAAAGTAAAAACTGAAATGGAAAGCTCCTCTTCCACTGGCCAAGCAGAGTGGAATTCCAGTACATGGAATCACCAGATGGTGTGGGTTAGACGGGGCCTAAAAGGTCATCTACTCCCCCTACAATCATCAGGGACACCTTCCACTATTATCCCAGGCTGCTCCAAGCCCTGTCCAGCCTGGCCTTGGACACTTCCAGGGATCCAGGGGCAGCCACAGCTTCTCTGGGTGATTTGTGCCCTCAAAGGAAAGATTTCCTTCCCAAAATCCCATTTATCCCTCTCAGCCTTTCCTCAGCAGAGGGATTTCACCCCTCTCATCATCTCCTTGTCCCTCCTTGGAATCGTCTCCAGCAGATCCATCTCTTTCCTGTGCTGGAGAACCCACAGCTGGACACAGTGGAACACTAAATTGTAGCATTAAAATTCAAAAGGCCATGTCAAATTGGAGAAAAGACTTAACATTCCCATTTAATTAAAGAAGGAAAAATACACCTTTTATGGTTAGTTAGGAATTACCAGGGTGTTAAATGCAGAACTGGGGATGTTCTTTTAAGGCAACAGCACTGTAAGAGAGTTCCAAAAATCAGAATCTTAAATGTTATGATACTGTAGAAAAAGGATACAAAACACCTCAGGAAGCCTATGGATACAAGTGGAAATAATGTGGAATATACTTCTGCATTCCTTGGTCTTGATAATACTTGATCCAACCATAGTGCTATAAGCAGTCATTAAATACTCAGGTCAAAAATGGTGTGGACAAATCAGAGACAGACTAAAAGAGAAGAGAGGGAATGATACATACAGGTACATCAGCATTTCAAGGGAAAAAATAAAAGGAAGGTCTATGAAAGAAGAGTCAGGGGTAAAATAAAAAAAGGAATAAAAATTCAAACACACCAAAAAAACCCACAAACAACCCTCTGGCTATGTTTTTATTTTTGGTGAAATTTCAGGGAAAAATAAATAAAAAAAGTATTTGGTTGTATGGAAAACATCCCTTGAAAATGAGAAACATTTTGTGCAATTTCATTAGGATTTACACCCTTTAATGTGAGATAGACTTAAAATCTATTTTTAACCAAAGAATCTTATTAAAGTAAGAAGATTGCCTGGTTTACTACTTGTAGTTGTTTCAAGCAGTGGTGGCTGATGATGCTCTTTATAAACAATAAGGAATAAATTTAAACAAGCTAAAAGATGTTTAATGTAAAAAAACTGCAGCTTGAGAAAAAAAATATGTTGTTGTGGATTGCATATTTTACATGCAATTTATGCTGCAGTTTCTCTTCATTAACCACATCTCACAGATTTTTCAAAGCACCAGCATGAATATTATTAACATGTGTTAAAAAATGTGTTTAAAATAATGTATAAAGCTCTGTGTTTAAAGCAAAACTTTAGGTATAATGAACAAGGGAGTCTGCATTTTATATATCGGTTTGTGCGTGTGTGTGATATATAACCCAGAATTTGTGTGCACAAATGCACATATATATTGCTCGTGTTTTAATTAAACTGAACTAGACCTTAACAAGAACGTCTAATTCATAATTCTCTCATTCTGTTCTGCAGATTCTTATTAGTTAAAGCAGATATAATCCATTCTGGAATGTGACATATAGAAATTACCAGCATCTTCTTTCCCCGTATTCCATTCCTTACCATTGGTTTCCTTTTGCTGCAGGAATCTCAGGGAATAACATGTAGCTTTCTGTTTTAATCCCCTTTGTATCCATCCTCCTGAAATTATATAAACATCTTTATTTATATCCACTATATTATATATCCATCTTCCATCCATCTACCAAAAATTGTTTTTTGGTAGATTAGTGTTGATAGAAACCATTGATCATGGAAGACACAGAAAATGACAAAACCCAAGAATATGAAGTCTGAGCAGCAACAAAAGACCATTTCTGGTCTTCATGCTTAATTCTGAGGCTGTCAGGGGTGAAGCCTCGGGAGCATTCTGGTTTAAGAAATCTTGGCTGATTCTTCAAGCCAAGAATTGGTCCTGCTGCCTGGACAATGCTGAATGGAGGAGAACATTGCCAGTGGATTCATGCTGTGCCAGAGTTACTGGAGTCAACACAGGTTCCAGGAAATCAGAAGTATTAATTGGCCCAATGAACATTACTATAAATAAGAATTTAATTCAGTGGGTTTATATCTCAGTGTGACCAGGTGATTCACCCAAACAAGAGGGTTTTTTTAGTGCCCACTGGGACATGGGACATGATTTAGACATGTGACAAGACTTTTTGCACCAGGATTTCCATGCCACACGTTGGAGTTGCCTCCTGCCTGTTGCACTGCACTTGTGCTTGCTCCCTAAGCATTTATGGAAAAGGCATGATCCGAGTCTCGAGTTTTTCCTAACATCCAAATATATTTCACTACCAAGCAGAGATGCAAACAAAGCTCCCATCAAATCACAAGCACAGCAGATACATTTATCTTCTCCCACTTTGTTCAAGAACCTCGGGTATCTTTGGTTAAATATTATTTCCGTTCTGGTGCATTTCTGCCCTTTACATCAGGCCATGTTAACCAACAAGAAGATAGCAGCTAAAAGTAGTGAGTTTCTCTCCTCTACCAGCAAGCAATCAAGTCTCTGAGGTCGATATGCAACCCCAAATTCTCGGACTAAAAGTTAAGGCAGCCTTTCCCTGGGGAAAAGCTAACTTCATTTCTAAAACACATTTGATTTCCCTTTTCTAATCTCTCTGTAGCCTTTTTACACTGCTGCGTGCTTTAATTTTGCTTTCAGTCAGAAGTTTAAAAACTTTAGCTTCTAATAACTGGAAAAAAATGGTTATTTAAAGATAACTGCAACTTGCTTAACATGCCAGACTATCATATGCTCGCTGCTTTGAAGCTGCAAATTAATGACGAGCAGGAACAGTGACTATCTTTCAGAGGAAACTGACCTCTTTCTAATGGCTCATCGCTAATGTCATCTGTCTGCTGCATCTCATTATGGGAATTTCACGGAGTAAGAAAGTATCTTAAGGCTGTGCACAAATAAAAAGGACCTTCTAGTATTGAGCACTTTGAAAATTTTTGATCTCTCAAAATACCTTCCTTAGATACTGGTTTCCCCTTTTGTGCATGGCACGCTGCTTATGTCATCTATTCTCTGTGACTAATTATGTTAATTTTGTGCCATAAAAGTAACTGAAGGCTGTTAAGGAATAAAAGCTTTTGAGTGGCCTTATTTCATAAACACCCCTTTTGAACAAGGCGCATTTAGTCATATTTGCAGTAACAGAAAGAGTCTTGTGCTAAAAATACAACAAAGGCTCTTGAATATGGCCATTTATTCCTACTTTATTAGGTAATTTATGAAAAGTATGAAGGGAAGCCTTTTTGTTACTATAATTTGCATAAAGCTGGTGCCCCATTAATGAGATAACTTCCTGCCTTTTGTGTACCACCAGCTGGAAATAGAAATATAGGAACTTTTCTGTCTCCCAATTACTTAACCTGCTGAGTTCAGAGTTGGAGAGCAAACAGGATTCATATCAGTCAAAGAAGTTGATTTCTGCTGTTCTATCTGAAATATTTTTATTTAATTAAGGAGCCAATGAAAGTGAAACATTAAAAATACACCAAAAGTCCATCAGCTCCACAAGACCAAGGCTTTAGACCTGTGCTTCAATTCTGCACCTGTCTTTTTTGTGCTGTCAGTCATGATTAGTTTTGCTCCAGACTAGATCTATCACAAATCAAGGCAGACATCTAAACCAAACAGTTTGAAGGGCTGTGGGTGCCAAAGGATGCAGATGGGTTCTACACATAATTTAAAAATCACCTAGAAACTCAGTTGGCATCCAGGGCTCAGACACTCTTGGAAATCCCATTAATTGCCTCTGGTGTTAACACTTTAGATATTGTGATTACGATAGAAAACTCCCTGCTCCAAGAGGAGCAACTGAGCTTTTCCCAATGAGAAGAAAATTCCTCCTCTACACCATGGATTTGTGTGCCAAAAGTTCAATCTGCCCTTGGATTGGCTTGTATGGAGCACTGATTCTTGTCACCCTGCTTAGAAACAGAGATATTCACATTAGCATTTCTTTTTTTCATCAGTTTTCCAAGTTAATAGCATCATTTTGACTGCCGAATTAAAGGTATTGTTTATCAATTGTAGCATTTATACATGAGGTGATAACTTAGCCATAAAATCAATGGACCAGCTCTCCTATTTAGATATTTTTTTTACACTGTTTACTATCTCCAAATTTATTTCAAGTGGCTTAATTATAATTAGGATAATGACAAGTCCTTAAAAGTGTGCTGAAATGTAGGCGGGATAAAAAAAAAAAAATCCATGTGCATATAAAAGGAGTTTAAACTTCAGCTGCACAGCCTTTGTGCAGTTTGAGGTCAGTCTGTTGGAGCATTAAAAATTATTCAGTGGTCAAGTTGCCTGATTAGCCCTACCTGCCTAATTTGTTAAATCTGAATAAAAGGCATCTTTTGATGTGGAATAGAGCATGTGAGAGGTTTGTGCCACTCTTTGGTTGCTCTTTGGGGATTCCCTGCTTTCCCATTGCAGGAAAGCTGCTCTCATCACATCCAGCTCTGGAGGAGGAAAAGGCAATCAAAATCACCTTTCAGGCAATCCAATGGATTCAGTCCCAGTTTTAAGAGTCCACAGACACTCCCCTGTATATCTAAACAAATCACTGCAAACCCACATATCACCTCATCTAGTTAAAATATGGGTATATTTAGAGTAGCTGCAATAGAGTTTCCACTGTCATTTTGACTATGAGCTAAACCACTACTGCTGACAGGCTAAAGGTTGTCACAGTCAAGGTCCTAATTGCTCTACAAATTGCAGCCTGATGATAAGATCCATCTCCCCTTGCCTGAGGCTGGGGAGGAAAGTCTCCAGACTGGGGAGGAAAGCCTGCACAGGCTCCTTTCAGGGGCAGCAGAGACATGCAGACACCTCCAGACTGGGATCCAAAACTTCAAATGTGCTGATTCATTCTCCATTTAGAAGCCTTGAGTGCAGGCTTAGGAGGCATGAGCTGAGAATCCAATTATTTTTAGCCCAGTTTGCACTTAAAATAATGGTTTAAATTGTGTCTGAAGGGCTGTCTGAATTTGAATCTTTAAGTAGCTAATAATCACCTAATTTGCTGCACCAGTGCTGTGTTTCTACCTGTAGCAACCAATGAAGCCCACAGTTTTTCCCAAGCAGCTTTCTGCCAGGCTTTTCTCTGACACATTAGTGACACTTGTTATTTTGTGCTGAAAAGTCGGTGCTAGAATGGGATACTTTGCTAAAAGACTGCATGAGGAAAAAAAAAAAAAGTATTTCAAGGGCCTGATAAAGACTTGGGAGGAAATGAAGAGTTATAATTCCCAGTATAGGACATTTGCTGGATTAATATGGTTGTGGTGCAGCAGCTCAGGCAGGCTGGGAGCATTTAGAGATGTCAATAATGTCGATTTTCTCTTGTGTGTGAAATATTTTCAAGAAGAAAAACCCATGGCACCAACCTCATGTGTCAGAAGGAGGAATTCCGTGGAGACTTCTGGCCAGAAGAGCAGTTGGGCAGCTTCCAAAGTATCCAGAACATCCAGAAAAAGTGACTGCTTCCAAAACACCTACACACAGAAAATCGTCTTGTAGGGTTACAGAATAACATAGGAATCACAGAAATAGATCTGGGAGCATCTCTTGGGCAATACTGGAGCATTTTTTTTTTTTTTTTCTAGACTGACATCAGGCTAAGGCACTTAAAAATCTTTCACTCCTGACAATGAATAAAGAAATTATTAATTCAGAGGGTTTTCTTTCTCCCCACTCTCAGACATCAAGACTTGTTATTTTTCCCAGGTAAAAAGTCTTTCTGACCCTCTCATAAAACAATTTCCCTTTCACATTTCTCTTTACTTGGAGTCCTGCAAAGGGCTTGTCCAGGCCCCCAGGAGAGGAGACTTGTCCCTGGGTGATGTCCCTGATGTCCCGAGGGCCTTTTTGTGCACGAGCCTTGTTCCAGGCAGCCTCCTGCACTCTTCAGGTTGGCTTCATCCGTCATCCCCTGGTCCTGCCCGCGGCGTTATCCAGCCAGAGAGGGAAAGGTCAGGGAAGGTGATGTAAGGGAATGAAGATGCTCCCACTCCTCTTCCTTCTCCTTGCTGCCCACAGGTTCCAAACCTCAGCCAAGCACTTACCTGGGAGTTATTTTTGCATGTACCTGGTCCAGAATGGTGCCAACCTTCCAGATTTTTCCCCAGCTGCATCACAGTGAGAGGTCAGCTGCTGTGCAGAGAAGGGAAAATAGAAAGAAATGAATCTTTATCTTCAGGAATGTAGGAATTTGCCTAGAAAGGCTTTGGGTATTCCATGTTTAAGATTCAGTGGAATACGAGTCTATATAAAACTTGAAATAAAAGCAGCCCATTGACCTATTTAATGGGACTAGTCATTAAAGCCACAAGAGCCAAGGAAAAAACAGCCTAATGAGGAATTAAAAAAATAAAAGAGGAATAAAAAAACCCCCACCCTTCTCCATGCCCACTAGCCCAGGGCTAGCTTAATTAAAGTCAATGTAGAAATCTGAAAGAATCAAGAAATAAACAGTTAAATGTGTTATTTTTATCCCCATATTCCTGTCTGCTCATTCTCTGTGATTTGTTTCATTCTCATATAAAGCAACAGCCTCTTGTTTGCTTTTTATTCTCTGCCTAGTTTGGATAAATATAAACTTTGCTAGGCAAACCCAGAAAATCAGTTGTTACCCTGACTGTGGAACTCTGATGAGGATTGTTTTGCGATTCTGATAATTACAAATATTTATAGTATGTGGTTTCAGAGGGCAGCACTAATTGGACAACAGTTTCTGGACTCTCTTCTCAAAGCACTTAAATGATAAATCAATCACCAAAGACAGATAATATAAATAAAATGATAGACTGGCTTTCCCTCTCTCTTCCTTTCTTCTGATGTACAAAACAGCTCCAGTGAACTGTCTGTGGCCAGGAAGCCGGGCTTATGCCGGGGTTAGAATGTTGTTATGTCTCTTTACAGTGATTTGGGAGACTAGAGGGGAAAAGTTTGAATCAACAAATATTTTCTACATTCCTACTGGTAACTCCAAGACTGGTTTTCAGGGTGTTGTTTGTTTTTTTTTTTTTTTTCCCCCCTCCCTTGTCTGTTACAAGTTATGATGTGTGGATGAAGGCTTTTTCCCATGCAGTAATGACTGTATACTGAGATTTCAAGGGGCTGTTCATGACAATCCCATTTTCTGTGTAATTTCATGGTTGTCTTCTTGAATGAAGATATTGGCTGCTCTGAAGCAGGAGGTCAGATGCTCCTGCTCCCTTTCAGTATTGTTCCGGAGTATGTTTCCTTTCAGCTGATGAAAAGTAATTCATCATTTACACCCTTGAATTCTGCCAGCGTTTTTTTGAACAAGTTTTCTTTCCCCGTGGTACCTTGGGCCCATGAAAGAGATAAATAGGTTCAATACAACGCCGGGCCCCGGATCCTGGGAGCAGGTTCGGCCTTGGAGGCCCCGAGCTGCCCCTTTCTCATGATGGAGTTTGTCACCTTTCTACCTCGGGAAGTCAAATCCTGTCGACTCAGTCATCTCTCAGCCTCTCTGAAGTGGCTTTGGCACCCACTGGGGCATGTGAGCTTAAAATTGATTTTTATTTTTTTTTAAGATCTGTCAAGTTCCCTTAAGGGAGCGGGCAGACAGCCGGCCCCGAGCCCGCACAAAGCGCTCAGTGTCCGGCGGGCGCCCGCGGAACTTCCCTGCCGGCAGAGAAAACCTTCCTGCCTCCTGCCCAGAACCTCACTTCTCCTTTCATTTGAGAAATAGAGGCAGCCAGGCTGGCTAGGTCACCCCTTGGAAGCAGGGATGCTCCTGGCTTAGGCACAGACCCAGGTGGTCACTGCTCAGGACAATGGGGTTATGTCCCCCACGTCCTGGGAATGTTCTGCACTTGGCAAATAATTCAGAACAAAGCCCCACAAGCCCTCAAAAATCAGTGGGCAGGTAGTCGCCAGCAGGGGAAATTGGGATGCAAAGGGAATTAAGATTCTCAGCTGAAAAAGAAATAAATGTGCAGATATATACAGATAGATAGATATAAAATATAAAAATAGGTGGATATAAAAATATAAAAAATATAAGTTGATTTCTAGAAAAAGATACCATATCGATTCAATTTTTATGTTTTCATACGTACATAATGTATATTAACACATATTAATATACATTATATAAATATATATGTATATTAATGTATATTAATATATAAACCTCTAAAATATATCTACAATAGATATACATCATATATACTATACACGATATATATAGTGCACATATATAATGTGTATATAATAAATAAATAGTATATGTTGAAGTATATATAGCATTTATTGTGTATATGTACACTATATATACTATATATTGTCTGTATATACTACATATTATAATATATATTTAGTATGTACATACAAAATGTAATATATGTATTATATATGGATATATATGTGTATTGTGCATATATAGACATTATACTATTATATATATTCAGAATGTAACAGTGTATAATAGCTAATATACTACTTATGTGTAATACAACTTTAGATCACTAATATCTACATATTTAATGCATGTCCCATTCTTTAAATGACACAGGTGGTTGCAGCAAAAGATATCCAAAGGCAGGACTGCTGACTGCAGGAAATGAAAATCTCTTTGCAGAACGAGGCTTCAACTCCCAAAAAATTTTGTTCGTGGTGGGCAGGTGGGGCAGAGACTGCATTTCCCACACTGGGGCCACTCCACAGCCTCACAGGCATCTCCATGAGCATTTCAGAACCAGATAAATAAATTAATTTTGAAGAAAAGCAGATTTGTTCCCTGTTAAGGAAAAAGAAAAAAAACCCTTGTTACAGTAACACCTCTGAAAGGGGCTCAGTCTAAGCAATAATTTCAGTGCAGTAATTCCAAGTTATTCCTCAGCCTATATTTAAGCATTCTCAGACACAAAGAGCTTTAGCTATGTAACCCTTTATTTGTTTTTTTCAGTAACTTTCTCTTGTTTGGAGTAGTCCTCTAGAGGAGCAAATAATCTTTCAAGCTGATCAATTCTTGTTGATTTTTCACTCAGTGCCCAGGTCTAAAATGTGGAATATTCCCTGGTCTGGCTTTTTATTTAAATACTGCACGGTTCCCTCCTCCCTTTGCTGCGAGTGTTTGATATTTTAACAAAAGTATCCTGTGCATCCACATTACCAGCACACGTCTGGGTGGGCAAAAAGGTTGGTTAATCTGCTGCTGTCATGACAGCAGGGGGAGCAAAAATCACTGCGTCGGGGGGAATTCACAGTGATCCTGTCTATTAAAAACTCACTTCTGCAAAGAAACAGGCATTTCTGCAGCAAACAACTCGTGTATGCACTTGTGATCACCAGCCAAACTCAAGCTGTAGGGCTATCCCAACCTCTGCTATGCAAACCTTTAGCAGAAGCCAACAGCAGCTAGAAGTAATTACAGGTTTGAGACAGAAGTCAGGAGAGAGCTGGGATGCTTTTAACTCATGAGGGGAGTGTTGGAACTCCCTCTGGAAGGAAAGGGGGACAGGGAATATCTGCAGCTTGTCTTTTATTTTTATTTGAGCTGCATGATGTGCTGCAGGGGAGGGAACTGCAGCACCCCCCCATGCCAGGAGGCCTCTGGTGCTTCACCTCCAAAGGTTTAAGGTCAGAAAAGGCACTGGTGGTGCCACAACCCTGGTCCCAGGAGCAAATGATACAAGACTCAGTAAGTGACATGATTAAGTTAATATTAATATCCTGGAATATATCCACACTTCCTTCTGCTTACACTTTTCTTTCAGAGTTCTGGGTTACCCTGATAGATTTTGTGGTTATGCCCATAAGCAATGCTACCCATAGCTCTGGTTTCCTTTAAAGTTTGATTGACTCTTGGAAATCAGATTGATTTTTTTTTTTTTTCTTTGCATCCCTTTTTGCCAGTCAGAACAGGTTAAAGGATTATGAGCTGGATAATGTGATATCTGTTGTGTTTGTCACTTCCTCAGGTGAGGCTGCATGTGTTGCCACAGAAAGGAAAACCTTCCTCCTTTGTTCAGCAGCTCTCCATCTGCCCAGCCATCCACCCATCTGCCTCTGTGTATTCACACACAAAAATAAAACCTGCTGAACAAATCCACCATGCCTTTGTCCACACTACAGTGATTTTTGGATCTATTTTTCCTTTCAGTTTGCTGGAGTATATTCACAGGATATTATTATCATCTCAACTAATTTTTTTTCTGCAGTTAGCATTCAGCATTTTCTTTTTGCTTTTCTAATTAGCCTTTCAGTTTGCTTCTGCTTATTTTCTGTAGCTTTTTAACTGCTCCACCTTACAAGATTTGGCTTTTTTTTTTTTCCAACACCTTGTGCTTACTGCTTATCTTGCTCTTTACTATACAACTCTACTTAGCCACATTGGGCATTGTTACCTTTATCCTTCTTTAGACTTAAACCAGGATGAATTTCAAATGTCCTCCAACTGTTTCTGAAATATATTCCAATTTTCTTCAGTAGATTTACCATACATTATAATAAAATCCTGATAAAAATTCCTTAGCACACTCTGCACTCCCTGAAAGTCAGCCTGCCATAAGGCTTGCATTGCTTTTTGCTCCTCAACAAATACTTTAAATCAAATGATGTCAAGATCACTGGATCTTTCATACCTCTCCAGTTCAACACCCTTTATTACCCTTGGCTCAAACCCTTGAATTAATTCAAATAGTTTCTGAAAGACAATTCAATAAGGCCCACGAGGAACTGGAGGCAATCCTGTGCTGGCTTTAGAGACGTGAGTATTCCCTCCCTACTTCTACCTTCTTGCAGTCAATAAAGGAGTAATTAAAAGCCATCTTATCAAAGTTCTGATGCTCTTGAAGGCCTCTCTCATCTGTAAGCAAAGACCTAAAAGTTCAAAGAAGCCTTCAGAAAACCACCTGACTACCTTTATTGTGCCTAACTTTTATCAGCCTTGACATTGCTATGTCAGCCAAAATACTGGCAGCACTTCCCTCTGAAGACACTCATCTCCCAGGAATACTGATAGGGCTCCTCCTCCATCTACCCTTCCTCTCCACAAACCCCAGCCCAGTATCTCAAAAACCTCAATTTCTTTCCTCAACCATATCTATGCTATTCCAATAATATCATGCTTATCCTTGATACTCAGAGTTATCATTGATAAGTCTTTGATGTAATAAATCCTTGATATAGTATCATACTTATCCTTGCTATAAGATATAATCAAAAATGAAAGCAGAAACTTAAGATACAGAGTAAAATATATTACTTGCCAATTTTCCACAGTAACTTTTCATCATTACTCCAAAATTACTTTTTAATGCAAAGAGTAGTTCCAATCACATAGAGGCCCACATGATTCAGATACTATCATAATCACAATTAGATTACATTACTGCAATCAGGAATAGAGATCATTAAGAGAAAGAATATAAATTGCTTTAGTTTTACAAGTACTGAGCTAGCAAAATTATAATTAATCTCCATTTATAATCTTTTCTTTCATAGAACTGCAAAGCATGCTACTTTTTTTAGGCCATCAATACAAATTAGAACTAAGTAATAAAGCCCTAACTACTACTACTGTGCAGTTCTCAATCGTAGAAACTTTCACATTACACAGAAAAGGCTTTTCATGCAAACAGTGCCCTCAGCACAGAGGGGTTTTCAGTGCAATAAGTCCAGCCATTTCTACAGTCAGTTTGCTGTTTATAACACAAAATGCAATCAAAACTGTCTATCCCTCCTCAGAAAAATGGATATGAAGTCTGCTTCTGAAATTGGATGATATGTTTTGTGAGAGATGAGACAATAATGACTTAGCAGCAGAGGGGGAAAAGAAAAAAAGATAAATACGAGATTTCACAAGTTTTCAGAATTTCCACTAAAAAGCAGATCTGCAATGCTGTCAGGAGCTGTGAGATGGCAGACGAGGCCTCATCTAACTCCAGCACATGCATCTATATGGAATATACACAGCTCTGATTGGAATTTTCAAGCTTGCCATGCAAGTTTTCTCTTCATTTTAATTCTCAACTTTGAGGAAACAGAACAGCAAACCCAGCTGCAGCATTAACCACGCACTAAATATTCTTCTAGACCTAAACTTTACCCTCCCTGACCAATAAGAAAATAGTTACTTGGAAGGAAAAAATGAAAAAAGTAAAATCAAAAGCAGCCCATTTTTAAATGCATGAGTAACTTTATGCCTTGGTTTTATGGTGCAAACCAACCTAAAATAATTGTTGGGGTTTTCCTGCTTAAATGATCATCCCAGAGAGAGCTTGCCTCGTGCTGGCTGTGTGGCAAAGGAATGAGGTTTAAATGCAAGTGAAACAAATCTCCAGGAGAGCTATGGATTCCCTTCAGTTTTCCAGTTCTTGGGAGTTAAGTTCTGAGGCAGTAACTGCAGGAGAAACTACGAAACAAAGAGATTCACAGAAAAACAGAATGGCTTGGGTTGGGGATGGTTTTGGTTGCTCCAAGCCCCAGTGTCCAGCCTGGCCTTGGACAATGCCAGGGATGCAGGGGCAGCCACAGCTTTTCTGGGCACCTTGTGCCAGGGCTTCCCCAGCCTCCCAGGGAACAATTCCTCCTGACTGCATGGAAATTTGTACAGCGGGGAATGTGGGAACCAACCTGCAATCATGTTGACCAGTTCAAATACCCTCTTTCATCTGCTGCAAATAAACAGCATCCGGGATGGCCTGGAGAAGCCATGGGGAAAATCAACGAGTGAAGTCCACTTTCCATGGGGAAAGGCACACTGGGATGCTTTGGGTCTCTAGGATCCAGGGCTGCCTGCTTCCAGGGTATGCCCAACACAGGATAAAGCCAAATGAGTGATGGCTTTGGATCTGTACTATTTGTGAGCTTCCTGGAAAAAGCTAGATAATTTCCAGGAAAAAACCCACCATGGTTTGCTGTTTCCATTAGCCCACGAGCAGTTACAAATCCCAGCTCCATCCCACCTAGTCCTCATCCAAACCACCAATGAGATGATTGATAATGCTGAAAACCAACTTTCACACTATGGCAGCTGTGACCAGGCAGTTTCTATATTACTTTAAAAACTTTCACTCTTAACAGCAGCTAATTCCCATCTAATCTGAATTCTTTAGTACTTTAATTCCCTGCATCCCATCCTCAGCACCCAATGTTTTATTGAACACAACCTCCTCGCTCCACTGCTTCCTCAGACAACAGAGCACTTCCTTCCTTTGAACTGGTTTCACTCAAACCCCTCCTCTTCTGGAGCCTGCTTTCCTTGCTCCTGCTCATCAATAATTGCTGAGTGCAGCCTCTTAAAGCGTTAATACATGGAAGTTATAATATAAATCCACATTTCCACTCTTCCTCAGCAGTTGCCGCAGTTCAGGTGGGGAGCAGCACACTCACTGTCTCATTTCTTTAATGATTTTCTCTTGTGGAAGTAATAAGGAGCTGTTCTGTGTGACAAGTGCCAGGCACAGATGTCCCCATGGGACATGGTCCCTACAGCTGGCTGGGACCAGGTCAGCTGCTTCTCACAGAGAATTTCCTTTCCCCCCAAGTTCAGCAGTGCTTCCAGGCTTAAGTGTGTCTGAACAAAGGCAGTTTTGGATGACAATCTTGGATGTAGGCCTTTAAAAATCTTTGTACACTCTATTTCAGATATGCAAATGCTCTTTTGGATATGGCTCTTGATCAAGTTTTCATGAACATCCACATTCCTCTGCTGAAAAGCGTGTGAAATCAGTCATCTACCAGACTCATGCAGAAATTGCTTGATTTCAGTTTCCTTGTCTGCCTTTTCTATATGCCTGAAATTGTCTTTATCATCTCTGTCTATGCACTATTTATATTAAAATGTTTTTCTTATCTCCTATAACCAATTCAGTTTGGGTCAACATTAAAACCATTGCACTCACTTCAAAGAGAGCCAAAAGGATGCAAGAGAAATCTGAGGAGAAAATTATGAGCATTTGTAGCATCCAAGAAGCAGAGAAAACCAACATATTTGCTAATGTTTTTTAGTTAAAAAGTGTATGCAGTAGTGTATTAATTAAATGAGCAAATAATATTTAATCTAAAAAGATGCCACAGACACAGAACTGGCAAAACTCTTAATGAATGTTAAAATGTAATTCACACGCTTATGTTAAAACAGCTGAGGGGATACACAAAGTTAGGAGTTTCTGCTTTTGGTTTTTGGGCTGTTGGTGGTTGGTTTGTGTTTTTTTTCAAACCTGCCAGCAAAAGAACACACTCTCAGTGATATGTCAGAGAAAAAGTTGAAACACCAGAAGGCCCATGGCAAATTCAGGGAACAAAGACTCACTCATACAGAATAAGAACGAGTGGTGACGTACAGCATGCTATTAACTCAAGGTGTTTCTGGAAAACTCAAGGTGTTTCTCAACATCAGGCAAACACATTGATGTTCTTACACCTACGAGTTTTCTGCCTGGTATGGTGGAAAAGGAGATGTTGAGCTACTGTTTGGTGGACATAGTGCTGGAAAACAGATAAAGATAAGAGAGCTCCAGAGTTAGCCTGGGTATAAGAAGATAAAAGCCACTTGCATTAAAAAATGAGGATTCTTCTCCAGAAGAAGGAGAACTTTCCAGCTGCAGCACAGAGCCATGTGTAGGTCAGGTAAATAGATGGAGTAGGCAATCTGCTTTCAGGTGAGACGCCACAGTGAAATAAATCTCCTGTTCCAAGGAAAATCATTAAAGGAACAGATAAGAAATCAGTGTGGTACTCACTATTATCCACACTGAAATCAGTAGGGAGGGGGTGGTGTTTGCTTCTCTGTGGGTCTTTTTTAGGAGAGGTCCAGTTCTTGTAGGATCTGGTGCAGAGCAGTAGGAAGCTCTGCAGGGACAGCTCAGGGAGAGCTGGACCACTCCAGCACCTTGCTGCAGGGAGGGAAAAACAATGCAGTGATTACACAGGAGATGTGTCAGCGAGCTGTGTCTATAGCATTAGCCCCACTAATCCTCTCCCTAAGTCGGACTTGTCTCGTGATGGACAAATTATCCAGCTTAGTGAGGTGCCTGGGATGGTGATAGTGTCTCAGTCCTTCTGTTCCCTTGGTTCTCAGAGCTTCCTTTCAGCTCCTCAGAACACTCAAACACCCTCCCTTTGCAGAGCACTGGAGGTCTCACAGCCCTTATCCTCTGCTCTTTGGGAAAAAAAAAAAAGAAAAAAAAAAAAAAGGAAAAATAGAACTACTGTCATAAAAAAGTTAGCAAAGTGTCCAAGTGCAAATGGAGGTTTGAAGGGGCACAATCTTGAAATGAGTAAATTCCAGGCACCTAATGTAAATGTGTGCTAGATATTCCCATTCCCATCATATGGGGTGGGAAATCCCTCTATCTCACATTAAAAGGCAATAAGAGAAGCCAAGGTAAGAGTGAGACAAATAAATCTTAATTTCCTAAAGATTATGCTTTACCAGTTCTTACACTGGACTTCCCAGTTTCTCAGTGTTCCATAAACATTAAGTTGCAAACTGTCAGTAAACTACTCTGGTAAACACCACCCTTGGTACAGTGATGTGCACATAAAAGTGTGAAATGAATGTTCCTTACGCAGCTATCATTTGGTATATTTTTAATTAATTATAGTTACAGAAGATTGAAAATATTTGGGTAATATAGGTAAACAAAGAAAAATAATTACATTCACCTTATGTGAATAAGGTTAAAAACTTGTGGTTTTTTTAAAAGTCAAAGTAACAAAATTTTTGTGGCAGCTCACCAGAGTTGTGGGTTTACCATCAACACATGTTCAAATTAAAGTTATGTGGTTTTTTTAAATATACAGTTTTTTTGAGTGGGAATTAATTTAGGGAGCTCCATCATCTGTACAGTCTAGGTCAAGCTCTCTCTGCAATGGCTCCTTCTGAATTAGATTAATAAATGGTTTAGTGACCAAAATGCTATCTTAAAAAATTAAGAATACTCTCTCCAAAAGCCTAGATTTCAATACCAGAAGGGTTCAGGCAGTCCTTTATCATTCAGATGCAGATAAATTGAGTCCTTGCACTTTACTCCCTATCTCTCTCTCATAAAATCTAAGTTCTGTCTGTCCTACGTAGATATTCATGACATTTTCTCACAAGAGCTGTGATTTACTCCAGTGTCTTCAGCCAAAAATATTTCTTCTCCCCTCTGTTCTGTGTTATGTGCTTGACTAAAATTAAGTGGAAATAAGTAGGATGGTAGTGGGAAAAGGAAAACAGCAACAGAAAGGCAATATTGCCAAATATATACATTTTTCCATCTATTTTTTAAAGAGCTGAAAATAATATTTTTTGCTCCAAAAACCCCGAAAATGTAAAAATCAGAAATGCTTTATAATAATAAAACTTTTTTTTTTTAATGAGGAAGAAAATTCAGAGATATTTTACCTTATAATTTCAACAAAACCAGACAAAAAGCTGAAAGAGATGAAGGACTGGGAATCATGCCTTGAAATGAAAGTTTTCTGAATTCAGAATTTCTGAAATGCAAGTTCACACAAAATGGTCTAACCTGTAACATGAATAAAGCTATATATTGCATCTGCTGTATATACAGTATATATCATTAGATAATATGGAAATTCACCCTTCTTAATTGAGTTATAACAATACATTTGCTGTTAAAAATAAAATCTATAATAATTCCTCTAAGAAAATTATTTAGATTATTTTTCTTTTCTTAAGGACTATATTGCATTTTATTGAATAATACAATTCAAGAGAAGCTATGTCCCAAAATAAAATGGCATTTGAAAGAGAAAGTGTAGGTGTGTATTTTCAGGGGAAAATTATTAAAGCATCAAGGCTTCTGTCAAGGATGGCAAGAGACTAATTCCAAATAAATTGAATATGTGCTTATTTTGTTCATTAATCCTGAAGATAAAATTAAGTAATTTTAAAGAATTAGTTACTTTTTGCATAAATTCACTACATAAATTTAAAAAAAAAAAAGAGAGAGAAAAAATGGCAGGACTTTGTGACATTTTAGAAGTGAAACACCACAAATGAAATAGAAGCAATTAGCTGAAAATCAATTTGATTGTCCTCCAGGTCTAGGGCTGAGGTACAGGTCAGAAATGTAGCTGTGTAAATAAAGCTTTAAATACCCAATAAAAACAGCCATTCTGGAAAAGAGGAGAAGAATCTTATTTATGCCTTAATTAAAATCTGATAATGCAGGGGGAAAAAAATAAAAAGCCAAATTTGGGATTGGTGCAATGACCTGAAAATGGGTCCTGTCTCCATGAAGAAGATCTATTGTGTCCCAGGAGAACGTCTGAGGATGGGGCAGCTGAGATTTCTGCTTCCTGCTGTTGTGTATCCCATGAATGCAGGGGTCATCGAGGGGTTAGTGAATCCCTTGGGAGCTGAAACGGTGGGAATCTGCCAGTTGAATTCTTCCTGGTCATCCTACACCTGAGCACAGCCTTCAGCTTTCCTGCTGAACCCTCCTTGTAAAATATTCCCTCCTCCCAAAACCACCACAGCTCTTCTTGCAGGAGTTTTTTCTTCAAATGAAATTTCCACCAGGTTTAATTTTGCCCATAATTATTCACAATGGAATTATTTATGGATTGTTCAGGAAATATAATGTGGGGTTATATCCTGCAAGTAAAAGATTTCTCTCCTGGAAAAGTCTGGCATCTCCTGGTAGCAAACTTTGTCGGATTTGATAAGACTGTCCCCTTCATAAAGCAACCTGGAAACTAAAGATAATTAATAATCTCTTTCAGCAGTGTGGGTGAAATTATTCCAAATTACTTTTACTTGTCTGTGAAACCTGCTATACCTTTGAAGAAATATTTCACCTTGCAGAACATTTGCTTTTTTTAAAGTACAATTTATGACCTTTGTTATCTGTATATTGTGTGACACACAGGATTATTTTCACCTTTATAGTGGTTAATATTTTCACATGTGTATATTTTCATATGTGCAGCTGAATATTCAAACTTTTAAAGTACAACCAAAGAAAAAAACACAGTGAGGCCTGGAAGGTGGCATGGTTTGCCTTGACATGCTAATATATAAACTGACTATGGGAAATAATTAGTAAAGGGCCTAAAGAGTTATTTGTTTAGATGGTGGGAAAACAGCTGTGCCACTACACATTGGCTTTCATCTTCAATTAATGAAATAGGCTAATATTGGTGTGAGTTGTTATCTACAACTTCCTGAAGCTGAACTTAACTTGTAGTAACTGAGTTGAGTGCAATGTTCCACTCTGTCATTTCTGGCTGTAATTTTCTGCAGTTCAGTATAAAATAGTCACTGACAAGCATCTTTAGCTAAACTTAATAGTGGTTCTATGTTGGCAGGCCCATGGGCCTCCACAGTTATATATATATATATATATATTAAAAAAAAAATCTATCTATGAGCTGTAACCTGGCTCCTGGCTACCACTGGAATTATTTTGTAGAATTCTAGAGTTCCAGATTGGTTTTGGTTAAAAGAGACCTCACAGCCCATCTCATTCCATTCCCTGCCAAAGGCAGGGACACCTTCCACTATCTCAGGGTGCTCCAAGTCCTGTCCAGTCTGGCCTTGGACACTTCCAGGGATGGAACAGCCACAGCTTCTCTGGGCAGAGAGTCTAAAACCAGTTTTACCCCCAAATTTGAAAATTAACCAGTATTAACCCTACTCAGTAGCCAATCATAGGCAATTTCTTTAGGTAAAGGTGAGAATGGGCTTTCATGGGATCTCCAGGGGCTTCATTTAGAATCTGAATAAGATGAGGGATAAACCTGAACATTCTGTATCTCTATGAGAAGGAAGAAATCTTGCTTTGTAGAGCTTCTGTGGTCACTCTTAATAGAAAAGGAATGAATAGCAAGAAGGAGAACTGTTTCACCCAGAAGATGTAGTAGCAATTTTCAGAAATGATGAAAGGTGTCTGTGATGCCACTTCTTGATACTTCTTATGAATATAAGAAAAAATGAAATTGCAGGGAAGAAAAAAAAAAAAAAGAAAAGGTAAGATAAGGAGTCAGGGAAAGCTTCTGGACTGTTAGTTCCCAGCTGAAATAATATTACAAGGAAGTTCCAAAATCTGTGTTACCACAGGCATTTTAAAAGAATTAAGCAAACAGCTGTTGAGACCAACATAGGTACTGTTGATCTTACCTGGAGGCAGAGGTACATTAAGTGACCTCTCCTTTGTTTTCTCCCTTTGATTGCTGATCCTTTCTTTCTTTTGCACCTCCTTGATGTCTTTCCTTATGCTACCAGACAGGAATGTTCACTAATCAATTCGATCCCTACAGTTAATCCTTTCTCTTTATGTAGGCAGTTGGCTTGAGGAATCAACTGCAGCCTAATCAAAACAAATTCTTAATAAAAACACTCAGCATATGTGAATCACTCCTCACTTACTGCGAGGAAATTGTGGTGTAAGATTGGCTGGAGCCACAAACAACGCTTGGAATAAAAAGATAGCAACTCACAGCATCACTTACAACACCATTTGTGAAACCACTTCTACCTTTCAAGACAGCTTTGCATCATTTTCAGAAGAAACAGGTATAGATGCTCTTAATCTAAAGATGTCAACTTTCCTTTTCTCATTGTTTTCATAAGAAATGAAAGAATATCACAGTTACGAAGTTTTCATTACTTATAAAGATATCTTTTTCAGCCTTAAGGATTAGCAGCAGTGATTTATTTCTGCTCTTTTCATTTTCTAGCTTTCCTGCCTTCAAAATCACCAAATAATTCTTAGCACTGTTTATATTTTACTGGAGCACACTGGTACCATATAGAAGATTTTTCAGTGTTTTCTTCAAGGTTTGAATATCCAACTTTCTTACAGGTGGATGAAACATTCCTTCCTAGACATTCTTGACACTAAAAATAGGTTTATTATGTTATGGAGAATGAACTTAGAAAGTTCAATTTCCATTTGGAAAGGCCAAGAGACCTGAAAAAATATTTTTATAGATCATATGACATTAATTTAAATTAAGTCATTTGCCCCAAGAAAGAATATACCTGTCTAAATGGAGTTCAGGGGTTCTTAGATAAATATAAAATACTAGGAATATTTTACTTGTGTTTTTTTTGTTGTTTTTATTCTTTTAAGAAAGCATTTCAATTTCCCTTCTGGCCTCAGACAACACATGAATATTTTTTTTTCCTTCACCATCCCATGTCTACGCAGAGGGAAGAACAGAAACTTTATCAGCATTTGCTTTTATCTGGCTGCCCCTTTTTCTCTAGACACATTTTTGCCAAGTTAATAACTCAATAACAGCAACTGGTAACTCAATAATAATCACATTTGATAGTGCATTATGTAGTAGGTTTTCATTTGTCAATCTTAAGACACTTCTCCAAGGAAGCCAAGACTTGCTCTGTGTGATCCCACCGAGATTCAGGCTCCTGATGTAACTTCCTCAAGAGCAGGCAGCAGGCCAGGGTCACAATGGGAACAGAGCTGACGTTTCCTTGAGTTTTCCTTCAGTCTGACATTCAAAGGACTTTTTGCCTCATCACTCAGCCTCCATGTTGTACAATTTGGATACATCCAAATATATATATATATATATATATATATATATATATATATATATTCAAATATCTCCTATTGATACATTGGCTTATTTTTTTCAGGATCAAAATGCCCAGCTGATGTCAGCCATTAGCAATGTGTGATATTAGGAATGTGTTACTTCTGAAGGTGGTGGAGGGTCTGGAGAATCCATGCCATGAGGAGCAGCTGAAGGAGCTGGAGAAAAGGAGATTCAAGGGGGACCTCCACAACTCCATGACAGGAGGGGGCAGCCTGGGAACAGGGACAGGGTGAGAGAAATGTCCTCGAACTGCACCAGGTGAGGTTTAGGTTGAACATCAGGAGAAATTTCTCCAAGAGCTGCCCAGGGAGGTTTGGAGTGCCCATCCCTGGAGGCGTCCAAGGAATTCCTGGAGGTGGCACTCAGAGCTCTGGGCTGGGGACAAGGAGGGGACAGGGCACAGCTGGGACTCCGTGGTCCTGGAGGGCTTTTCCAACTTAAGTGACCCTGGAATTATCTATTCTATTAGCAAACATCTAAGCAATGTGTCATCTGGATTAACTTCCCACAAGCACAGAAAATGAAAATCAGTGTAGGTCACAAAGATCACTTTTAATACAGACGAATTCCAGCTCTGTTTGTGCATGACAAAAGTATCCTTATTATTTATGTCCTTAGTAGAGGTTATTTAAATGCAAAACACCTACCTTGCTATCAGGTTGCTCCGCTATTACTCACAGGGTAGGAAGCCTGCATCAAGGCATCATGTGGGGATTTTACTTCCCCTATTTTACACCAAATTAACTACCTATTTTACTGAGTAATGATAGTAATGATAGGCTGCCCTAACAGTAATAACACATTCAAATAACAAACTGGTTTGAAACGCATGTACATACACACCACTTCATAATACTGCACTCAAAAAATGCACACCCTTGGGGGGGAGGAAAAAAAATGAAGGAATTGTATAAGTCCAAAAGACAAATTTCTGCACTAGAACATGTAGTAAAGATGTGCCAAATTCAGGAGATTTCATCTGGAGAGCATTTAAATCAAACCAAAATGATTCCTATTAACTTCTGCAAGACACAGAATTTACTCAAATCTGTAAAGCAGCTCAAAAGAATTAATTGATTTCTTCCTATTTATACCCAACTTTACTTGGTAAACTTTGAGAAAAAAAAAATCTGATTTCATAGAAATATCCCAACAATTTGATCCTTTATGATATTAGCATGCTTTTAAAATGCAAAACCAGAGTTAAATGTTTTTAAAGCCAGCTCTTTAGTGCTTCTCTTCAAATAAAATCACTGGTTTAGTCGCTGAACTGGAGTCTAGAGTAATTTTTTTTTAAATGTTGCACAAAGGAAAAAATAGCTGGTTCATGAACAGCTTTATATATAATTTCCTGTAAAATATTAGCATTTCAGGCAACATCCAAACATGAGCTCCCTTTGTAGAGCAGATATGTTGCAGAGATATTCACTGCTACTTAAGTAATCTCATATTCAAACTACAACACAAGACAGTGTTTAATGTTCCAGAGCTTCAAATGATGGAAGAGAGGGGTCTTGAACTAATTGTGCTGACTGGAAGATGGCATTAAATTAGTTGTGAGGAATCCAGTGTGGTTTATTTAAACTTTGTCTTGAAGGGACTTCCTATAAAAATAAACTTAAAAAAAATAGGAAAAAGCACAACTCAAACACTGATTCTGCAATCCAAGGTACACTTTAAATGTAAGAATTATGACTTACTTTCTGCAAAGCATTTCAAGCCTGAAATTTCCTGAAGGATGTCTCTCACAGGTGGAGGGATGGAATCAGTGCATGGTGTGTCCAATCCCTGTTTGGCACATCCGACTGGGCTGTGTCCAGCATGATGTTTCCTCATGACCCATATTTCTGGTGCAATTGCTGTAAAACAATCTTTTTTTAAATGGAAATATTTTGATTTTGCGTCTGACATGCATGTGATTTCTTAGTTACCATCAGTTAATGTGTTTGATGGAGGAGTAAAGATTAGGACTAATTGCCTACCGTATTTCATGACAGAAGTAAAAATAGGTTTCATTAAAACTCCATAAACACAAAAATGTACTTTGAAACTAAGTCAAACAAAATGGGCAATTTTTTTGTTCTTTGATGGTAAAAACCTAAGTCTCCTTAAAGTAAACGAACAACGAAAAACAAAAATCAAGCAAACAAAGAACAAACAAACAACAAAAAATCCCCAAGCTACCAGATTGGTTTTGGATTGCCTGTGGTCTGCAATTTTATGTGCAAAGTTGGAATCCAGAGGGAATCTCAAGCCTTCGTATATAAACTTTATAATGGAAATGCTGTCAAATGCTTAAGTACAGCAAGGAAAACGGCACAATTCTAACATGTTAAAAAAATATGAAAATGCTCTGAACCCGGGGTGAAGGCAAGCTGTCTTGACACTGAACATAGAAAGGTAAATGATTGGAACTTTAATTACTTTGATCCGTCATGCCTTGTAGCTATATGTCAGCTAAGCCAACAAAACTGACACAGAACAAAGGCCATGACTGTTTCAACATCTTAACTCATTTCTTATGGTTGATTAATAAGTCTATTGAATGAAACATGTGATGAGAATGGAGAAAAACATCAAGTGTGTGTTTATGCACACACACAAATCCCATGTGTGGGATTGTACCTCAGGGGATGTTGGAGGTTGGGCAAGGTGGGGATTGGCCTCTCCTCACAGGCAACCAGAGATAGAACAAGGTGAAATGACCTCAAGCTGCTCCAGGCGAGGCTCAGGTTGGACATGAGGATAAAACTTTCTCAGTGGAAGAGTAGTTAAGTGCAGGCACAGGCTGCCCTGGGAGGCATTGGAGTCGCCATTCCTGGAAGTATTCAAGAAACAAGCAGATGTGGCAGTTTGGGATGTTGTTTAGTGGGTGTGGGGATGCCCAGCTGAAGGTTGGACTTGGTGGTCCTGCAGGTTTTTTCCAAGCCTAATGACTCCATGCTGTGTTGTTTCAGATTGTGGAGGAGCAGACAGTGGCACACCCCAGCACACAGATCTCACTTCTTGAGTGCTTCCTGGGAATGAAGGTCCATGAGCTATCCAAGGACACCCTTCGGTGAGACGTTGTCCTTCTCTAGGACATGGCGATATTTCCATGAATTCACACGCAGTAACTTCTGGAATATCTCCAACTCCTTGGTCTCTCCTTAGTCACAGATTAGCCTCAGTTTACTCAACAGACTGAAAGTCCATGACCACCAGCAGTTTCTTTGATAATGAGAAGCCCCCAAAGACAGAGGAGAGCCTGTACTGACATAAACACACTTTTCACAGGGATCTTGTATCCTAGTCCACTCTCTTCTTCCCTTTCCAAACCCCATCCTATCCCCAAGTCCCTGACAGCGCGTCAGTCGTCTCTCACAGAAATCCAACAGGACAGCTCATGTTTTGCCCTCGCACTCCAGTGATCTCTTTCTTTCTTGAAGGATGCTGCTGATCTGCCAGAATGAGGCAACAACGAACTTCTGACCCAAACCTGGATATAAAGCTTTCACTTTAATTTCCTCTTTGCACAAACTTTTCAGTCCAATGCCGATTTCAGGGGTGCTCCTACGGCTTGACATGTACACTTGGTGTTAATAAATGTGGTTTCCAAAATGATGATCTAATGGACACAGTAATGATGAGCCAAAATTTGGCCCCTGTAGCAAAACATAAATCATGGTACATACAACAGAGAATACAAGAACATTTGCTCTGATCAAAAAAGAAAAAAAAAAACCAAACCAAAAATTAAGGGGTAGGGGTGTAGCAGAGACTGATTACTGAATTTTATTTATATTTGAATCCAAGCATGAATTCAAACAGTAAGTGTTACTTTTGCCAGATTAAAGAGGAAAAATGGGGTTTTATTAAGTCAAACATTTACCTTGAATCTTGTGAAGAGTGTCCACTAATTAAATACAACATGCGCATGTTGAAAATAAATTAAAAAAAATTAAAAAAAAAAAAGAAAAGAGAAAAAATGAAAAAACAAAATCAGGAATGAAATAACCAACAATTAGAAAGTGACCGCTGGAGTCTTTCCCTCTCTGTACCTTCTCTTTCTCCACAGCTGGCCTACCCTGACTGGCTGGATCCACTTTTTGCCATGGCATTTGACAAATTTAAGTCAAAGACCCTTTACATATCATCAGACACTGGTGTTTTGTATTCTCCCACGTCCCCAGACCTTATCTACTGCAGTCCACTCAACTATAACACAGGGAACATACTATTTTCCATAGTTTTCTATAAGGTAAAATGTTGGGTAGTTTTACAAGCTTCACATTCACAGAGCTCATAGAAAATGTGAAGGGTTTATTGCACATTAGAGATTGAGAATGGAGGAGTAGGGTGCCCATTTCTTGGCACAGCAATCCAAGATGTTTTGAGAAATAACCCACTCTGCCTATATGCAGCAGTAGACCTTCACCTAGGCTGTGTTATCACCACTCCATGAATTTCACAGGCTCTTCCAGACCTTTTAAAAAGCAGTCAGAAGAAGATAAGGTGGATTTGAGAATATTAGAGCAATTTCTTCCAAACATTCTGTCCTTGCTTGGAAGGATTTGAAGAAACAGTGGCAAGGGGAGATAGAAGAGACACAAGCTGTGTCCTTACAGATTATACAGTGAATAATAAGTACAGAGTATTGTTTGCAAAACTCACTCCTGAACAGAGAAGGAGACTAATTCAAAATTAATTTCATTTATAATAAATACCTCTACCAGCATTTTTATAAATAAAACACCAGGAGTTATTATTCCACTATGTATTTACAAGAAACAGGCAATTCTAAAAAAGAGTAGAAGGACATAGCAGTCCTCAGAAGTTCAGGAGTGACAAATCCTAAGGCACCACCCACCTTGTCAGAGTCACTGTAAGCCCATTTTGCTTCCAACTCAGTCAACATATGTTTTACTATTTACCTTGATAAGTGGAGAATCAAGCCCAAATTTCTGTCATTTCTCCCATAGGCATCTCTCTTTTCTCCCTCCAATGAGTTTTTAAAGTTCCCAGAGCATGAAACATCACTTTGATGCTGCATCACATCCAGTTAGGAAGCTCTGGCATGTAGTGTTATGTTTAAACCAACATGCAAATGTAATCAGGACTGACATGTCGTCCCAATAAAGCAGTCACTCAGCTTTGAGGAACTCGAACAGACAGCTTATAAAACAGATTCTCACAGCCACAGGTTTCAGCTTTTCGAAATTTATCTCTAGGTCAAACTTAAAGAAAGTTTGAAAAGGATCTTAAGGATGTTCCATTCTGGTCAGTGTGTAAGAGGTGTTTGGATAATGCACTTAAAAATATGCTTTAACTCTTGGGCAGCCCTGAAGTGGTCAGGCGGTTGAACTAGATTATAATTTTAGGTCCTTTAAAATTCCGTTATTTTCTACTCTAAAGTCTCAGACTTTGAAAAATCCCCTCAGGGACCTTGAGTTGGCCATGGAGCTCTGATGGAGAAGGCCCACAGAAAAAATGTTGCCACTGGAGCATTTAAGCTGCTGTAATAGCTGATCTCCCCTATCAAATAACAAGGTCTAGGACAAGACTAAATAGCTTCAAGTTGCACCAGGAGAGGTTTGGATTGGAACTGGGGAAAGATTTTTTCACCAAAAAGTTTGTCCAGCCCTGGCACAGCAGGGCAGCGGAGTTCCCATTCCTGGAGGGATTTGAAGTCATGCAGACGCGGCACTTGGGGCCATGGGTCAGTGGTGGGGAAACAGTTCGACTCAATCTTACAGGGCTTTTCCAACTCAAACAATTCTGTAATTCTATGAACATGCAGCTCTGAAGGTTTCCTGCAACATCTCTACAGCACCAGCAGACTCAGCCAAACATTCCCAAGCTACCAAACCCAAGAACAGGAAGGGGGACAAAGTGGGATTTTTCTCACGTCTCTTCCAGCTAATTCTTGTTCATACTTATTGAGAAAACCACATGGTGTAACACCCTTTGGGAAAAGCCCTTGCCATGTCCCACTCACCGGCCAGGACAATTATGAGTCCAATCAGGGTGGGGAGACCTTCTCCCCTATCCCTGTCTAGTATGACCCTCCAAAAGGTCTCTACATGCTTTGTTAAAGCAAATCTCACATGCTGATGATTGTTCTCTGCCCCCACCCTCTGGATCTGGGTTAAGGACACCAGATCCCTGTGGAGGGTTTAACTGCCCAGTCTTTCATGTCTCAAACAGCACATCCACACTTGTGTGGGCCTTTGTGCAAGTGTGACCCTCAGCATTTCGCCAGCAATATTGATTTTGGCTTTACAATGCTCCTGTTATCCCTATTCTAAAGATGAGGGGAAAGGCACAGCTAAATCACTTATCAAGGCTGACAAAAAAAAGCGAGTGTCGGAGCTGAGAATAGAAACCAGATCACCTGAGGTTTCATTGCTGGGAACGGTTCCCCTTCCCTCTTCCATTGAATCTTTGTTTAGTCCTGGGGCAGGTCATTGGAAATCTGGGCAATATGCAGATATGTTTTCTTTCCCAGAAGGAAATCAAGCTTTACAGGCCCACTTTACAGAGGCAGCCAGTCCACTCGGGCTGCCGAGGTTTTTGCAGCTCTCACAGGACACCACAAAATCCAGCAATCAGACCTGTGCAGCCGGAACGCTTTCGGAGGGGATGGCAGAGCACAGGAACTGCACATTATCTAAAAACAGGCTCACACAATATGTTTGTATGGACATCAGAAACTAATCTTTGAAATGGTCCCTGATGAGAGCTGGGTTGGCCCGAGCTGCCTTCTGAAAACTTTCCAATTCCTCCTTTGCATCCGGTGTGTGTTTATTGGAGAAAGAATAAGTCCTCGTTTAAATTCTGCACATGTATTTGCACTGTGACCTTTTTAGCTGTTACCTCATGGCTATATCTGAAATTGGTAATAAAATGCAACTCGGGATAAAGAACTGCTAGGTGATTTTACACAACTATAATTTTACACTCTCAAAAGGCAGAATATGTAATTCCTTAAGCCACACACGGGAACTCGGTGATACTGGGATGGATTTTTGGTTTCAAAGCCAACACCGTGAGAATAAAGCCAACTCTCTACAACAATACAAATAATGAGTTAAACAGATATGCACAGTGTAGCTGATCCTGATGCAGTGAGAAGCCAAAGTGAAGCCCCACTGAAATGAGGATGCTGCACCATTACAGGTATAAACAGCTCCCACAGCAGAGAACTGGGCATTTTAGTGGTTTTATTTTTGTTTACCTATAATTCTCACAGAAGTGTTTTTGAAGTCTCCCATATCTGACACACTTCAAACAACTTCCAAGACATCCTATTCACATGTGAAAAAATACCACAGAACAAAGTAATGACTAACAGTAAGACTGAACCCTGGAAACCATTATTATAATTAGACTCCAGATTTTCTTATACTATTTTATTGCATTCTATTGTTCTGATTTTAAGATTCCAGGAAGAAGCCTTTGAGTTAGGTGGTGGTCACATGCAAAGGAAGCCAGAATATGAAAACTAAATATTTAATGTCACTCTGCTTCCATGTAAAGTCCACCAGGGCAGGGCTACTGCTGCACACAAAGACCACTGAGCTCAGTGGGGCTCTGCCCAGACACAGGTTCAGCTTCAGAGACCAAACAGTGCAGATGCCATAGAATTTTCAGAGAGACATGGAATGGTTTGGGTTGGAAGGGATCTTAAGGATCCCCTCATTCCACCCCCTGCAATGTCTAGGGACAACTTCCAGTATCCCAGGTTGCTCCAGGCTTCATCCAGCCTGGCCTTGGATGCTCCCAAGGATCCAGGGGCAGCCAAAGCTTCTCTGGGCAAGCTGTGCCAGGGCCTCCCCACCCTCGCAGGGAAGAATTTCTACCTAAGACCCCATCTAACCCTGCCCTCCTTCAGCATAAGTCCATTTCCCCTTGTCCTATCACTACTTTTCACCATTGCCAAAAGTCCCTCTCCAAAAGTCCCTCTCTTCTTCTAAGGTAAAACTATTTCAAAATTTTCTAAAAGAGGTGACCAATCAAATCCCAGTTCCTTGTTTAAACAGAAAAGTAGAGCGCAGTGGAAAAGCCATTCAAAGCCAGATTCAAAACTCACACTGTGTTACCAAATCAAGCTATGGTATAGTCCTAACCCCTAAAAAGTGCCAACAGGTATTTAAAACCTAAAAAGACTTAGAAGAAAGGTGGAAGTGCAGAAAAGAAGCAAGATATTTGCCATCTGGAGCTACCCACAGGTATCCTAAATTCCCCACGCCCTGTGCAGCTGCAGGGATAGAAATACCCATCTGCATTTCAGAATTGACAGCAATTGCCACCCAAGTAGGTCATAGGGCGAGATTTAAACTAGAGGCACACTTTGTAATTACATCAGCATCTTGCTTTTGCCCTACACATTTATTTATTTCAGCTGACAGCAGTCTCCCTGTCCAGATTTTTAGTGGCACAATACATTAGGAAAACACTTCAGAGTTCAAATTTGGGTTTCAGTTTACCAATTAACACCAGTATAACAAAGCCCTTAAGCGTTTCTAGCACCTCCACTGATCTGAGAAGTACCATAACTAGTAACCCTTAGGCAAGAAAACACACTGAATCTGGATAATTCTGAGTTTATAGGCAGTTCCCCGTGAATCAGTGCAGATACTGTAGTGGCAGAAATGCCTGGATTTTCTATTGGATTTTACATATATTTATATGTATTTTTGGTTTATATCTATAGCAAACCAATAATGGAAGGCTCCCCGGTACCACTTATATTGATGTGAAATTTCCAAGTACAAATGTTGCACAAAACATTTCTATTTCTATTAATGCAAACACCAATCTCCAAAAGCATATCAGATAGTTGATACATTTAGTTCATCTATAACAATTTTCATAAGCAACAAAACCAAAAGGGATCTTCTTGCTCATCAAATCCATCTCACTATCAAATTCAGTTTATAATTGCGTTCCTAAACTGCGCCTTGTTCACCTTAGAGCCATGTTTTTGTATTTGGGAACATCATCTTTCAAATGGCTAAAAGATTTCTACTTTGTTTGTGATCTGTTTAAATCTGTTCCACATTTTTTGTGCCTACGCTGCCTTTTGGCTCAAACACATCTCTGTGAGTACACCCAGAAATAAAATTGGTGTAGGTGAACGATCACTCAACCTGCATAAGAATAAATCTGAGTTGTAGGTGTGCTGGGATTTCAGTTCATGCTTCATCCCTGTGCTCACCTCAGCCTTGGGATGGTATTTCATGGCTGATTTAAATGTAGGACTAGAGCACCTCCAGAAGGAGCAGATTCTGTTTCACAGGCAAGTCCCTCCATGCACCTCTGCTGTGTCAGCTCCTGCATCAGTGAACCTTTGGGTGTGCTGGATGAATTTACCTCTCATTGAAACCCAGCACAGAAAAAAAATCATTGATCTAGCTCCAGTTCCAGCATTTGCTCGTTTTTCAAATAATGTAATTCATTGAAGTGTTGTCAATAGAAAAAAGTTTTAAAAGAAACAAGTATCCATCAGTCTTATGGGAAATTTACCAATCCTCTGAAAATATATATTGAAACATCTCCCATTTCCTTCCTCTACATCTGCAAAATCTGATTGCACAAAGATTTTCTTGGCCCAACAACTTGTTGATTTTAGCAACTTCTAAAACTTCTGTTCCTCACTTTGAGGAACACCATTATCTATAGGAGATTTAATGTTATGAATTCCTGAGATGACATTTTAGTAGATGTATTCATAAGAATACAATAGTATTTTTAGTATTTTTTAAATATCTTTAATTCTGAAAACACCTGTAGAGCCTTGTTTCTGTCAATTTTCATTGCACTTTTTGTTATTACCATTGCTCTGTCCTTTAAAAGAAAATCCACTGTGCTTTAATGAAATAGTAAAAGTAATTTTTTTTTACATATATTCAAAGTATTCAATTTGTTTAAATTGCTCATGAGGTTTCTTTCCCCCTAGAGGTGACTCATTCTTCCTTTTTTATCAAATTATTCTATAGATTTTCAATACATTCATGCAGGATCAAGTCCCATCCAAACACTTGGTATTTTTGTAATTTCATTAGGAAAATGCAGAATGGAAGTGACTTTCTAGTTCTCTGTCAAGGCAAAACAGTTTCCAGGTTTTCTTTTTGTAACAGAAAAAAATAAATATCCTTTTTCTTTACATTAATTCCTGATTTCCATGTCAAAATGTTTCTGTTATTGTAGAATCATATTAAAGGAAAATAATAGATTTTAAATGACAAAAACCTCCTTCAAACCTCACCATAATGTCTCAGCTCATTGGGAATAATCTTCTCCACAGTGTGATATTGATAGTTGAATTCCAAATTAATATTCATCTGTAAAATAACACCAAAGGTCACAATCTGGCTCCCAATGAGCATCCTGGTGTTCTCCTGGCGTCCAGAACATCCAGACTGCTGCATCTAGAGCCTGGCATTGTCATATTCCCAAATACAGTTATGATTCTAACATTTCCCCAGGGTTTCCAATTTTTTTTTTTCAGCGTGAAGAAGTGCAAACAATTTTGTATCAAATGGGAAGATTTTTTTTTTTTCAATTTAATGACAGCCCACTCAAAATATTATTCAAATACATGTAAAAAAAGCTTTCCAAAACACTCCCATCATAAATGATGATATTCATTTTGAGTGAAATGACATATTTTCTTTACCCAGAAATTATAGTTTAATTTTTATAACTCCAAAATATTATTTTTTATGTAGCAATGAAGCAAGCATTAGAAAACTCTCTTTCTAATTGTTAGAAAACAAGCAACAAACTTTGTACAGTTCTATTTTCTAGTTGAAGGATAAAATGCTCCTTTTATGCACATTTAACTGATAAAGGAGTAAGAGCAGCTGAAAAGCGAAAGGGGTGGAGAAAAAAGGAAGTTACATTGGTTTAGTTGTAGAAAATATTATTTTATTACTATTGTTTAGGCATCCTGGAGTGAATTATTTCAGATGCTCTACAAAGCCAGGCAGAGATACAGAGTCTCCAGGAGCCACCACTGAAATCTCTTTTTCCTACAAAATTCCTCTGGCCCAGAACAGATGTCAAGCTGGTAATACACCAAAGAGACCAGGAGCAAAGAAAAGTTAATTAGTCAGACTGGTTCCTGCTACAGAAAAGAAAACAGAAACTTTTAAAACAAGTTTTGCAACAAACGTGGATCCCTTTATCATGTTTTTATCCCAGAGTTTCACTCCTTGATGTTGCTGAACCTTTCCACAGCACCAAGCAAGAATTTGGGGCGCGAACCCTCTAACCCTCCCCAAGTATTCCCAATTTCATAATCACTGACTCAGAGTCAAAAATAATATTAATTATTTTTTCCCAATATAACTTGCTGATGTCATCTTATACTTTCATGTTTCAGTGTGTTTATTAATAAATAAATAAAATTAACAAAAATATCAAAAGGTATGTTTTTAGTAGTGCATCTTGCCCTGAAACAATGGCATGAAGCAGGGCTAGGTGAAACCGCTTCCATTATTTTCCATTAAAAAAAAATTGAAACGTTTTCCCTAAATGCCACCAAGGAAAGGACAAAAGAAAGAAAAATGTTTGATCCTGATTGTCCTTTGAAGTGTTTAATCTCAAAAATTGTAAATTTATGCAACAACTCTCTCTGCAGCCATGGATCCACATTCCCAGACAGACCTTTGAGTTGTAACTCAGAAATTACAATTTTCTGCTCTCAAATCATTGTGTGTGTGATGCAGCACGTGTACAGGATGCATTCTACAAATCAGGGCAGAAAAATCCAAAGTTTAGGTGTTCCGGGGGAGAGAGGACAGTAGCTTCAAAACATCATCACCCAAATTTCAGAAGATCATTTTCAACTCAAGTTCTACTCAAGGGATCAAGTGTTTTACCCCAAATCAATTGATTAGCTCAAATATACCTCAATAATCATATGAACAAACCATGGCTTTCAACACCTATCCTTTTCATAATTTAAACATGACCTGCAACACCTCATGTACTTCCCAAATAATGAAAACATACAGCTTTATGTTCCCAAACTTGAAATTTTACTTAGAAGAACTTAAATGATTTGGTTTAATTTTAATATTAATTTCTCAAACCTTTTGCACATTGGAAAATTTATCATCATTCTTTTCCACAGAGTTTCAGGGGTTTTTTTTTGATCCGTTATAACTTCTGTGTGAAAAAGCTTTGATTAAGACATTTGGTTAGCTGTGTATGTTATAAAAGCCATGTGAGTTCTTCCCATAACCAAAGTTCGCCTTCCATACCCAATCATTTTCCATGGAGCACTCTCCACCCATCTGAAACACAAAACTTTCCAAGCCAAGAACACATTTCACTGGCAGTTTTCAATGCTCAGGACTGTTACTAAGAGGATATTTTCCTGCCATATTCCATGTCATCCCTACTTATTCACAGTGACAGTAGGATTTTTTTTTTTTCTATGCAGTCTAGAGAAACACTTACTTTACATGGTCTGGAGTCTGTTCAGAAAGATATTAAAACCAAGAAGTTAGAAGGGGAATTGGAGAAATTTCAAATAGGTGAAGGGGAAGTTGTCCACCTGATGAGGAATGATGATTCCACATTGCTCCTCCATGCGCCATCTCCAGAGAGACAAAGCGCGGTTCGAGGTTTGCCGCACGTGAATCAAGGAAATCCAAAGGCAGGATATCCTGATCATCCCTGACAACTGGATAACGAGACAGAGCAGTCCCAGGGCACGTGGTTGGATGTAATTGCACATCAACAAGCACTGGAGATGATAAACAGAAGAGCAGTGCAAAAATACACTGTGGTTGGCAGCTGTGGGTGAGGAGGAACTCTTGGCATATCCGAGCACAGAAGCTTTGGTGGAGGAGGATGACTTACCCAGGAGCTGCTTGTTTGCAACTTTGACAAGTCTTTTCTTTCAACGTGGATGATGTGCTCGAGCTAAATGTATTGTTACACCCAGATTGACAGCTCACATTTCCAGTCCTGTCCGTTTAGCTCACGAGCAGCAGGAGTGTGATGGAAGTCTAATGGCAGCAGCACTTTTAACATAACTCTGTGGAGAAAATATTTCCTGAAATATTTGCCCAGCTTGGATACACCAACTGAAATAAAAACAGCCACCCCAGGACGAGAAGGTGATGTGATGGGGAAGTACATCACAACCACTGTCTCTTGAAAATTATGAAAGCTGAGGCAGCCAACAGAGCAAAGATATTGACAATTATCTTCCTGTACCTGAGTTCAGCTGCTGTCCCACACACTTCAGAGGGGTGGCAAAATTCAGATGAAATTTTCCAAGATCCATTTTCCTAATCAAAGTGATCTGACCACAACCTAGATACACTTACAGCCTCCAAATCTGCACAGACACCACAGTGGAATTGTTCTGCACAAAGAGGTCTCCACAAGAGTTGATGTTTGATATCCATATAGTCAGGAAAAATCCAAAAGTCTCCAAATAAGGTTCCCAAAATCCCTCCTAAACACTGCTGGGCTTCACTTGGGCAATGCCCTCTCTGATAGGAACACCTAACCCAAGGTCCTGAATAATTATGGATATTATGGATCCAATACATTTTTCCAAGAGTAGACATGTGAGCACTGGCATCCTGGCCAAACACTAATTTGGATAATTATTTTGCCTACCTAAATGTCCCCGTTTTCATCAGAATTCTTCATTTCCAAAACTGTTCTGCAACGCTGTTGAGCGCTGTTAAACAGCTGCAGTATCTCACCCCAGAGACGGCTGCATTTCAGTGGTGGGTGATGCTATCCAAAGAGTTTGAATATCAGTTTAATCACTCTGGCATCCTTCAGGAACAAAGTCACTATTTAAATGTAAGATTATTGTAGAGAATAAAATTGTCAATAAATGTAGTAATGTCTGTCTCTAACTATAAGCAATTACAGAGCTGATCTCCAACTCTCAAAAAATAACACCAGATGGTATTTTTCAGAAAAGTCAAATGTAGAATATTATATTTTTTTGCATTTTTCAGTACATCATGACGGCAAATAATATTATGTGAATCCTGCAAGTACAAGAAAAATCTGCAAGTATAACATTCTTCTCTTCCAGCGAACATCCTGTGAATTCATAAATATTTACATTTTGCAAGTTATAATTATGTAGCACTGGAGGAAAAAAATGAAAGAGTGACTGTACATACAAGTTTATAAAAGAACATTCATAAATTAAAAATGTGCATTGTTCTGAAAATGATACCTACTGTGCTTTTTGTGTCAGCCTGTCAAACCGTGAGGTTACCTTCCAACCTCTCCCTCAGCTGGGTAAAAATTATACTTTTAGGTTTGAACAACTATTGATCTTTTAATGTTGTTACTATTAATAGTTTTAAATCATTATGTGTGAAGTCATCACTGGAGGGATCTGTTAAAGCAGCAAGAAAATTTGATACTGCAGTAAATAATATAATTTGGAATAATGCTCCTGCACAAGTTGACAAACACAGATGCACTCCAAATATTTTTGGAATTTTGTGGAAAAACCCTCACCCACTTGCCTAAATTCAGACAGTTCAGTGTCATCCCGTCACTGTCCTCTTTTTTTAATTGGAATTTTGTATAGTTTTCCTGTTGCTGCAATTTATGTACTAGAGGATAATTTCAGTGTTAACAAATCTGAACTGCAGGAGAGTCCTGGAGCTGAGATTTCAGTTGCAAGAACAACATTTTCTCAGCAACCAGCAAAAACTATTAATTGAAGACTATTTTTATTGAAGGAATTTTACCATTTTTGTTCATGAATAATCCATGAACAGATGTTGATTTTTACAAGTTCAGTTGTTATTTGAAATTGTTTGAATACTTTATACAAACATATTGCAACCTCTGGGTTATTTGCAATTTTTTTTTGTTTTGTTTTATTACAATGTTCAACTATTCATTGTGAGATAGATTGTCTTCTCATACAAATAAATCCTTACCAATGTAAAAAAAAAAATAAAGTGGTTGGACAGGTGACCTAGGTGCATTATTCATGATGTAAATTCTTTAGGGGGAAAAAAAATACTTTATGACCAGAAAAATCAACTTTTGCAAACAGGAAAAAAGAAAGGAGAAAATTATTTGTACAAATGCTTAATACTGGCTGTAGGATGGTCAATCCCTCTGTGTGTTCTTATGAAAGTAAAAACTGTGCACAACCATTCATGCAAATAAAGGAGGGTTTATGAATATGGCAGTTGCTTTGATATCTTAATTAACAGCTGTGAAATCACCTTTCACTCTCTCTCTAAAGTACTTGTTCACTTGTAATGTTGAGATAAAAACAAAACCACAGTAGCAGCACCTTTCTCTTGTAGGTATTTCCAACCTGGGCTGTTTTTCCATTTTCCCTGGGCTGTTTCCCTGCAGGCAAATCATGCATTTCCTGCTCTTCCTTCTTTTCTAACATGCCAAATTTGCATCCACACCAGACAGTTTATCACAGGAGAAGCCTGTGAACACAGCAGGCGACTTTTCAACCGTAATTTTTACCTCGTTAGCTTATGCAATATTACCCTAATTCCAGACAAATGATGCCACATCTTCCAAGAAGAAGGGAGTAACCAAAAAAAAGGTTTCCAAACCTGATTTAAGTATCCAAGCCTGAAGTCTTTTCACCTGAATTTACACAACATGAATACTTCCCTCTTATCCTTGAGTTAGATCCCTTTTAGGTGCCTTCCTGGCAGTCCTGACACACATTTATTGAAAGGCTTACTATTTATTGGAGCTGCAACTTTTCCTGGTTTTCATAGAGTTATTTAGGTTGGAAAAACATCTAAGATCATAAAATCCAAGTATTTTCCGATCATTTGTAGAAAATTTACATGGTTTGCTGTATAAAAATAACTGACCAAACTATGCTGATCTTCAGGTCCTTGTTCTGGGAAGCGATTAACTTTTCTGAGAAACTACATTGAAATAAAAGTTGTCAGTAGGACCATGGTGACAGAGAGGTGCTGGTTGTCCAGATTATTTAATCATTTGGTAAAAGTTGGTGGGATGTTTTCATTGTTTCTGTTGTCTTTCAGAGCTTGTTTCTCACATGATCTGAAACATCTAAAGCTGGTGGATGGTCATGGCTGTGAGGAGCCTGGAGTGACAGCATGAGGGGGAATAGTTCCAGCTGAAAGAGGGTAGGTTTAAATTGGATACTGGGGAGGAATTCCTGGCTGGGAGGGTGGTGAGGAGCTGGGCAGGAATTCCCAGAGAAGCTGTGGCTGTTCCTGGATCCCTGGAAATGTCCAAAGCCAGGTTAGACAGGGCTTGGAGCAACCTGGGATGGTGGAAGGTGTCCTTGCACATGGCAGGGGTGGATTGGAATGACATTAAAGGTCCATTGCAGCCCAGAACATTCCACAGTTTTGTGATTTTGCTCTTCAGCACCGGCCAAACACCCCTGACAGACAAAGGGGAAAACTTAAAACTCAAATTACAAGCAAAATAGAGATTTTTATTTTTACCTGTAAATCACGTTAAGATAATTTCCTTTCTATTTAATGCTTGGCCAGTTGATAATGTTCTCTATGAGGCCACCATGAGATTTTTATTTCTGACTCTTTCCCTGGGCAACATCTTCGTGGAAGCTGCAAGCCAAGCCATCGGCCCAGGTATGTTTACACGTTACCACATACTGCAGCCTCTCCAATCTACTAATCCCCATAGTTGACAGCACTTATGTTGCAATGACCTGCAGTCATCTGATCAACTTTCTGAATACTTACCAGCTATAATCAAATATATTCTCATCTCTTATTTGAACAAATCAAACAGAAATTGAATACATTTTTTTCATGAACACTAGCAATATGTTCTCTTCTCTGATAATTTTGACATTAAAATTCCATTTTAATAATCCCATCCTTCAGGCTTTGCAGACTCTTAAGGTATTAAAGCAAAAATTATCCTAAGCAGTTAGATTATAATGTATTTAAAGATTAGACATTTCATGTTGAATATTAACTGCTCCACTTCCCAGGGAAAAAAAATGATGCAGGGTTTTTTTTCCTCGTATAATTTATACATTTTTGATAGGTTGACTCTACAAAGTTCAAACCTTTTATGAAAAAATACTACAAAATACACTCATACCTCTGCATTGTATTAGAAAGCTGTATATAAAGGTAGGAGAAAACATTTTTGCTGACATCATTAACATATTTTGATCCCTCAGAAATAGGCAAAATGGCTGTTCAACCTCAATGCAGCCTATCAGGCTTCAGAGCTGAGACAAGATAATAAAATATTTGCAGTCTAAGGAACTTTTATTTACATATCGTAAAACGTGGCTCACAAGTTTGGATTTAAGGTTTCAGAATTATATATAATTGAGAAGCATTAGTAAATTACTCTGAAACAAAGCATATTGTTAAAAAAAAAAAAACTTTTAGCCTAATTCATAAGAGTTTCAGATATTTGTCTGAACCATGACAATTGTTTATGAACAATCCCCATCCCTGGAAGTGTCCAAGGCCAGGCTGGATGAAGATCTGAACCACCTGGAAGATGCCCCTGCCTGTGCAGGGAGTGAAACCCGATGCGTTTTTAGGTCCCTTCCAAGCCAAATCGTTCAGTTTTATGAATGCCCAAACATAATAATCATTCACCAAAGCTCCTGACGTGGACATTGTCCCCTAACCATTTGCTGAGCAAAACTTCCTCTACACTGAATAAAATCTGCTTTAGGCTCACCTGCTGCCTCATTCTGAAATAGCTTCACGGCATGGAAAAGCCTTCATCTGCAGAGAGAAAAACAAGTTTTCCTCTTAGAGTTTTCACTTCTGAGTATAAACTTGCAGCGTGGCTAAAAAAAAGACATCAAGCCTGCCAGTTCCCCCAGCAGCAGAGGGACCTGTGGAGCCCCTCCAGGGCTTCCCCTCCTCCAGGCAGCAGCACAGGGTGTTTCTCCTCTCTTTGTATAAACAGGGGGGAAACCCTGTGGTCCAAAGGCATGTTTTCTTTCCATTGGTGAGTAAACAACATCAGAGACAGCCTTTGTTTCCACCCTGTATGACACCATAAATACACACCCTTTCCTGTGCTATTACTTCTTCGTTTTTAACAATGTGCTTGTGCTATTAGAAGTGTATTTTGGGTTATTTCTATGGAACATTTCACATCTTTTCTCTTTGTCCTTTTGCCTTGCCCTTCAATTTTGACCGTGATGGATCTAAGCATATTTAGGACATTAAGGGCAAACTAAATTGTTGTTTATACAGTTAAATGTAAAAAGCATAATGGTAGGGTAGTGTCTATATTCTGGAAAATAAGTACACTTGTCTGATTTTTATTACATATCTTCTCTCCTGATGTGTACTGAGTAAATTGTGGGGTCTCTGCTGAAAATACAACATGAAAGTTTAATTCATCTGCAGGATCTGTCAACCTGAGCATGCACTGAGCAACTGAAAACAAAGAGAGAACATTTGTGCTTTAAGAGAGACACTCAAAGAATGCCTTAATGAACCCTGTGCTGTCACAGGGCTGGTAAACACAGGTGAGTGATGGGCATGAGTGATCTCCTTCATCAGCATCTGCCCTGGCTCTGCAGGCAGCCCCAGCTAGGAGCTGAGAGAGAATCCCAGACTGGTTTGGGTTGGAAGAGACCTTAAAACAACCCCTTTCCATGGGCAGGGACACCTCCCACTATCCCAGGGTGCTCCAAGCCCATCCAACCTGGCCTCGGGCACTTCCAGGGATCCAGGGACAGCCACAGCTTGACTGGGCACCCTGTGCTGGTGCCTCAGCACCCTTACAGTGAGGAATTCCCTTCTAATGCCTCATCCAAACTCTGCTTAAAGCCTGTGCTCCCTTGTCCACGTCTTCCTTGACTTCTGGAAATTTTCCTACAGGAATTCCTATGAAGTCTGGAGACAAGAACCCGTCAGGGCGTTTTCCAAGCAATTCACACAAGTCTTGTGGCCTGTGCATGCAAAGGCTGCTAATCCATCCCCAGCTCCCTGAAATCACACACACACAGGCACTGCTCTGCCTGCCCAGATGTTTTCTGATTAATAACGAGGTCACCTCCAATGCCAAAAACACGGCCTTGTAGTTCTTCAACACTCTTGGAAAGCCACGGAGTGTTTAAGGGGGATGAAAATTTTAAATACAACATAAGCATAAAACACAATAAATCAAATGAATTTGTTTAGATGAAAAGCACTTTTTTGTTTTTGTCAGTACAGCAACTGTATATTCCACAATTATTGTAATATTTTCTGACATGAAACTGCTGTATCTGACCCAGGACTTTGGTTACACCCCTTCTTGCTTTACAGGATGGTTCTTAAGAAAATATCTGTATTTTAACATCTTCAAGGCTAAAATAAAACACAAAAAATACGAAATTAGAAAGGGAAGGTGTACACCATTATTATATCTGTTCCTTGGTCACTATGACCCCCCAAAAAACATGGAGAAAAGAGTGAAAAAGGCTCAATTCTTTGAATTTCTGCCCCAAAATGATGTGCAAAGCTGCAGAGACAACTGAAATGCCTGACCCTAAACAAACCAGAGAGACATGGCTGTGTCACAATCCTGCTTCTCCCTTGAAAAGCTCTTGGCATAGCCCTCGTGACAATTCCACTCTCCTGCTGTTGCTTTGTGACTTTATATTTAACCATAAGTAACCTCAAGAAGTCTAAAGCCCAGCACCAAAGAGCTGAGCGTGGCTGCTCCCATAATTTTATGGAGTCCCTAAAGGCAGAGACCTGGAAAGGGAGATGCTGACAGAGACCAAGGGCTGATCCTACCCCACCCAGGGAAGCACGGGCTGGGAACCACAGAGCCATGGGAAGAGCAGCTCTTTTTCCAGGCTCATGCAGCACCACCTATGGACAAAAAGACTGCATTTCTCTGGAGTATTTGGGAATGGCAGAGCCTCCCACCCTTGCTCCCACAGCATCGCGCTGTTCCCGCTGCCTGGAGCGCTCAGGGAGCAGCAGGGCTGGAGGCACACTGCATCTCTTTGATTTAATCCAGAAAGAAATCTTGAGAAACCAAAGGAGGTGAACGAGAGTGAGCGTCTGGCACTAAATCACAAGGATCAAAGACCCAGAAAACGGAGTTTTGCATAAAAGGTCTGGCAATTCCCGAGGCCTCTTCGCCCAGAACCAGGTGCCTCAATAAACAGTTTTATTTGGGGGTTTCCTGCTGTAATTCTGTTCCATAACGCACAGACATGAAATTGGAAATCCCACTATTGCTAAGAAATAACACCCTGAGTGGTTTTCCCAACTCCTTCTTCACGTTTCAGGCTCCGTGTGGTGTCGGAACCCCAGCGCTGCAATCTGGGATTTGCCACGATAAATGTCTCTGGAACAGGGTTGTGTGTAAGAATTTAAAGGTTTGGATTTTTTAAATTGAGTTTTTCTGCTTACAGAGGGAATCTTGAAAATGTGAAGTGCATGACACAGGGACCGATATCTCCCAGTTTCCAGAGAGTATGGAATGAATTGTGCCTTAGGATGTGAAGCATCCCATTCCCCTTAGTGCTGAACCTAAAAGTGACAACTTTCAGCACTGTGAAAAGTGAAAATAAGAGTACAGAAAATAATAATTAATAAATTTATTTTTCATAGTGATAGGGCATCTGTTTTACAGAATATATTTTCATTTGTTTTTCATTTGTATTATTGAAGAAAAATTTGGGGAAAGGGCCCACAAAACCTCCCTAGACACACACAAAAAAACTTATGACCAAGATGGAAACAAAGTTCTAGAATCTGACACTTTTTGCAGAATTTAGATGTGGCTTGATATAGACCTAATACAAAAGAATGCCTCTTGAACTGAAATATTCTTGATGGACCTTTGTTCTACTGGCTGCTTTCCTAATTTAATTAATTGTAGAAATTTGGATGAGTGCAAACTTAGAACATTTGGGGTTTTAAATGCAGGATTTTCTGTTGTACTTTATGCCAGTGAGTGATAATGACATATCTTGAACTTCAAAGGTGTCTAAGCAATTAAAGATTCTCTGCAAGAGAAAATGCAGAGACGAAAAACCAAAAAAAAAAAAAGAAAAAAGAAAAAAACCTGTTTTTGAAGAGTATTCCACAAATGCTGAATATTAAGCACATTTTGAGAATATTTGCGTACCACTAAGTGCACAGCTTTCTTTAAAATGATGAATAATTTGACTTTTCAGGATAGAAAGTGGTGCCGTGAGTCTCCTCTTGAGCCCATCTTTTATTTGTACAGCCCTATAACACCATGA